>NC_142876.1:120408333-120708611 GCF_051225735.1 Oryctolagus cuniculus | reverse complement strand
CGCTCAGGGCGTGTGCTGCTTACTGCATCGTGTTGTAGGGTTGCATCAGCAGAGTTACAGAGACGCGGGCACTCAAAGCAAGAAAGGCGCTTTCTCAGTGTTCTGAAGGCTGGAGCTCTCCCGGCGCCGGCAGGACTGGATTCGGCAGCCTCTGCCTGGCCTGCAGGTGGACATCCTGCCCCCGCGTCCCCTCGACATCTTCCCTCCACATACAGCTGTGCACCAGTCTCCTCTTCTCTAATGGTCATGGGCCACAGTAGGCAAGCACACCCACCAGTGACCTAAGATTAAATTCATGAGCTTTGCAGAGACGAGGTCCCATTCTTGTTGGGCTCTGGGAGTCAGGATTTCATCACAGGCATTTTGGGAGACTAAATTCAGCTCTTAGCACTCTGCCCTCATGGCCTCCAACAAGTCCACGTCCTTTACCTTTGCCTGTGTGAAACAGACTCACCAACTGACATTCAGATGTTTATAAAGCTTGAATCAATTTCTCTGTAATATATCAAGATATTTCTTCCTTCCTCATAAAGGGAGTGGTGTATAAATCAGTTCTGTTACACAGGGAGACTTCAAAAGATGGATGCAAAATGGAATTAAATGTTTACTCTGGTCCAAAAAATTTAAGATCCAGGCACAGTGTGTTTATAATGCACAGTGCCCAGGATGGTTTGGAAACCTCTTGCAGATGTTAGTTAATTTGTTCAAAACTAGATAAGGGTCTAGTTTTGGCCAAGTCTGGGGGCTACACCAGTGTCTTCAGATCAAGTCCATGTTCTTACAGCCTCGGCGTACTGTGCAATGTGTTTAATCCACGCCTGTAGCAAGCCCTAGAATCATTTCTTCTTCATCTCTGCATCGTCGGCATCTGCCACTCAGCACCCATTACACAGTTTTCTATTTCAACTGCATTTCTAAGAACTGCATTTAATAGGAATGTTAGTATCTCGAGGTTTCGCCATTCGGAGGGAATTGGCTCAAGTGCTGGCCCCATCCTGTGCTGCCCACAGCCTTCCTTGCCTTAGCTCCTCAAAGTCCAAAGATGTGATTTGGATGAGACATCACTGAAGGTGCTCGCTCTTTGACCGTTCCACATCTGACTCTGACTTGAGAATCAGAGGAGCCTTCCTGGGGAAGGTGTGGGAGTGGGGGGACTCAGAAGGGCTGGGAGAGGGGTGTCTGGGGCAGTGGAAGGATCAGCACCGAAGAAACTCAAGTGTGCTCCCCAGACGTGACCCCGGTTCATGCAACCCTGTTGGCATCTGCTCACCTCCAGGAACACACAGAGGTGGTATTCATGCACACATGATTATATGGCTGTCTGGCACCATTTCCCCGTAAGATCACTGTCCTTTGGAGGATCTGTGCCTCGCTCTCATTCACCCTCTGCTGCTATGCTGCTGAGAATAGGCACAAGCGTATAGATCACAAAACTCCTGCTAGCCTCTCCCCAAACCTTGGCACAATCCAGAAAAGACAGGATCATTCTTGCAGGCTGAAGTAGTACATAAAGGGAAAGACAGGATGGTACTAGCAGGCTAACAGATACTGTTACATAAAGGCCCCATTAAGGAAGGCACTAGGGTGACTGTCAGAGCTTGGAATACCTGGTCTTTTGAGAGAGCCACTTTCATCATGTAATGCTGGCTTTTCCGGGAGGCTAAAATTCTCTCTGCAGCTGGTCCAAGGGTGAGCCTTCACTGAACGCTGCCCTCTGTCCAGAGCAAAGAAGATGGAGGCTCTTGCATTAGTTCAAGCTGATACGACAAAGTATCACAGGCTGGGTGGGTTAAGCATTGGCCTATATTCCCCAGAGCTGGGGTTTGCTGTTGGAGATCGGGGTGTCAGCCTTGGGTTCTGGTGAGGCCTCCTATGCAGGTTCATAGGCGATTCTCTGCCTGCTGTGTCCCCACATGGCCTTTGTCCTGTGCATCACAGGGAGTGTGAGTGCTGGGGTCTCTTCCTCTTCAGGCATGGGCCGGTGGCCCCTTAGTCAATCTCTGGTACCTGACTCAGGGACCATCTGCTATCCCCTGGCACTGGGTGGGGTGGGCCGTGCTGGGAGACACAGTTCAGTCCTTCCTCAGCGGATAGCTGGAAGCCGCGCCCCATGGAGCTTGCAGTCTGAACCCAGAACAGTATCTTGTGAGCCCGCACAGGTCTGACAATAGGACTGGGTTGCTTAATGCTGTCTCCAAGAAGAGAACATGCTTTCGCATTTGGTGGGTTTCTCTCTGTCCCTTCGAGAATGTTAAAATACAAATGAAGCCTAGGAAATTAGCACCTGCAGCCTATCCCCAGAAGAGATAGCTAATAAGTAGGGAAATGACGTTTTTTCTTCAGCCGGCTCACTTTCGTGTTTTCTAACATGTACCACTTTGGCTGTGGAGGAGTTTAATGCAAATTAATCATTAGACTCGAGTTAGGAACAAGATGGTATTTAACAGCGGTTATACTGCTAGGGTAATCCAGCTCCTCAGATGTAGCCCGCAGCGCACGGCCACACATGAACTTGATACTTGGCTTGTCTTCCTTTATTTTCAATTTTTTTAATGAAATAGATGACAAGCGTGATTGCTAAGCTCAAGGTCAAATAATCTGGGCTGGGGGAGGAAGGAGACTCAGGACAGACAGACCCTGAGGAAGCCAGATCACAGGGCATGGCCATCAGGTCCTCCTCTGTGCTGTGGAATCTTCCAGAGATGTTGAATCTGACCCGAGAAGGGTGCCAATAGAACCTCCCGGTTAGTATTGGCAGCACCTGCCTGGTGTTGTGTGAGTTTGCCGTGACTGCCACGGCAGGTAGAGGTGGTGTGACTTGTCTCTGAGAGGAGCTCACCCACCCCCCTGCCAGGACCACCAGCCCACTCTGCTTCCGGCTACACTCAGACCAAAGCTGACGAGGGGAGAGACAGGTGTTTCCCAGAACGTCTTGTCTCTCGCATCTGAGAAATCACCTGCCAGACAGTTTGGCTTGTCCCTCGTGGCTCTTTCGAAGGTCCCCTCCTCTCAGCACGTCTGCTTCCCGTGAGAGCTTTTCACATGAGCAGCCGTGCCAGGCTGTCTCTGCATAGCAGCGGAGAGGACTGTTCCCTAGAGCCGTCACACACAACCATCTCCCTGGACCACAGGCGGGAGGACTGGGAAGAACATTCTTCTCTCTCAGGACATAGCTAAGCGGTCCCCGTGGCTCAGCATTCATGGGCATCCCATGTGTGAGACTGAGTTTCTGACTGTGTCTGATCACTGATGGTGCTGCCAAGTGTCGTCCAGTTGATAAAGAAGGAGTTCTCTGTTGAATGATGTGGCTTCTCCAGAAAGTCTTCTCCAGGTAGTCGTTACTGCACACACACACACCCCACACACACACACACCAGCATGTTGTTAAAAAGGAAGCATTCCTGGGAAGCTGGTGATGCACTCGGTTCCACAGCAAACTGCCTGCCCAACTCTCTGGACCCTGAGTCAGAGACGAAGCGCAGAGTGAAGTCCCCGCAGTGGTGCAGCACTGCTCCTGACCACCAGGGGGCACTCAACCAGCCAGGGCCTTGCAGTCCTCACTTTGGGAGAAAGCTGAGCTACATATCCAACTTGCTGTAAGACCAGGGCACCATAGGAGGGCTGCCTGGTGTCAGGGGTAGAAGCAGCCAGACACTAGGGATCTTGTGGGGTTGCAGCCCAGGCAGGACACGTGTGTCCACAGGGAGCGCTGCATGCAGTGGGACCCAGTGTCCATTTGGCAGCCGTTGCAGAGCCCAGAGAAGTTAGGGACCTCCGTCACTTTTAATTCTTCCTTTCAATATTTCATCTGATAGCATCTGCTTGCTTTTTAGCAACTCTGATGTTGCACACGTCAGGAACGCGCCCTGCCTTCCGACCTCTTGAGTGTGATGGTGGACTTAGGCCAGGCTTGCTGCACTTGGGATCGCTAGCATTCTGTTTAGGCCGGATCATTTGTTGGCACGGAGGGAGGGGACCAGCTTGTGCATGGTGAGATACGCAGCAGCAGTGCTGGCCTCTACCCAGGCAGCAGGGTAGACGCAAACCGGCCTTGGTTGAGCTAGGGGGACACGAGGAAAGTAACAAAGCAAGCCCGAGTTTGTATGTGCGTATCTGAGAGCTACAGCAAGCACTAGGTGTGGGAGAAGATCAGAGAACGGGCCTGATTCAGCCCTGGTGAGGGACAGTCCCTTTAAGAAGAATTGAAGATGAGATGCAGGAATGTTCCAGAACGAGCAAGACCACAGTGCCCAGATGTGCAGGACAGACGTGGGCTCACTCAAGGAACTCCAGCAGGTCTGTGCAGGAGGCTAGGCCCAGCTCGGAGGATCCCCGCCTCGGCGTGGTGGGAAGCCTGTGGAGACTCTGCATCAAGGAGGGGATGTGGTGTGGCTGGCGTTTTCAGAACCCCAGATCCCCATCTGGCACAGAGGGCACACGCCGGCCGTTTTCTTGTTAGACTTAGGGTGGGGACTTGGAGGATGAACAGAAAGTGAAGGCCGGAGCTGGAGCCGGAGAGGGGTTTGCTGCCCAGCTAAATCTGCTGCACCGTTTCAGTCCATTTGCTGTGGCTGCAACAAAACACAGGAGGCTAGGGTAAGGAGGTTCATTCAGCTCACACTGTTGGAGGAAGAGAGTCCAGGCCTGGGAGCCCCCCTGCTGGGCTGCACTGAGGACCCCCCCCCCCTTCGCGGCCTGTCAGCATGGCAGAGGGAGCAGCAAGGGGGAGCCAGGGGCCGCAGTGGCTCATCCACAGGTTGCTCACTGAGCAAGGGACTTGTATCCCAGAGAACCCCCGGAATCCTGCACCCCCAAGAGTGCCCGGGGAAGGAACCACCTTGCGCTAGGCCCCAGCTCTTAAGAGTTCCACCGCTCCCAGCGGGAACCCCACTTGCAGCACAGGGAACTGGGGAGGGCACACGCCGGTCATCCCCACAGCAGCACAGCACACGGCGCATTCACACAGACACGCTGGTGGTCGACACGCAGAGTTGCTGCCCGTGAAGATCCCCGTGAATACTGCTGTGATGGAGTATGAACGTGGAATGTAGTACACGGGAATTAATGAAGATTGACATAATTAATTAAAGCCTTATTGGGATGTGAGGCACACATCATAAAATGGTAGTTACAGCCATGAGTATTTTAATTCTTGCCATTAAGAACAATACCATGAGTTCCTTACCTATAAATATCAAGTTTTCCCTTGGATGTATCTTTCAGAAACATCTGCTATGTCTTGAATTTTACAATGAATGTTCACATTTAAATCATTTTTTAAAGAAATAGTTCAGTGTGTCTTGAAAAGACTGTATTAATTACAGAGCAAGGAATCCTTTAATGGAACAATTTTACTTCTTAATATCTCATTCAGTGTTGGTAGCCAGACTCGAGTTTCATAAAATGATGAACAAACGGCAGGATTATATTTTTAGGGAAACAATAAAAATGGAACTGCGTTCTCATTAATCATCTGGGAAAGACAGACAAATGCATCTACAAGTAGGAGTTGGAGCCCGGAACCAGTGGGTGTGGAAGTCGAGAGACGGCCCAGGCCCATGCAGCAGGCGAGATGTGCGTTCACACGGTCATCACAGGGCCGAGGCGTGGTTTTATGGACAAGGGCTGACAAGCCTTACGGAAGACTGGGCACTGTTCTAAAGATGGCATAGGCTGGTGAGCAGTTAGCATGCCCCAGGAACCACTCCTGCTACCATGAGTCCTCTCGGGCTCACGCCAGCCAGGTGAGGTCGATATTATTATCCTCATTCTTGGGAGGAGCCAGCTGAGGACCTGAAACTCGGCCAAAGGCACAGAGCTGGCAGATGCAGGCGTGAACCTTGGCGTGGACGGAGCTTCGTTTCAGAAGCTGTGCCTTACATAGTAAGGTCTACAGCTGCAAGTCAGAAGAGGGAAGAGAGGAACAGATAGTGTGCGGGGACGGCGCAGGACAGGATGTGTGTGGGCACTTCTGGCCCTGCACCTGCAATATCCTAGCTGCAGGTACTGTCGCCTTTGCTCACCGCTCCTGTCGGCTTGTGAAGGCCAGGCCAGACCAGTTCCACGTCTTTCCTCCAAAGGCATTTAGTCCTGTGTCTATGTCTCTGTGTGTACTCCATCGCTTATCAACACAACCCTTTCAGGGCGAGCCCTGCTTCTTGCTTTTTTTTTTTTTGATTCCTTTGTTACAGCTTTTTCTCATCAACTTAAGTACATTCCGGTGGCTAGGGCTCTTTTGTAATTAGCAGCGTCCCAGTCCTTGACCTTGGAATGTACATGCAGCAGGAGACACTGCCAGCAGTTTAAGAGGAGCTGTCCCCCTCGTCTTGTGTGGTGGGCTAGCTTTTGGTTCAGCAAGATGTGCTAAATACTGAAAGAGCTTGGCAGAGTGCACGTCTGTGGAGATGCTAACACGGTGCCCAGTGCCCGGCACTGTGCCCAGGTATCCGCCGCTTGCCCTTCTATGCCTGACATACTCAGGATGAGGTGGCTAAGGTAACAGTAGTGTAGAGGCAGCCCGGGAGCAGGAAAGCTGCTAAGTTCTCCTAATTGAACTCTGATTTTTGGCCGCTTCATCAGCTTTTTGACAGATAGCATCTCAGTGTTCTCGAGGTCAGGAAGGAGTTTGTTCTTGAACAGCAGTGGATACTGACAAGTCTTTTTTCCCACTGCAGACTGGAAAATTATTCCCTTGAACACACGGTCAGATTTTCACAAAGGTCTGGCATTGTTTCTTGTGTTCTTTGACTGACTAATAAAGTATCGACTGGGTATGTTTTAGGGGACCCAGCATGATGGGTCCACAGCGGCGTTGGGTTTTGCGTTTCTTTAGCTTTGCTTTGTGTGTGGAGGCTTCGAGGCCATCTCTGGTGGTTCTCCATCAGATAGGGGAGGGGAGGGCCCCCATTCTGCAGCCTCCCCAGCCTGCATCCTCTCTGACTTCAGGGTAGCATGCAGCCTAGCACGTCCCACCGCACACGGGCAACACCCACTGTTCTGCCAGTGACAAGATTTCATTGTTTTATGCCTAGACAAACTGTGTGTGTCTGTATCCCATTCTATGCATTCACGTGTTCTGGGACGCTGTGGCTGATTGTTTATCTTGGCTACTTGCGCAGTAAACACAGGGACACAAGCCTCTCTCTGATACGCTGATTTTATTTGAGTATGTACCAGCTAGTGGGGTTACTGGAACACAGGGGAGAGCTATGTACAGTTTCTAAAGCAATCTCCATTCTGTTTTTCACAGTAGCAGAAGCTAAGAGTTCCTCTTTGTCTGCACTTGCCAGTGTCTGTTAGTTTTGATAATAGCCATCCTAACTGGGGTGGAGTCACAACTCATTCTGGTTTTGATTTGTATTTGCCTGAGGACTAGGGGTGCTGAGAATTTTCTCATCAACTTGGTAGCCATCGAGAAAAGTCCATTCAGATAATTTGCCCATTTATAATTGGAGTATTTGGCGGCTGAGCTGAGTATATATTCTGGGGTATTAATTTCTTGTCACATGAATAGTTTGTAAATGTTTCTAGTCATTCTACTAGGTGTTTCTTTACCCTGCTGATTGTGCCTTTGCTATGCGTAGGTTTCTCAGTTTGATAGAATGCTGTTGGTCTGTTTTCACCTTTGTGGCCTGGGTCTGAGTGTTACCTACAAAGTCTGCCTGTATTACTCTATTGCAGTGTCCTTTCCTAGTGTATTCTAGCAGTGTCATAGTTCAGGCCTTCCATGTAGGTCTTTGATCCACTTTGCGTTGGAGTCACTGTAAGCTACGAGGTAGGGATCTGATATCGTTTCTTGACATGTACCTATCTAGCGTTGGCAGCATTATTTGTGGAAGATACTGTTCTTCGTCCAGTGTATGCTTTTGCTACCTTTGTGAAAAATCAGTTGGCTTTATGTTCTGGGCTCTCATGCCAACAAATTACTTTGTGACATAATGTGATGCCTCCAGTACTCTTGGTCATTCAAGGTTCTGTGTGGCTACCAGGGTAGCTTTTTCCTCTTTCTATGAAGATAGCTACTGGCATTATGATAGGAAATACATTGGGTCTGTAGATCACCTAGGCTATTTTAATAATAGTCACTCTTCCAGTATCAAAACACAGAAAGAGAGGACATATTCTGTGTCTAGAATGTATTTCGGATGTGTTAAAATTTCTATACCTGTTATTACTGTTTAGTGCTTTTCATGTAAATATCTTTCACTATCTTGGCTGCTGTAGCTCTTGTGAATGGTATTCCCTTCTTGATTGCTCTGTCAGGAAGTTCATCCTGGGAGTACAGGTATGCAACTGTTACTTGTATGTTGATGTTGTATCTAGTCTCACACCCGTGGTAAACCATGAGTTTATCTCTCAGTGAAATGTCATGTGAACTGCATGCTTTCTTTCTCTTACATGATTGTTCTTGCTAAGACTTTCAATATTGTAGCAAATGAGTGGTGAAAATACACATCTCTGTCTTGTTCTAGATCCTAGAGGAAATGCTTTTAGTGTTGTCTCATCATGACAAACCCATAGCGTCAATACACTTTCTGTCCCTACCTTGTAGCGGCTGCTTCCCATGAAGGCAGAGTGATTTTTTTTAAGATGTCTTTATTGGAAAGGCGGAGTGACAGATGGAAAGATCCGTCTTCCAACTGCTTCTGCCTTCCCCAGCGGTCAAGGCTGGGCCAGGCCAAAGCCAGGAGTGCAGACCTCATCTGGGCCTCCGTTCTTGAGCCGTCATCTGTTGCCTCATAGGGTGCACAGAAGCTGGGTCGGAAGTCAGGCACGCAGGTGTGGAATGAGCTTGTCCCTAGGAGTGTCCTATGAAAGAATGCACGTGGCACAGTAAAGAAAATCTCACTGGGAACCAAGAGTGACAGGAGAGGGTCTGCATGTCCAGCCCCATGCACGGTTCTCCCTCACGGTGGTCATGAAGTAAGAGGTGTTCTGGGCATCTTGAGTGGACAGTACAGTTGGCTGTCCTGTGTATAGGTGATTCCTAGTGGATGCCATGAGCAGGGAGCTGGAGAGGAAGGGGTGGGGACGGATACAGGTTCACCCACCGTTCCATGGTGCCCGCTGCGGTCTCCTCTCAGCGTGTGTCTTCGCATCGGGGTAGTTTTCGGTTAGGAGAAGACTTGATTCTCATATCGTTGATCTGTGAGTGCACTCAGACCTTTGTCAGCATTTCTTCCTTACAGTGTACAGTTCCCTTACGCCCTGTGTGCAGGGCTGCTCTGATGGCCAGTGCTTCCCGCAGTCAACCTTTGTCTCTCGTAAGACACTTTCCCTGGATACAGTACTGTTGGTTGTCAGTTGTGAGGTTTTGTGTTCTCTATTGGGATGCTTTCAGAACTGTTCAGTGAGACACAGAGAGCTACTGTGCACTGGGTCACTCCCACATCCCTGACTTCAAGTAGAGAGCGAGCTTCCTTCTGCCGGTCTTCTCCCCAAATCCAGCCCTACACTGGTTTGAAGCTGGGATGCAGGAACTGGGTTACGTAACTCACACTGCCTCCCACAGTCAGCATTAGCAGGATTCGTACCCCCTTGCCTTCTGACATGGCTTGGAGAAGATGTTTTGTCGTCATTCCGGTTGGGGTCCCTTGGGCTGTCTGGATGTGGAGGTCTGTATCTCTTTCAGTACTTAACTCATCAAACAGGGTTTCCAGGCTCCATGGAGTGGTCTCTCCTAAGCCTCAGGCTTTCTGCACTGTTGTAATCTTTTCCCTTTGTTTCAAAAACTATCCAGGTCAGATATTACTTCTGATTCAAACTGTATGTTTTGTTGATTGTAGCTTACAGTTCCAGGATCCCTTTTGTTGGATTTCTCATTCACATGAGATTTTTTTCCTCACTCCTTTGAATATTCTCTTGCATCTTGTCCAATTTCCATAAAATATCATTGTAAGTCTTTTTTCACACATTTCTTAGACTCTCTCCAAGGTAGGATCTCTGCCTGGAGAATTACTGTTTGGTATTTCTTTGTCGAGGTCTTCCTGTGCTCCTCTGTTGACACCTGCACAGCTGGTCTCTCCAGTTCATGGAGTAGCACTCTTTGTAAAGCAGAGAAAATGTGGAGTTCCGTTTGGTGGTTACACTGGCTTTGTTGCTGTGTTAGCTCCGTCTGATCTCCTTGGCTGTCCCCAGGAGCAGTGTCTTCAAGTGCTGCAGTTGTCCGTATTGTGTAACTCTGCGCCTCCAGGTCCGGCCAGGCAAGCATTGCTGACAATGGAGCTTACAGCAGCCCCCGCCGTGCAGCTCTGGAATGCCGATGGGGCCGTCCCCAGGGTGAGCAGCTGATGCTAAGGCTTACAGGGTGGGAATGACAGGCCGTCAGCCGTAGACTGGAGGGGGTCTCCCCCTCCTCCCACAGGGTGTGTGCAGGTGCCCCCGGGCTTGTGCATGGGCTGTGAAAGGTCGGTGCAGTGAGACAAGGGGGGAATCTCACCAGGTCCCTGCAGGCCAGCAGGGATGACTGCTGCCACGGGGCCTGTCCTTTCTCTCTGAGCTATGTGTACGAGTCCTGGGGACCATGCTGGAGTCCGAAGATTCCTCATGTTGTCCAGTGGAGCAGGGGGTCCAGCCCTGGGGCGAAGAGTGACTCTGAGGGGTCCAGGGAGACTCCTTGTGCGTGGGATCCGAGCAGTCACGGACATCAGCATGCTGGTCTCATCCTGCCGCTGGGAGGAGGGTAGGGGGGTGGTCAGTTCTGCCAGTTCCGGGGACAGTATGGGCCAGGGGTGCTTCTACTTACTTGTTCCCAGCACGGAGGAGCTCCCCCTAAGCCAGGGAGGGAACCGGGCTGGCGTTTGCTTCATCTGCCTGTCTGTCGCCTTCGTGGTTCTCCACGGGAGACAGGGTTCCCTTCCGATCTCCGTGCACACTCGCAATCTGGTCCTTCCTTGCCTGCCTGCCCGGGGAACTTTCCGTTACGCTGGAAGCCACGGCCTCGTGTGGATATTGAGCATTACTCTGCAGACTGTGGGGGCTAAGCCATCATCGGAACCACCTTACACTGAAATAGGCCCGGCAGCACAGCGGGCCACGAATAGACGGGATTTGAAAATCCTGATGGAGGGAACTCAGAAGATGCACACGGATTAAATCTCTCCTTTGACTGGAGTCAGGAAAACTTGAGCGATGTTACACACTGCACCCGTTTCCTCCAGAACTGTGAGGCATGGGGCTGTCACACCAGCCGTCCTCTGTAATAAAAATGACATCTTTAATTAACTTCTTGAGACGCTACCATCACTAGTGTTTAAGATAAAATTCATTATTTCTCCACGGCCCTGCTTCCGTTGCAAGCGGCATGTGCAGTAGATAATTACTTTGATCTTTGCTGGGAATGGCTCACACGGAGCCCTCGGTATCGCTCCATCTTGATCCCTACACATCTCTAGAAGTGAATTCAGTTTGTCACAAAAAGTACATCCAGCTTATTCATTGCTTTAAAAATATACTGCCTTATCCAAAAAAAAGAAAATACCCTAGCACATCTCAGAACAGGAAATTTCTCATAAGTTCATGGAAAATGCTGACGATAGGTTGTTGATGTGGATGGCCAGATCTTGGTCTGGCCTCAACTGCACCCACCGGGCTGACTCCTCCTCCTTGCAAATTCACTTTGAGTCTTGGATCCTTTGTAGTGTCGCTTCCTGTCCCGGTTCCCCCTCAGGGTTGGAACAATGGTGGAAAGGCCAGGGGGCTGCTTTGTCTCTCCCTGCTCAATAGGCCTCAGCTGAATGAAGACACAGACTCAGACCCCTTGATCTTGCTTTTCCTGAGCATCCAGTGGTGTGGGGACACACACTGTAAATCGTTCATGCTAGCAGCTAGGGAAGCCATGGCATGAGAACACAATGGAACAGTCCAGAAGTCAGCTCATCAGCACACCAAGGGCAAAGGTAGACCATGAAAGCTCTTAGCACCAATCTTTACAGCGTTCTTCCCTGTGATGCAGATGAGCACAGATGGCTAAAGGTATGTGTCTCAGGTCATCAGCTGACCTTATGCACTAAGGGAACACGTCCTCAAGTCAGCCGGACACCGTGGCAGGATGACAAGTCCCGGTAGACCTGTAGGGGTTATTGGCAATTTCTGGTTTCCTCACAGAGATCATCTTTCCCCTTGATTCTCGCAATGACTTGACTCATCCCCAACTCTTGGTCTATCTTTTCCTAATGAGCATCACAAGAGGGGTTAGCAAAATGGAACGGATAGGTGGATGCAGTCGGGAGGAGGGATAGGGGTGGATACTCCCCCCTCCCCCAGCAAAGCAGACATTCTAGAAAGTGACTTGAGCAGAATATGGCCCCTGGGACTGAGTCAGCCATGTAGGCAATGCACACAGGGCTCTGGGTCTGATTTTACCAGGCAGTAGCAGCTGGACAAAGTGGGTCTCTGAGACGGCACTGGGGTGTACCAGGTTAAGCCGCCAGCGGTGCCAGCATCCCATATGGGGACTAGTTCACGTCCTGGCTGCTCCTCTCTGCTATGGCCTGAGACCCAGAAGTTGTTCCTGGCTCCGGTTGTTTGGTCAGCTGGGGAGTGAACCAGTAGGTCGAAGACCTCGTTCTCTCTCTTTAAAAACAGTGTGTCCCACTTGAAGCATCTCTGAAAACCCAGAGGAAACCAACAGCTCAACAGACTTTAATTTGCAGCACTGTCCTCCATTGCTGTAGCCCATCACCTCTATCGCACAGCACAACCACTGGAACGATGCCTTTAAGTCATCTGGCACCCACGCACCTAGCTGGAGACACCTGTGGAGACGTGGCTGGGCAGCCTGAGCAGCGCTGTAGGCCCATCGCTGAGTGTGTAAAACTGGTACAGAAGTGACAGTGCAGGCACAGAACACGATCTGACAATGGTGACATCACCCTCACTGCACCCAAAAGGCTGTGCTTGCCCACCATGGGACCGCAGTGCCTGGGCACCGAGTGCTCCCTGGAGCAAGGCTTGGGGACTTCAGACACCAGAGAGAAAAGCAGGACAAAGAAATTCATCTCAAGGAGGATTCATTTGTGAGAACCACCAGCAGCCATTTCTTTCCCATTCATTCCCTCACTTCCTCACTCTCAGGCCTACACACTTGTGCAGATGGCCGAGGTCAAGCTCCAGAATTGCCAATTAACCCTTGGAAAGATTCAGCTGCCTTTGCAAGGTCCTGGGAATCCAGTCCCTGATGAAGGAGGTCAAACTTCCCCAAATCCAGAGAGTGTGCCACTGAGACAGGGTAACTGGGATGCGCAGTTCACAATGCATTTTGACACAATTAACGGTGATGTTCAGAGTAACTCTGGGGGCAGGCATCAATGTCCTCTTTTTTCAGAAGAGGAAACTAAAGCTCAGGTTATGAAAGGCAGACCCAAGCTCACAGACGTGGGATGCCCATGGCAGTCCACGGATCCCTGCTGGGTCACACAGCCCACACACAGGCAATGATGCCTACCCGTGAGACAGCCCCTTCTCTTTTTTGAGCAAAGAACAGACCGGGTGCTTGGAGGTCTCAGTCTCATGGAGCTTGTCTGGCCATCGCCACTGAGTGTAGACTGTGTCATCCAGCTGGGGACCCATTTCAAGGCATTGGACAGCGGAGCCATCACGACACCAAGAGGGGATGCAGCTCTTGTTCCCTGCTGGGTCAGCATCCCAGGGCTCTGTCACCGACTGGGAGTCAAAGGAAATCAAGCAGAACAGAGTGTGATGGGGTTGGCACACTCCCATCCGAGATTCTGTTCAGAGTTTCCTGGCTCTGCCCGCTGCAGACAGCGTGTCTGATGCGTGCCTGCCCTGGTTTTTCTCTGACAAAGTCCAACGCTCTCAGACCTGTGTTTCCTCTCCTCCCAGACACACTCACAACCTTGGTCCTGCCTCCCTAGCCTCTCGCTTCCAGACTACCCAGCGTCCTCAGCAGGTGTATCAACAACGTGTTCCTTCACTCTCACTCAGTGAGAGTAACTACCTTTGCTTGCTTAGAACCTCTACCAGATGCCTAACTTATGCCTGTCAGTCTCCTCTCTCCCTGGACCCATCTGTGAGACACATCTTGTTCAGGCAGAGTCACAGTGATGCTCCCCCGACCCTCAACATGAACTGCTTCCCCACCACCTGATCCTTTCAGCCCCCAACCTGCCCTTCCGTCTTGACCGTCGCTGTATTCCTGGTATTATTTTCACAACATTGCTGACCCTGCCAGGCTCCTGGAATTGCTAATCCTGCAATGAACACTCTACTGTCAATGTTTGTGCATTAGGTGCTATTCACCTGACGAAGGCCACGCGCATGCATCCACCACCTGTTCAAGGTTGTCCAAGTTTCCTCAACAACCATCTCCTTCCTTTAAGCTATTACAGCCCCTTTTACATGAGAAATGCAACACACACACACACGTGGGATCCTCAGAAAATGATGAAAGAATGACACATAAATTTCCAAATGCACTAAAATACATTTCTAACCTTCTAATTTCATGTTTTCCGCTGGCTTTTCTAAAGACTCCCATGTATGTCTCTGTGTATGCAAATACTGATCTATTGATGACACATACAAGTCTTGAGGGAAATGCAAATGAAACGTCATCTCACTCCAGCTGGAATGGCTCGCATCCAAACGTCACAAAATAACAAATACTGGCAAGACATAGAGCAAAGGGTGGCATAATTCATTGTTGATAGGAATACAAATTAGTACCAACGACTGAGGAGATCAGTACAGAGATTCCTCAGAAATCTAAAAATAGATTGAACACAGGACCCAACTCTCCAAATTCTGGGAATATAGCCAAAAGAACTGAAATCAGCCTATGACAGAGATACCTGCACTCCCAAGTTTACAGCAGCCCAATTCAGAGCAGCAAACAAATGGAATCAACCTGGCTGTCCATCAACAGCTGATGGACTGAAGAAACTGTGGGAGTATCACTCAGCCACGAGGAGGAATCAGATTCTGACATTTCCAGCCCAATGGACGGTACTGGAGATCACCATGCTAACTGAATTAGGCCAGACACAGACTAATTCTGTGTTTTTTCTCTGATGTGAAAGCTAATATGTAAGTAGAGTATAAAATAGTAATTGTAGGAAGCACATATTTAATTTTATCAAAATGAGAATGTAGTTACTCTGTATGATTTTTACTCATTTTCTTGTTAATATAACTATTTTCTGTCTGCATGACAGAAAATAATAACACTGAGTTGCTTTACTTGTCCCCAAATCTTGTTTGCCACTTTGTTGAGAGTGTCTGGGTCTCTCTGCACGAGAGCTATTCACCGGTTCCAGTCTTTCTGATAGATAATTTGGAGGTGCAATGAATCAAAGTGTCGAAAAACATAAGAAATTCCATTATCAGTTAAGGAAAAAGTGCATTGGCTGAATCTAGACAAAAAAAGGTGTGCGCTTGTGTAGCTGTCACCCACATGCACATACACATTCGCATCACTCTGAAAATCCCTTCTATTTCTTTTGAGCCACCGCCCAATCTCCTGTGCAGGCACCACCATGTTAGCCTGGTCATTGGTTGCAGGTGCCTGTGAACAGCCTACAAATTAAGTCACACCGTATCTACCCTCGTGTGTCTGGGTTCTGTACTCACTGGTGGGCTGCTTGGGTTTTGTCGGTACTCTGCGACTCAGCCATGTCAGTACATACACATAGCACAGAGCTTCTTACCCTCCGTGGTCTTTTTCCCTCTCACCTCTGACTGATTACTCTTAGGGGCCAAGTCTGCAACCAGCTTATGTTGCCGTCTCCTACAGTTCCCCTCTCAGGTGTAGTCGATGCCTGACACATACTTGTTGACCTAAAATCAGCAAACGATCCATTTCATTCTTGGATCACCAGATGAGTTCAGCGGTAAAAGTCAAATATAGGCAGGACAGTGTGTCCTGTGTGGAACACCCTGCTGGCGGGACAGGTGTGTGACAGCGAGGAGGGCTGCCTGGGCGTGGTGCGACACCTGCAGCACCTTCCAGTAGTCCACCAGGACTGACAGCAAAGACTCAGTGCCTTGTGCAGGAAAATTCTACATCTTGACGTGACCACGTGCCTGGGATAGATGACCATGCCCTGAATTCCGCGGGTTTTATGACCACACATCTCAAACCGAAATGTCAAAAATTCTACTTGTTCTAGAATAATAATAGAACATGATGAAAGTTGAAGATTGCAGAGTCTGAATGCCAGTCAAGCATACGCTCTGAAGGCAAATGTATTCCATTTGCCCTTTGAGTTTCTGTGTAAAGTCAATGTGGAGCGAGTATGAGAGATTATTTATAGCAACGGCTGCAGTCCGGCTCTTGAAGCCTACGCCTCTGCACTGGTTGCCAGTCTAACAGGGCTTCAACACTGGGAGACAGGGTGGAAATGCGAGACGCCTACTGCAGTGAAGTGCTTTCATGGGGAGAGGACTCGCTGTTTTGTCTCCTAACTTCAGTGCAGGACTCCAGGGAGCAGTGCCAACATCTCTGACTGCAGCTCAGCCAAGGCAGAGCTGACTCCCAGATGTGTGCCCCCACAGTCCCCGGGTCCCCGTGCCCAGCAGCAGAGTCAGCGCTGCAGACTCTCTGTTGAGTGACACGCTGCAGCCTCTGTGAGGACAGAGGAGGAAGTCCAGAGCTCTCTGCAGCCATGACTGCCTGAGTCCACCTCCACTCAGTCACTGACTCAGTCCTTACCCAGTATCACCAGGGAATGCCCAGGTTCCTAATGATGACTGTAACCCAAGCCTTCCTACCGCTTCCTAAAACTCTTTAAACCATAGAACTTTCTAGAAATTGTTACATCACACTGCACTGTCTGGGAAATGAGTGGTCTTTTGGAAAAGATGACCTCTAGGGAAGTAAATGGGAATATTTGATGGCTCCCTTGAAAGAGAGGGTACAGGGTGGTTTTAAACATGGGAGTTCCGTGCTTGCCAACATATATCAGACATCAAGGACTTCCTGGACGACACAGGGCCCTACCTTGGTCACCCTTGGCTTCAGGAGTTGGAGAGCGTGAGCAGATGACCACCTTTTCATTGTCGCGTTGATCCCGGAAGCCCAAGGCAGGCAGTCAATAGTTACCTACAATCAAAGAGTGAGGAGCAGCTCGTAGGCGTCACTGACACAGCAAAGGCAAATGTTGTGAGCCCATCTTACTGATGCATGATTTCAGCATCCCCGAAGGCATCATCGGGGGCAGAAACAGCGTGACTCCCCCGGTTCCCAAATTCTTCAGGACGCAATGAAGAGAGGCAACTTATTAAAGTCCAGTGACCCAGGACCTGTCCTGCTTAGCACGGTGCTCCTTGTATTGTGTCAGACGGTGCTTTAATGGCATCACATCCTGGGTAACAACTCAAAATGCAGATCCCTGGACCCAGTACCTGGAACTGCAGGAGACAAAGCAGGCGATTCTGTTTGAGATCTGATGCCACAGACACAGAGCACAGGTAGGAGGCCTAGGACTACAGCTCTGCTTCTCTATCCACTCCTGTCAGTTATCACTTGCTTGATCTTCCAGAGACCTGACTGCAAACCCCACGTGCACAGGGCCAGGCAGGGCGCTGGAGGAAGCCGGCAGAGCAGTCCTGGGGGCAGAGCACACTGGGACTGGGCAGAGCGAATGAGCCTGGCCTGCTGTGTGGGGGCCATTCCCCTCCACTCAGCAGTGGGGGTCCAGACTGGAGACCGCTGCACAGAGCTGGAAAGCCAGCATTTTACATGACCCTTTCAGGCTTCAAACCACTGCTAACCCATTCACAGTTTTTCAAATGCACTGTGCAAGCTGTTCCATAGGCCCGAAGCCGTCCGTTTGCCACTGGGTGACGAACCCTATCTTAAAGCTTAGGTCTGTTCTTTCTCTTTAACTGCCACAGAGGCTAACCACATTTACTATGCAGGGCTGGGTGGCAGGGGTCAGAGATAATGTAAATGCAAAGCGCTGTATAAATCATAAAGCATCAAAGTAAGAGGCTATTAATATAATTACCATTATCATAATCATTGAACTGCAGTGCCTAAGTGTGTTACGTGTGCAAGAGGAGAGAAAGGAGGATTTTTTTCTTTTCCAAGTTCATTTGCCCACTGATGGCAGAAGCAGTGTCCCTTCACTTATGATCTGCTTCCTGGTGAGAAGTGAATGGATGGTCGTCTACAGGGCTAGGTCATCCTATGGTCTTTTTTTTTTTTTTTTTTTTTTTTTTTTTGACAGATAGAGTTAGACTGTGAGAGAGAGACACACACAGGAGAGAGAGGTCTTCCTTCCATTGGCTCACCTAATGGTCGCTACAGCTGGAGCTGCACCGATCTGAAGCCAGGAGCTTCCTCCTGGTCTCCCACACAGGTGCAGGCACCCAAGCACTTGGGCCATCCTCCACTGCCTTCCCGGGCCACAGCAGAGAGCTGGACTGGAAAAGGAGCAACCGGGACTAGAACCCAGTGCCCATATGGGATGCTGGTGCCGCAGGCAGAGGATTAACCCAGTGAGCCATGGCACCGGCCCTGGTCTTACTTTTCTACCCATGGCCTTGCAGAGAAAATGGTGAGATTGGAACCATTAAGAGGGTCAGGGGTGACAATCATACAAAGTAGAGTTAAGCATGTGTGGTGTGCAAGATACCAATAGAACACACGGAAGAGGGGTGGAGACGACGCTACAGGCATGCATGCACAGGTAGCTATGACTACAGACCTTCTGATAATCTAATTTGTGCAAATAGTTCTAATAGCACAGACCTCATCCCTCGGTTTGCCCCTGGTCACAATTTGATATATATTATGCCAGAGAATAACATGATTTTTCTTAGCGCTTTTATCGAGTTATCTGAATAATTCAATTCTCTCCCAGACAAGTCCCCAGAATATTAAAACACGCTGAGGCTGAGAAATGATTCCTTAGTCCCAGGTCTCTGCTTCTCCCTGGTCTCCTGCTTCACGGCCCTGGAAAACGAAGTCGTGACAGCGCCAGCTGGAGGGAGGAGAAGGTGGCCCATTCTCCTGCCATGCACCCACCAACATCAGCTAGGTTCTGCCCACGTAGTTTTTTCAGGATCTCTGTTACATGGGAAACTCACCCAAGGCTTTGTCAATCGAGATTCTAGCGGAGGTGAGGAAGGGAGCCATGTGGAATGAGGCGGCACACCCGTCAGAATGGATGGGCGCCTCTCCAGGGGAATCTGACACAGGGCGCCCAGGCTCCTTGCAGACTGGGATCTACAGCAGGGTGAGATCCACGGATTCCCACCACTTCTCTGTGTCCACCCCCAACCTCCTCCTCCTCCACCAAGGGCTTCCCTGCTATGAAATTCCTCCCAGAGTCACCAGACTGGGCAGCCTGCTTGGCTGCAGACAGACAGCACTTTCCTGGGGTGCTAGAACCACCTTCGTTGTGTAAAATACTCCGCTGCCTCCATGGCTCCTACCTTCCTGTCCACACAGGCCTGTATTTCTGTAGGCCCCTTACACACACAGGCTACTTTCTGTCTCTCTTCCTAACAGCCACACAACCTATATAATTGTGTTGAGTTACAAGGCAAATGGTTTCCTTTTCCGTGTTCCTTGGCTTCGCTCCCCCTTCCTGGGCCAGGTCTACTGGGCAGAAGGCTGAGTGGTCCTTGCTGAACTCCCCCCAGCCAGCACTCTCACGGCTGCCCTCCTGGCTTCCTCCGTATCATAGTCACCATCTGCAGGTGCGCTGTTCCGCTTGTGAGTTTAGCATCCAAGTGGAGGATGAGAAGGAGCCGAGTCCCACGTCCTTACCTGCGTCTCTGCCTCCCCCTGCTCTCACTCCCACCACCATCTCCAAGGAGCCACCGACAACTTCCCTGTACTAGGCACCTCCCTACCCTGAGAGGGGAACCACAGAGGCTGAGTTCCCCACTGCCAGTCCCTGGGAAAACAGAATGAAAACGGAAGAGCCTGCCCTCCTCCCAGGCGCATGAAGCCCACGTCCGTACAGGTCTCCGTGTCCACAGACACCACGCTTTGGCTCCCAGAGTGCGATGCTGGAAGCAGCAGCGTGGGCCTGTGTGCCGCTGGGGCGGAGAATTGGAAACGAGCCCTCCTGGACCTGAGTATGACTCTGCCATCAGCCTCCCATTTGGCCTCTGCAGGTGGTCATCTTCTCCAACCTGACCCCAATTTTCCTCTCCTGTCCGAGGCCTCCTGCTATGCAGAAGAGCACCGAGGTGGAATTTATCACAGTGGTCCCCGCGTAAGGAAGGGAGCTGATGCTGTCCCTGCACGGGCAGCCTCTGGTTGGTGGTTTTAACTCAGAAACATATTCGAAGCTCTATCAGGATTTTGTAGCTCTCGGTTTGCGTCTTGGTTTTGAAAAGAAGTCTGATGAGCAGCTTCCCAACCTAGGGCACAGAGAGGCTGTCTGTCAGTGCTGGGTGTGTGCCCCATGCCGATCTCGCCACTAGCTTTTCCCCTTCCTCCCGTGTGTCTGCCTGAGTGCACCCTGGCTGGTTTTCAGGCAGTCATGGTGCACTTAGTCCTGTCAGATCCAGCATCCAACTTCCTGATGGGCCCTGTTACTGTCACATAGTACACGCGGGTCCAAAGCAAGTTTGTAATGCTTTGCCAACAGCTTCCACCAGGTTTCCCGTGCTCAGCGAAGCCAGCCCAGCCCCACGTCCCTGCACGGAGCCCTGGTTTGAGGGGGAGACTTTCTGTACAGGAGTGGATTTATAAGAACAGGGAGCATGGAGTTGGAAACTTGATGATAGTTGACAATCCAGAATCACTCACTATTGGATTGTCAACTATTTTTCCATTAAAAAAAAAGTACAGTTCCACAGTGAATGAATAAGGCAGCACTTCCCCAGGGTGTTGTGTGAAGTCCAGCTGTTTGTGAAATCCGCATACACCAGAGGTCTTCAGAAACTTCATAAAAATATATACTGTAAAAAACAGCTACACATAGTTTCCTAATAACGTCTGCTTTACGATAAGCTTCTCTCTGCCGCCGCTCATCCACCAATTGCCCTCGCATCTGAATCACCCACAGGCGCTTGGGAGACGTGAGCAGGTCAACAGGCAGAGAGCCATCCACGGACATCCTCTCTCCCTCGTGGTCCCTCGACATGTCCCCTCTCTGGCCCTTAGGTAGCGTTCTCTGAGAGGTTTACTGAGCGGACAATGGATGGAGGGTGAAAGAACTCAAAACTCAAGTAGGAATAAAAGGAAGGGCGTGGCCACCCGCCCCTCAGAACAACCCTGGAAAGACCTTGTCCTCTGCTTCCCAGACCAGAGTCAGAAGCAAACCATGGTGTTTTCCTCAGTCAGCCTCAGCCTTCCCCTCTCAGGAGAGATGGAAACACTCCCCTTTGCTGTCCTCCCCCTTCTCTGAAAGCAGCTTTCCTCTTCACTTTCCCTAAACTCTCCCATGGACACAGCACATCCTCCTAAGCCTCCCCTTGAACGTACTCAACCAGGAACGGTGTTGAATGGTTAGAAAAATGACAAGGACACTGTTGTCCTGAGACACAGCACAAGCAGCCAGGGTCAGACTATACAGAAGCTGTGTGGCATGCATGGAAGAATTTGGAATTCAAGGTAAACACCATAGTAGGACCACAGTGGTTTTCAACAAAGGGGGGTCCATGGTTTCATTTAAGGAACAAAGTCACTCTGTTCCTATGGCACGGGTGGCAAGAGCGGTGAGGGATACCACTGGGGCGTCCTGAAGTGACAAAGGATGCTGGCACTAGAGGCAGACTCGAGCTGTGATTTAGGAGTAAACAAGTGTTGATGAAAGAGGGGGAGGAGATGATGGACCGTCACTGGCTGAGCAGATGACCTCACAACTTTAAGAGACGGGGCGGGCTACAGGAGAGGTGGACTTGGGGGACGCATCAGTCTGCAGTTCCACCCCTTTCCATCGCTAACCTTGTACACACTGGCTTAGGTATCAGAGGAGGAGCAAAGCTACCCGCCCGACACCCCCTCTGCCTGGGCACCATCCTCCTGCGATCTGTCTCCTTTGAGACTTTGCTGGAACATCTTTTGTGAACTCCCCAAAGAAATGGATGGAAGAATCCCTTAATGCTTCCTCTTAATGTGGCCATGGCTTCAGGTTATTACCAATATAGCAGTTGCTTTCTTGCTGAATTTGTAATAGAAAAAACATATTTTTAGTGGAGATTCAGGAACCAAGGGGACAGATAAAAAAAAAAAAAACCTTTGATAGTGTGAACAAGATTGAAAGATCTGGCATAGAAGAAGTAAGAAGGGGCTGATCTCCCCTGGGACCCAGAGAGGCGTCTTATTTTGTGAAGACTGGAAAAGCTCTTGAGATTCGGTACAGCTGAGTTACAGGGTACCCTATTCCAATCAACAGCCTTAAGAAGACTCCAAACTAGTTCTCATGAGCTGTGAGGAGGGCCGGAGTGTGCTGTCCCCTGAGGCAGGCGGGGCCATCAGGGGACCCTGCTGGAATAGATGCCAGTGACTCCCACAGCAGAAGGAGTGGCCTGCAACCCTGGCCTGCTGGCTCCATGTCTGCCCCAGGGTGCCCAGTTCCTCCCACAGGGAGAGACCAACAGCATCTTTCATTTGATCAGGGTGCTTACATAAACCTCCTTACTGAAGTGTTCAGAAAATCCACACTGCTTGCCTCCTCCTGCTGCATGTCTTTGTTTTTCTGAGTAGTAGCAGGTAGCACAGACCTGTGGGTGAGGTAAGCCCAAGGCACAGCCCCTTATCTGCTCCTGTGAGCTGTTTTCCCTCTATTATACTGTAAATAATTTGTCCTTCTGAGTGAACCCAAGGCTTACCACCTTCCTTCTCCGAATTCTCCCTCATCACATAATATGGGTTGTGTAATTTTCCACACGAATTCAATCCCACTGCTGGTTAAAAAAACAAGATAGGGCACGGGGATGCTCTTTTAACAAGGAGAGGTGTTCCATGCCAACATGAATTCTGTAATAATTGTTAATTTCATAGTGGTGATAATAGATTGTTATTTTTATAATGATTATAGCACATCATTATCTAGGCTTCCCCTGGAAAATCTGAGGCCTTAATTACAGGGTGAGTTATTTGTTTTTACGTCTGCCCCACATTATTTGTATTTGAATGTGTACGTCTAGATACTCAGGGCACTCGGCAAAGGCAGGAAACCTTTTATCCTGCGGAAGGAGAATTAGGTCACTTTAGAACTGATGCGCTGATGCTCTGAGGCCAAGGACGGAAGGAACGGGTGTTTCTCCAGACCCTGCCTGCTGCATGCACAGGGCACTCCCAGTGGGAATGCATGGCTGCCACGGCATGGCTCCCCCACCCTGGGAAAAGGAGCCAGCCTCGGAGCCCTCATGCCTCATACTCCGCTGAGAGCCGCGGTGCCTGGGAGTGTGCCGACCCCCTCTGCCAGGCAGGGATGGAGCGAGGGGCTGTGGGTGACGCGCCGAGCCTGCCGGCAAAGGCAGCTGCTGTCCTGCCAAGGGGGCAGCTCTGCTCAGGGCGAAGGTCAGTTCTCCATAACCCTTGCTGCTGACCAAGCGCAGGGCTCCTCTTTCCTAACGGCAACACAGCAGGAATGCCCCTAACCCAGGGAAGCTCTGGCCCCAGGTCTGCTTCGGAGGCACCCACAGAGAAGAGAACACTGCTGTCTGTTCTCCCTAACATTGATCCTGCTCAGCAACAGCATGGGAGAAAGGCAGGGGGGCCCTAACCACGGCAGCGAGGGCACTAAGGAAAGCACACCTGATCCCAGCCCCGCCCCCACTCTGCCTGCAACCCTGCTGTCTGGAGACGCGGGAGGAAGGAGGTGGCTTACTTTCTAGACTACAGATGAAGCAGAAGCCATACAGGGTGCTCATGCAGCCCACGGCCAACCCTCAGAGCAGGGGTTCGGGAGCTTCTCTCTGCCTTAGGACTTGAGCCTCGGGGAGGGAGAAGGAGAAAAACCTCCTTGGGGTGATCTCTAGGATGCAGCTGCAAAGGAGGGGTGTGGACGGGCAGTTCTCAGAGCAGACAGCGGGGAGAAGCAGAAGAGTGGCCCGGCTTCCCCACGCCTCGCCCCCGCCGCCCCCTTGGCATTCATCTGCGCTATCCCCGGGCTGCCCACTGACGGGTTTGCAGCACCAGCCCCTGTGCCAGCCCCTCCCAATATGTGAGGCTACGCTGATTATTTATAGGCTTCTTCGAGCCCGTGTGGCTGGGTCTGCGAACGAGGCGCTGAGCGAGGCTGAGCCAGGGAGTGGGAGACTTACAGACACCTCATCAGAGCTTCCTGCCATGAATCCTCTGGCCCGGGTCTGGGGGGCGCAGCGTTGCTGATGGCTGTCACCCCGGAGGGGCTTTCCACACTGTGACTATGAACAGGCTGGAACCAGGGGTTGCAGATAACAGAGGCCCACACCTCACTCTGCAGAAGACCTTGCAATTCAGACTGTAAAGGCCTCTAGGACAAGCACTCAATAAATAGTAGGGCTTATGATTGGTATGAATAACTTTAAAAAATCACTCTCTGCTGGTCTTCAGAAAACATGTAATTCTGACTTAAAAATGTACTCTGGGGCCGGCGCCATGGCGTAGCGGGTAAAGCCGCCACTTGCAGTGCCTGCATCCCATATGGGTGCTGGGTCCAGTCCTGGCTTCTCCACTTCCTATCCAGCTCTCTACTATGGCCTAAGAAAGCAGTAGAACATGGCCCAGGTCCTTAGGCCCCTGCACCCGCGTGGGAGAGCTGGAAGAAGCTCCTGGCTTCGGACCAATGCAGCTCCGGCCATGGCGGCCAACTGGGGATTGAACCAGTGGATGGAAGAACTCTCTCTCTCTCTGCCTCCTCCTCTCTCTGTGTAACTCTGACTTTCAAGTAAATAAATAACTCTTTAAAAAATATTTTATATCTGAGAGAAATAACACTGTGTGGAATAGCAGTTATAAATTTTGTAATAATGAGCCACTGTCTTTAAAAGTGTTTAAAATATGGCCCCAGGTCAGAAACTTCAGATTTCCCACCAGACACCCTATCAGAGCACACACATTCGTGCACTGATGGAGCCCTGTGTTTGAGAGTCAGGTCTGGTCTGACCCAGAGCCTCAGGCTGCCTCAAGATCCTGTCCACACCACCAGCCCTGGCCAGCACTCCTGGCCATCAAGTCTCCATGGCCAAGGGAACTAAACAGAATCAGAAGCTCACATCATGTGGCTGGCTAATTTCATCAAACCCCAGGACTTGAGTCCAGGGGCTGAAATTCCCTGGAGCAGCGGGATGTCAAACAGGATGAGCACTGAATTTTAAGTGGACAGCGTAAGCTCTGAGGAAGGACATTCAAACCTCAAGAATGTACCTGCCAAAATGAAACATGCCTGCTGAGTGGGACTTACAGGCAGAGGGGGTACTGGTCTACCCACTGGACCGACGTGAAATAAACCAGACAAACAACTCGTTTGAGAGATGCCGCCAGGGTTCGAGGTGCTGGTGTGCTCTCCAGCGTCTGCTGCCCCCCTCCCACCCCCGCTGCTCCCTGCCCCCCTACCTTAGCCCTTCTTCATATACAAAGGACATTGCTTCCTCCCTCTCTGCCTGGAGACTCAGAATTAACCACAGGGCCGCTCAGAGCCGGTGGCGCCCCCACTGTGGGCTCCTATTCAGCCTACTTCCCATTCATTTCCCTGTAATGCTGTTTTCTGGGGCTCTCAAAACATCTTTGAAAAAGACCTTTGTGCCAGTAGAGAGGACACATAAATAAGCTGCAAAGGATCTGAGGCTGTGCGAACGCCAGGGATCCTGGACTCCAGTTTGTCCTTTCAACACATTGCCTACACACACAACAGGGACAAAGCCTTCCGTAACCGCTCTCCTCTGTCGCTCACCCATCTGCCCGGTGACATCTTTGGCCTCTGTGCTAAAAGTAGCACGAACTCCAATCACTACTGCTACCTTGCCCTGGCTCTGGGGATAAGTTTTTTTTTTTTTTCCTCTTAAAATAAGGGGTCACAGAGGCAAACACAAACTGTCTTCCTGGATCAGGTAATCCTCTAATACCTGGATCAGGAATCCTCTAATGACACCGGAAATTCACTCCCTTTCCCTTCCTGTTCCCTCTGCTCATGGCAACAGAAAGGCCTTCTGAACCATTCCCTCCATGGTCCCCGAGTTCCAACTCTAGGAACTGATGCAACTGAACCACAGAAGCTGGCTAAAGACAGGCCCACCTCCTGCCTGGCTGGGCAGAAAAGTAGAAAAATGGGTGCACTGATGATCAAATTTCACCCAAAAAGAAATCTGCTTTGTTTTCTAAGCAAATATGTAAATGAGATTTACAGTCAAATTTGATGCAGAAGAACATGGCTTTTTTTTTTTTTTAAATAAAATTCCCAAAGCTGGCAATACTAGGCCTATTCGTTCAGCTTCTCTAATGATTCACCCCCACCGCTGTATTTGCGGCAAGTTTCTTTCCGAAGCCTGCTCAGAGCGAATCTCCCGGGCCGGGTGCTGCTGCACTGCGGGTTCAGCCTGCACTGCGTTAGGGCCTTCTCCTGTCTGCCCAGGCACTCTCCAGACTCAGGGAGGCCATCCCTTTGTTGTAATCCCTGCAGAGGGCGTGAGCAGACTGTCACAGCCAAGGGGCACAGAGAGCCTTGAGAGGGGCAGTGGACGGCAGCAATGGGAATAGGAGTCACAGTCGTTACTTGTTACCTGTTTTCTAAACGCCACAGCAGGGCACGGGGCTCAGCCTTTCATCTGTGTCAAGTATTCCAGTGATGTCAGAGCCACCGACCCTGAGAGTCGTCTTCACAGCCGTTTTACAGAGGAAATGGAGGCGCACAGACAGTACCCCATTTGCCAGTGGCCCAACAACCATGGAGGGTCAGGACCGGGGAATCCGGTCTCCCTCCACTGAAACCAGGAGGTGGACTGAAAAGAAATCACGGTGGACACGAGGGGCTGGTTCTGGAAGACGACTGCCCCATCACCTGCCAGGTCCATCAGTCCAAGTCCACTAAGCAGCTACGGGGGAGGGAACCGTTTTCTGCCAAGGGCCACTTGCGTATTCACAGCATTCATGGGCCACACATCATCAGCTGGGCAAGCAGCCTGCTATAGATGCATTGGATTTCGAGCCCTGCCTGCAGGTGCCTTGGCAGTGCTGGACAGACCAGAGCATACTGTGGGCGTTCCACGCTTTCCGTCAAGATGGTCCACACCCCTCTAGGAAGGTGGAGTCCAGACAGATGAGAGCGATCCAAGCCGGGTTCTTTCCAAACGCTATTCAAACTCCACTGGCCAAGACGTGATGGGATCATTTAAAGTGCAAACGTCCAGTCCTGCTCTACACCCAGTGAACTAACGCAGGTGGTAGAAATGAATTTAGCGCCTAATAACGGCTATGCATGCCACACTGAAGAATCGCCATTATGGACCAAATTTTCCTTTCTAGTGATGGGAACCAAAGGCTAGGACAGAACATACACACATCCCCCCAGCTCCTGTCCATAGCTGCTTCAGGGCTAACTCCCACAAACATGACTGCCCTGTTCTGGACGTGATTATGGGGGGAATCGCACAGGTACGCTGATGTTCTACAATGGATTAGGAACATCCATGGGCCTGGTGTGGTGATACAGTGTGTTAAGCCACCTCTTGTGACAATGACATCACATTCAAGTGACGGTTCAAGTCCTGGCTGCTCTGTTTTTGATCCAGCTTCCTGCTGATGGGCCTGGCAAAGCGGGAGATGCTGGCTCCAGTGCTTAGATCCCTGCCACCCATGTGTGCAACCCAGATGGAGTTCCAGGCGCCTGCTGTCAGCTTGGCCCAGCCCCAGCTGTTCTGGCTATGTGGGGAGTAAACCAGCAGAGGGAAGATATCTAATTTAAAAAATAAACAGCCATAGTGCTACATGATATTGACCACCCAGACAGCCGTGTCCAATCCAAGGTACAAAGTTCAGCTGCCTGACATGGAGCAAGATGGTAACTGAGACAGCTGCTTGGAGCATCCTCTACCCAGAGAGACATCAGTGTGAACAGCTGTTCCTGCACCAAGTCACCTCAACAAGAGACCACAGTGCCTCATTGTAGCAAAACCGGAAGACCAGATTCAACAAAGGAAGTCAAAAGCAAAGAGGGGCCAAGTCACGCTCCCCCAGCTCCAAGTCCCACAGCACAAAGACAAATCCAGAGTTAATTCTAGATCTTAGACTTGAAATCCAATAGTAGCCCCCGCCTGACAAAAGCCAGCGCCCAAAAGGGCTGCTCAGCCCCAGTCCTAGGCTGCTACCTGCAGACTGACTGCTTAACCAGGCAGCTAACGGGCCGCCTCTGCCTGCCGATGGCACGCAATGGAGTGGCACCGGGAAGTAACAGAGAGGGAACTCAGGACTTGCTTGGGAGCACGGAGCTGGGCTGCTGTGACATCCGGCCCCTGCCCCCAGACCAATGCTAGCAGGTGGTGCCTGCTGCCTCCCATTAGATGGAGACCTGTATCCTGCTGAGACAGACTTGGCTTGGGCATACGGTTGCCAGCTTCAGGTTGGCCTGGCACATGTCCCCTCCCCTCCCAGAAAGTGCAGAGCCTGTGACTATGAGATTCAGGCGTGTCCTAGCTTAGTACAAGACTAGGTAGAAAAAGTACTGTTTTTATTACCACCACTACCACCCCCGCTGCCGCCCAGTCCTTAGGCAGACAACAGCAAGCACAGGACTGTGTCTTGAGACTCAATACAGGGATGGAAGCACCCAGCTTCAGGTGGATCCTAATAGTCTCCTATCCTGAGGCCAGTGCCAGTGGACATGGCCTCTGACCGGCCACGATGCCCAGCAGAGTCCTGTGGTCCTGGTAGGGTGGACTTACATTCCAGGCAGCATCCCCTGTGGCTGGATGCATCAGCCATGGGCTATGAGTCCGTGTCAGCAGGAGACAGACCATGGAAGTGTGGGCTTCAGTCCTGTTCTCATACCGCTCTGCTGTCAGTGGGCTGTGGGCTCCATGTGCAATGCAGCATTGCACTGCTGGCACAGGACTGAGTGTCTGGGTCTGCCCTGCTCCCGGGCAAGCTTGTGAGGACAGACAACCCCTTAATAGAGGGCTCTTGGTTCATTCTTGAACGGCAGATTTGAGACAAATCTGAGCTCACGGCATCACTGACACAGTGATGGTGCACTACCAGCCAACTTTAGCAAACCGCGACTCAGGGCGCCACCTAGTGCTGAAGTAGTGGAAGAGTTAACATTCTGGGAAAAAATAAGGAGACTGCTTACCACTTCTAGAACAAAACAGCCACAAACTGAGACTATAAAAACTGGGAAAAAAATAATAACTTCCTGTGCAGGTGGCAACACATGCCAGTAAGTGTCAAGAACTCACATGAAACCATGACCCCACCAACAAAATGAACCCGCAGAAACCAGCCACATTGGATCTCACATTGTCAAAAGCTCCAATGAAGAGTATGAATTAGTTATTTTGGAGACACTCAGTGAAATTAAGGAAAACACAGGGAAATGATTTAATACGCTAACAGATGCTTGGCAGAGAGATGGCATATACTTCTGAAATCTAACAGAAAACTTTTAACTGAAAAGCACCCCAGCAAAATGTAAAACACAAGAGAAATTGCTAGTAAAACACAGAGAAATTGCTAATACAATAAATCCAGCAGCAGAAATTAGTGATCCTTCAGGGAGACTGTTTGAAAACAAGCAGACACAGGAGACAAAATAAAAGAGATGAGCAAGGAAGACAGCTTAGGAGAACTTTGGGGCAGCATGACAGGAACACACATCTCAGGTCCAGGAAGGTCTGCCAATACCTAAGAGATACCAGGTGCATTCAAGGATATACTAATAGAAAATCCCAAACTCTAGATAAAGATATACACCTCTCCAAGCACAGGAAAGGGAGAGATTTGCATGCAGATTTAACTCAACTCAGTCTAGTCCAGGACAATTTATGATCCAGTTCTCCAAAGTCAGTGATACATGGGATTCTTAAAGCTGCAACAAAAAATCAAGGACACGTAAATGGCTCCCTCTTCATGACGCTGCACACCCCTCGGGAGAGAGCTGCTGAGCAAGCAGGGAGTGGGGCGAGGTTTTCACAGCACTGAAGGGGTGAAGGCAGGGGACTTCCAGCCAAGAATCTGAATCCCAGAAAAGCTGCACTTTAAACATGAAGGATATACACAAGCAAACGCTGAGAGAATTTGTCACCACCCGACACCTACTTTGAGATAAAATCTACAGGCAGGGCTCCACACTGAGAGATGCTAAGGAGTGAGAAGACAGTGACAGAAGGTACACACTTCAATGGGAAGAGTAGATCAACAGAAAAATGCAGAATGTGCCCTAACAGTGAACAGGTGACATAACCATTCACAACCCGTGGATGGAGGAAGAGACTCAGGAGGACATACAAAAATTCCTTCACACAAAAGCAAAGAAACAAAACACACCAGCATCTATGGGATACAGCACAAGCAGTACTAAGATGGAAGTCTGTAACACTGAATGCTTACATCAACAACAGGAAGATCTCAAATGCATGATTTAGCTCTACAATTTCAGCAGTCAGAAAAATGAGCACCAACGAAACCCAAAATTAGTAGATGGAAAGACGGTACAAAATCAAAGACGAAATAGATTTAAATGACTATAATAAAAAAATCAATGAAACAGAATTTACACAGTCTCAACAAACTAAGAAAAAAAGAACAATATAATCAGACAAAAGAGGAGGTATTACAAATGACATCATAGGACTATAAAGGATTACCAGAGGTTATTATGGAAACTGCACACCAGCAAATCTGATAACCAAGAAGGCATGAACAAATTCCTGACACTAGCACACCTTGCAAAGATCAGATCATGAAGAAAATAGAATATATAAACAGACCAATGAGTAGGCAGATTAAATCAGTGATAAAAAGTCTCCCCTCAAAGAAAAGCCTAAAACCAGATGGCTGCACTGTGGAATTCTACTAGTTTTTCTTAAATTATTCCCAAAAAATGAAGAGGAAGGGGCAGGGCTGTGGTGCAGCAGATGAAGTCACTGATGACATCCTGTATCATAGCACTGGATCAAGTCCTGGATGCTGCACTGCTGATCCAGCTTCCGGCTAGTGTTCCTGGGAAGGCAGCACGAGACTGTTCCAGTGTTTGGGCCCATGTGACCACGTGGAAGACCTGGATCAAGTTTCTGCCTTCAGCCTGGCCCAGTCCCTGGCTTTGCAGCCGCCATTTGGAAAGTGAACCACCAGATGAAAGAGATCTCTCCATCCCACTCTCTCTCTCTCCACCCCTCCCTCCTTCCACTCTCCTTGTCACTCTGCCTTTTAAGATCTTTTAAAACTATTTCAGAGAAAGAAATTCTTTCATTATACAAGGCCAGCATTACCTTGATACCCAAGTAGACAAGGACACATCAAGAAGATAAAGCTGCGGTGGATATGCTTGAAAATCCTCAGCAGAATACAAACCAAACCCAGCAGCTTATTAAAGAGTATTCACCATGATCAAGTGGGAGTCATCCACATGTGGCAAGGATGGTTCAGCATAAGCAAATCAATACACGTGATACATCACATCAATGGAGTGCAGGACAGAGTCCTACAGAAACATCAACAGATGCAGAAAAGGAATCAGACAAAACCCAGCATTCTTTCATGATAAAAACTCTGAATCAACAGGGAAAGAAGGAAAGAAGCAATGTACTTCAACAGAACAAAAGCCACATGGAAAAGCCTACAGCTAACATCATAGTAAATGGAAAAGTGCTGAAGATTTGTACCACTGTGACCTGTGGAAGACAAGGATGGCCACTACCACCACTTTTATTCAACACAGCAGTTGAAAGAAAAACTACACAAGTGAGAAAAAACAAAAGGCATGCAACTTGAAGAGGAGGAACTCAAATGGTCACTGTTGGCAGATGACATAATTTACATATAGACTGCACCAAAAACTGTTAGAACTAATAAATAAGTCCACCAGCATTACACTAAAGTCAGTGTACAGTAATTCTATTATTCCCCAACAGCAAATTATCTGAAAAAGGCATCAAAAAAGCATATGAATAACTTTAATCAAAGGGGTTAGATGTCTGTATAATTAAAACTAACACACTGATGAAAGAAATCAGAGGACATGAACAAATAGAAAGATATCCCATGTTCATGGAATGAAAGAATCAGTACCAATAAAGTAACCATTCTACTCAGAGCAATTCACAGATGCAATGAAATCCTTAACAAAATACCAAATTATTTATAAAACTAGAAAAAAAGTATTAAACTTTGTGGAGAGCCACCAAGTGATTGTGAGCAAAAAGGACAAAACAACACACTACAAACATAACATTAAGTAGAAGAGCCTGGTATTGGCATTGAAAACAGACACACCGACGAATGGCAAAGAATGGGGATTCCAGAAGTAAACCCATGCATCTACAGTCAATGGATCTTGTACAAAGGTAATAAGGATGTGCAATGGAGAAAGCAGTCTTTTCAATAAGTAGTTCAGAGAAAACTGGATATTTCCATGTAGACGAGCACAGATGGACCCTGCACACATGCTTCATCATGTACAAACTGTCATGTACAACTGTCCATGGATTAGAGACTTAAATCTACGACTGGAAACTTTGACTCTGCTGTAAGAAAACCTGGGGACAGTGCTTCCTGACTTTAGAACCAGCGAGAGTTCTTTGTTAAGCTCTCAAAAGCATAGGAAATAAAAGCAGAAATAAACAAAAGAGGCGTCACTAAGGAGCATCTGCACAGCAAAGGAAATGACCAACAGAGTGAAGAGACCCACAGAACGGGAGAGCAGATGTGCAATGTAAATACCTGACAGTGGGCAAATGCTGCAAGAGATGAGAAACCAAACTCAATAAAACAAACAAACAAAAAAAAATTAAGTAACCCCATTTCAAAAATGAGCAATAGATTTAAACGGGCATTTATAAGAGAAACACATACAGATGGCCAACAGGTACATGAAACGATGCTTGCCGCCAATCCCCAGGGAAGTGCAAATCATAGCCACAGTGAGAGTACACCTCACTCTAGTCAGAATGGCTATTATTAGAAAGACGGAAGTTAACATATGCCAGTGAAGAAAGTAGGAATGTCAATTAGCATGGCCACTGTGCAAGCAGCATAGAGGTTCCTCAACAATGAAAATTAAAACAGGGACAGGCATTTGGTTCTGGCAGTTGTTACGATGCTGGGTAGCGTAGCACACATCCCATACTGGAATAACTGATGTTTGGGTCTCAGCTCTGCTCTTGATTCCAGCTTCCTGCTATCGCACACTGTGGGAGGCAGCAGATGACAGCTCATGTGCTTGGATCCCTATCATGCATGCAGAGACCTGAACGGGCTGCCTGACGTCCTGCTCCTGGCCACTGTGGTCTTCGGAAAGAAAATTGGCACACTGAAATGCTCCGCTTCCTTGCTATTCTAACAAATAAACAAATAAACCAACGAACCAAATTTTGTGAATAAATAAATGTGATCCAACACTCCCACTGCTGGATATATATCCGAGGGAAATAAAATCACTCTGTCAAAGAAACATCTGTACTCCCAAGTTTACTGCAGTACACGACACACAACAGCCAAGAAATGGAAGCAACCTAAGTGTCCATTGGCTGGTGAATGGAAAAAGAAAATGCAATGCATGTGCACAGTGAGATACGATTCATCCATGAGAAGGATGAAGTCTTGTCATGTGCGGCAATGTGGATGCCGTTGGAGGTCACAAGGTCACCTGAAATGTGTTAAGCACAGGAAGACGAGCACAGAATGAGTGGTGTGGTGCACTAGGCTAGCCCCCTGCTTGGGACACCTGCATCCCATCTCAGAGTGCCTAGGCTGGAGTCCGGTCTCCACTTCCAATACAGCTTCCTGCCACTGTGGATCCCAGGAGGTAGCAATGACCTCCCAACTGCTTGGGTTCCTGCCACTCACTTGGGAGACATAGATGGAGTTTCAGGCTCCAGGACTGGGTCTGATACAGTCCTGGCTACTGTGGGCATTTGGGGAGAGAACCTGCCGGTGGAAGATACCTCCTTTCTCCATCTCAATCTGCCCCTCTGCCTTTCAAATTAAACAAATACATATTTTTAAAAAAGAAGGCTAGCACCCCCATATTACTCATGTAAAACCTTAAAAAAGTGATCTCACAGAACTTAAGAGTGTAATGCTGGTTACCACACTCTGGAGAGGGTACAGGGCAGGATGGGACGGGGAAGAGCTTATTAAGAAATGGATACCAGGAGTCATACAGGAGTAAGTAGTTCTGGTGTACTGCACAGTAGGGTAACTGGAGACAGTGATAATATACTGTATTTTTCTCTAAAAAAAATTAGGAGAAAGAATTTTGACAGTTTTCACATAGTCTTTTAAAACCGTTTATGTGACATACATGAAATTTGTTCTTTTTATATAAATACATGTTCTTAAAAAGCTTGAGGATATATATTTACCCCAACTAGATATTACACAGTACACACGTGTATAGAATCATCCCATGGTTTCCCATGCAAATGCACAATTTTTATGAAAAATTCTCAACTCTTTAGCTCTGTCTTTTGGTATGACTGGAGGGAGAAGCTTAGAGGATTTTCTCGGCACAAAATCATTCCTGGAAATGCAACTCAGAGCCACAACACTTAATGACATTTGTCATGACACTCTTCCCAGCAGGGTCGCTTTTGAAGACCCAGGATCTATCTCTGGATGAGGGGCACAGTTCGAGCCACTGTGCTCGCCCACTCCCAAGTGCCTGCTCAGTTTGAGAAAGCCTCTGGGATTCAGGACTCGGGGTTATCACTGGAGAAGGGTAGTGCCCTCAAAGTGGGATCTGGGATTTCTTCCCGTCACTTCTGCCATGCAGGTGTGCCAAACATCATGGCTGCTGCACCTGGATTTCGTAACAGAAAAGAGACACAAGTGACCTTCCCCTTTCCCAAAGCACCATATGGCTTCTAATTGCAGAAGCAGTTCTCACCTTGCGCAGACACCTGCTCATCCACACCCTCCGCAGAAATGCCGGACATGGGGGAAAATGCAAACATAAAGCGATCCATCTGCACGGTTTCTTTATAAAGGAATTGTGGAAGACAGAGATGCGCCCCCCCCCCTAACGTCCTCTGTGACCATATCCACGCTATATAAGGAACCACAGCTTACCAGCCCATGGGGTGAGCAGAGTGTTCTATCACATGACTGACATGAGAACACACGAAAAGCAGGTAGTACCGTGGTTGGCACAGGATACAGCATCTTCAAGAGCTGGCCTGTGGCAGCTGTTCAATATGTAACCACAGCAGTTGCTTTTAAAAATGTTTTCCTTTTCTTTTTATTTATTTTAAAGGCAGAGACTCAGAAAGACAGAGAGAGCCAGAGACCCACAAACAGATCTCCCTTGCCCTGGTTCACTCCAAAGATGCCCATACAACAGTCAGGGTCACACCAGGCCAAAGCCAGGAAGCTAGAATTCAATTCAGCTTTCCTACATGTGTAGCAGGGACCCAGCTACTTTCGCCATGACCAGCTGCCTCCTAGGGTGCACATTAGCGGGAAGCGGGAAGTGGAAGCAGAGCTAGGACTCAGTCCCGGACACTCGGATGTGGAATGCTGGTGACGTCACTGCTGCACCAAATGCTTGCTTCCTGTCTTTAGATGTTTGCATCTCCCCATAAACTAAAACCTGCAGGTGTGTGTCTGTGTGTGTCCCTGTAATTAAGTGTGCACTCCCACAGCATGCAGGATGTGTGGCCGGAAGACAGTAAAAAAAAGGCAGGAGTATTGTATGTGCCCCTTGCAAAGGGGTCAAACTCCACCTCTCCAACAGAGGCATTCACTCAGACCCGAGTCAAGCCGCCTGATGCCTCTGGTTAGAAGTAAATCACCACCTACTCAGGAATGTCATTTTCAAAGGGAAGCATTTAAAAACAAAAGCAGTCAATAAAAGGCCCAGGAAAACCAATGAAATAACATGCTTTCTGACTCTACCTTACCTCCCTATCAACTGAACCATTAGATAACCTACAACAGGCATTAATTCCAGAGCTTCTTAGCTCTGGAATATAAACTACATACAAACTACTGAGCCTCCCCTGGTCATGAGTGCTAAACGAATGCAAAGTGTGCGCTTAGGAAAATACAGACTGTGCCCATGCTTCCTGCACGTGTGCCCAGAAGTGATGCCCTGAGCTCTGCAGACACCATGGTTCCCTGGTGGACCAGGCAAGTGTGACTCCGGAATTCCCCCCTGCTGACATCACCATAATGCCACAGTTACACATGGGGAATAATAAGAATGCACTTAAGGCAAGGTCAATGTCACAGTCATCCCTTCGTGGTGTCAGGATGCCTTCAGTAGAAGGAAAGGATATTCACAGATGCAAAGCGAATGCAGGGATGTGTGAAAATCAGTGAAACTGACTCAGTGTTTAGAGAGGCAGCTGACAGAACACAAGGTAGCAACACCTTCTGTGAAAAACGTGCAGAGAAGGTTTAAGGACGGGTCCCTGGAAGAGGGAAGGCAGCAGTCTGTAAACTGCAATGGCATGTCATGGGAAGAATCCACACGGCTGTTTACAGTACAGTCCACAGGACGACAAACTCCAAACAAAATCATCAAGTAAGTAGTATAGTATCTGTGAGACCTCCATTTAAGTCTTCCAGCTCCACCAACAATTTCCCATCAGTTGTTCTTGACAACGAAGTCAGCTTTGTATTTTTTTTCAATTTTGCTAATTTATGAACAGCCAATAAGGCATCCAAGTAAAATTCAACACTACCCATTTTACATAACCATAATGATGGCCCATGATAGCAAAGATTTCTTTGCATTTTGATACAAGATTTTAAGATTTCTGCAAAGCAATTTTTTAATAGTGAGAGCAGTAGCCATCCTCAGTTAATTTACCGAGGGTTCTTCTGTCTGAGTTGCTCATTTTTCTGTAGAGCTGTCACCCTTTAAGATCTGCTCTGGTTTAAATCAATGAAGTGGAAGTGAGCTGTAACTTGCCGAATCTTGGAAATTTTCCCCTTGAGCAAAAATTAATACTGCTGCCCCCCTATAACTGGCACTGCACTTGTTTACTCAGGGTCTCAAGGATGTAAAGGAGTAAGGCAGGAGCACCTAGCAGAATATCCTGTACAGCTTCAAGCTGGAGACACATTTTAGAAGAACACACTTTACAGTGATGGGTGATGAAGTGCTGGGTGGAGAACAGGATGCCCATGGGAGAAGACCAGGGGCCTGAAGTCCATTCAACAGCATGTTTTGTGGCCCCCATAATGACCAGACAATTATGTTGAGTTCCACAGCACCCAGCATAACACACAGTAAAGGCTCAATAGATAGAAACTGTCCTGGCAGGATATAAAATACATCTTGTCTACTAAGAAACTGATCGCCTACTGAACCAGCATGTATTCACAGCAGTACACACCATTATGTAGGTAAGAAACCTGTTTCTGCATAATGCTGACTGACAGCCTGTAACATAGATGTCTTTAGAGTTTAGAAACCTATAAAACTGATCATACTCTTGCTGGCCCCACAGTGCTAAAAACATTGCTGAAAAGAGAACTGAATGTGGATTGACAACACAGTAAGTGGGTGTTTAAACAGCCTAGCATCTTGGGAGCTAATCCCAGATTCCCCCAGAAAACCCCTCCAGACTCACACCGTTTGTATAGAGTGAGCACTTATACTCACGTAAGTGCAACACTACTTATACACAATGTCTCGTACCATATGGACACATTATTCCTAGTAGTCTTGCATCCCAGCCAAACAAAGGTAAAGGAAGTACTACCATATTTTTCTAATATACAGAAAAAAACTAGAGTCCTACCACCAAGAGAATATATAGCTTAAAACAAAATATATGAGGCATATAATATAAATAAAAACAAAATATAGTATGAAGTCAAACTTTATGGTTTAACTTTTCAAAAAAGTTGTCCCAATGTGTCATCCCTAGATGGTTTCCCAGTTACAAAGGTAACCACAGCATTATAATTATGAGAGCTGGTGCCCTCCTCCTTAACCACATCATGGAATCTGGCCTCACCAGCAGCAGACAGGCTGGCGTGGCTTCTGGCTAGGATGAACTCAAATGCCAACAGTATGAGCACCCATGAAGCATTTCTGGCAAATGCATTTGACCTCAACTGAATAAGGAGAAAACAGTCAAGTCCAGAACATGGGGCACTCTAGACATCACTCTCCTGGGCATGAAAGCTTTCCGAAACCTAAAAAAAGTCTGGCAGACTTGTATATGGAAAACTATGGACTACAACCCACAGAAACTAAGGCAGACATCAGGCAGTAGTGAGACGTGATCTCCTGATGGTCTGGAAGACTCTGTGTTGTGAATCAGCTAATGCTCCCCAATGATTCTGTAAATTCTATGCAATGCACTTGCTGTAGACACTGGCGAGCTTATTCTAAAATCAACATGAAAATGCAATAAATGCAACTAACATGATGTGACAATAAAAAGAATAAGACCAGAGGAAAACACCACTGCAGAGGGAAAGCTGAAAAAGCCCCAGAAGAGCCAGTATCCACGGGTGTGGGACACCAACACTCCTAGCCAGAGGAGGAACCCTCAGTTAGCACAGGCTTGGAGGCCAGGAAGAAAGCTACTTACTTGTAATTATGCTTACTGTAGGCACAACAGCTTTGTTTCAGAGAAGGAACTCACACTGTCCCCTAACCAAATCCTAGAGTACAGCCCATAGCCATACAGTTCCATCTTGGAGAAGGACCATCTGTTGAAATCCATACTCCCTTTGGGCATAAAAGTCCCCACTTTTCCTCACCCTTGGTCACGCACAAACATTCCACCATCCTAGCAAAAACATCAAAAAGCCTCACCAATCCACTGACCCTAGATCAGGCACCACCCTATGATACAAGAGACAGGTAGTTCAGAACAGCAGGGGCACCCTGTCCCCAGCACACTGGAAGCAGGTGTTCTTGCCCTCTCGGACTTGGAACTTGTTCTTTTCCACTCTGCCTTCCCTGTGCCACTCAGCACAATTCTCCTTCCCAGCAGAACCCAGGTACAGCAGTTCTGCCAGTCAGCACGCTTGCAATCCTGGCCTGTCAAATGCTTGCAACCTCAGAGGGACTCAAAACAAGTGCCCCAAGCCCCCACCATGGCAGCTATCAGTTCCAGTGGCAGGAGACACTGCACTATATCATCCAGCTTGAACCAAAGTCAAAGTAGCTTAACAAACTTGCACTCAAAGGCACATCTTCGAAGAAAGCCTTCCATCCACAAAAGCCACCCTTTGAATGCAATACAGAAATCCATCTTTCAGATATGCATGTATCAACACAGGCACACAAGAAGTGTGAAACACCCAAGCCAAACAACAGCTCCAACGAAGTCAGAGCTCTTTAGCGGCAGACTCCAAAGAAAATGAGCCTGCTGGTATTCCTCACAAAGAAATCAAAAGAATGAGTTTGAGAAAACTCAGGGAGACACAAGAGAATGCAGAGAGGCGTGTTAACAAAACCAGGAAATCAATGCATCATGTGAGTGAGAAATTCATAGAAGATATGGAGATCTTAAAAAAGACCAAATAGCCATCCTGGAAACAAGTAACTCAGTAAGTCAACAGAGAAAAAAAAAAAAAAAAACAGTAGAAGGCCTCAACAGCAGACAAGATCAACTATCTGAACTTGAAGACAGGTCTTGGGAATTATCCCAGTCAGGACAATGGAAATGAAAACAAGATGGTGACACCTTATGGCCACCAATCCGTGATCCAGTCTTCACATTCAGGGATTTCAGAAGAGGAAAAAAAACCTATTAAGTGAAATAACAGCTGAAAACTCTCACGTCTTGGGAATCACACGGAAAGGCAGGTACAGGCGGCCCCCATCGACATGGCCAGACAAGATCCTCACTGCATTGCAGTGAAGTAAAGCACAGAGAGACCCCAGAACTGCAAGCGGAAGCCACCACAGCACATCTCAGGGTGCTCCATTCTCAGCAGAGGAGATATTCCACGGTCTGAAACAGACATCTGCCAGCCAAGCTCACCTTCGTAAACGGAGAAGTGAGGATTTTCCAACACAAGCAGCAACTGACCATGAGGCCCATCTCCCCAAAGACCCTTTAGTCCTACCTCCAGAAGCAAGAGCGAGATAACCATCACTGAAGTAGTGGAACTGTATAAACCCACCCAGAAAGGCAAAAGCACAGAAGACAAATGTCAAAGAATCCAACTTCATTACTACGGTGAGCTAGCAAACCACAAAGATGAACAGAGGAAGACAGGAGAAACAGGATACTCTGAAGCAAAGAGAAGTTGTTTTTGCTTTTTTTTTTTTATTTTTAGGAGTCATTCCATTGGTGTAATAACTTTGAAGGTATACGAGCTAAATTCTCCAATTAAAATATACAGCTTGGCTGAATGGATTAACAAATGGCAGACTCAATGGTATGCTACCTATAGGAAAATTATTTCCCCAGCAAAGACACAGAAGGAGCAGGATTTGGCTACAGCAAACAATTCACACTGGGGTTGCCTACATCCTATACTGCAGTGTACGGTTCAAGTCCTAGCTGATGTGCTTCCAGTCCAGAGGAGCAGCTGTTCAAGTAGTTGGGTCCCTAACACCCACACAGGACACCTAGATGGAGTTCCGGGCTCTTGGCTTCCACCTGACCGAGACATGGCAGGTGCGGGCATTCGGGAAGTGACTCAACCTGGAAGCTCTCCATGTCTGTCTGTCTTCCAATTGAAGTGAAATTCAAGAAAGACTTTTACGAAGACCACAGAGATTGGAATTGAGAGGATTCAAACAGAACCCAAAAGTTAGAAGGAATGCCTATATTTAATACCAGGCAAAATAAATTTTAAGACAAAAATCATAAAAAGAGGCAAATGAAGATCACCCTATGAATGGTCTTTAAAACATCTGTGTAAAGTATGCAACGTGAAAACACCTGTGCATGGATTTCAGAAATGTTCACCCCACAGAAATGCATCTTTGAATTTTATTTTTCCACTTTTTTTTGGAAGTTTATTCATACCATGATCAAGGAAGCAGTTCATCAAGAAAATATGGGAATTCTAATTGTGGATGCAGCTATTGTCAGAGCACCTAATTTTATAAAGCAGACACAATTAGACTGAGAGGAAAATCCAGGTTTCAGAAAAACTAACATTTGGTCGCTTTACCACCACCCTTCCACCAGTGCAAAGGTCGCCCTGCAGGAAGAATCAGCAGAGAGAACAGCAGAGTCTACGATGTTCTGCAGATCACACCACCTGACAGACAGGTGCACAACATTTCATCCAGCAGCTAAGACACACATTCTTTTCATCATCAAACACACAGCACGTTCCCTAGGACAGGCCACAAAACAAGTTCAAGCCAATTAAAACTAAAAACCAAACATTAATTCTTCTGTCCATAATGGACTGAAAGCAGAGATCAACAACCAAAGAAACCCTAAGAATCATACAACACGAGGGGACTTCAAAAACTCTGCAGAGGGTAGCTGTTTGGTGCACTGGCTAAGATGCCGTTTGGGGCGCCTGCCTCTGCTGTTGGACTGCCTGATTCCAGTCCTGGCTCTGCTGATTCCAGCTGCATGCTACTGTGTCCTCTGGAAGTCAGCAGGTGCTCACCCAAGTGACCCTGTCACTGCCACCCACTGGGCAGGCCCGAATGACCTGCAGTCTCTAAGAGGCCACCTGGGGACAGAACCGGGGAGTGGGGTCCAGTGATTGATCCATCTTTTTCTGCCTCTCAAATAAAGACATATTTTTTTTTTCTTTTCATGGACAACAGAACTCAAAGCTGAGCTTAGTTAAGTGGAGAAACTTTTTGAAATCCATGAGCACATGGGGTCTTTAGCGTACCCAGAAAAGCATATTATGAGAAAACCATGCACAGATTTCAAAAAGTGTAGCATCAAAATAAATGCATCTTTCAATTCCTTTTTCTACGAAGAGTGTGGAGTATCTTCATGTATTGAGATGCTATAACATGCTTCTGAATGAACACTGGGTCGCTGAATGAAAATGAAACTAAAAATTACAAGTTTTCTTAATATAACCAAAAATGGAAACAAAAAGTAACACAACTTGTGGTATGCAGCAAAAATAGTTTGGAAAGGTAAGTTTATAGCAGGAAGCAACCACATGAAAGAAACGAAGATTTCACACAAACAAACAAACAATGCAACTAAAGGGATAGAGGAAGCAAGAAAGATCAGAGCATAAATACAAGAAGAAAAAATTTATAAGTAAAAAGTTCAGTGATATGAAGAGGTTTTTTTTTTAAAGATTAAAGATAACCCTTTGACCAGACTCATCAAAAGAAAAACAAGAGGCAAATAGACAAAGACTCAAATAAACAATACACAGGTGAAGAAAAAAAAAAAGAGGCAGTATAAATGATACTGAGAAAAATAAAGAAGCACCAGGGGCTACTGTGAACAACTATCTGCCAATAAACTGCATTGTGTAGAAGTGGATACATTTCCGCACACACTTAACCTACCAGAGTGAGCCAGGAAGGCAGAAAACTTCAAAAGGCTAATAGCAAGTTAGGAGACTGAGTCAGTGACAAAAATCCTCCCAGCTGCAATGCTGAGCGTAGGAAGGAACTAACAGTGTTTTTTTCCAACGACCCCAAAAAAGTGAAAGGGAGGCAGGCTTTGCACTCATTCCTTCAGTTCAGCGTTAACTAGATACCAAAAGAATAAAACAAAAACAACAAAAAAGAGGAAATGGCACAACAGCAAAAAACTATAGCACCAGTCTCACTCATGAACACAGATGACAAATTAAAAACAAAAACTAGCAAACTGAATCCAACAACATATCTAAATGATTATATGAATAATCAAGTAGGATATTTCCCAGAGATGCAAGGGTGGTTCAGCATACACAGATCACTGAATGTAACACATCACAGCAACATAATGAAGCATCAAAGTCAGGTGATCATGTCTCTAGCTGATGAGAAAAACATTCAGGGAAACTCAACACCCCTCATAATCAAAACTGAGCAAATCAAGTGAGAAGGAACAGACCTTATCATAGTACATGTTGTATGTGACAAACCCATAGCCAAAACATTCCCACGAAGATTTGAAAACCAAATAAAGATATCCACTCACACTGCTCTTAGTCAACAGAGTTCTGAAAATCTTAGCTGGAACAATTAGGTAAGAGAAACAAATAAAAGACATACAAAAAGTGTTGCTCCCCGTCTTCGTGGAGGAACGACACAGGACCCTGCGCTGTTCTTTCGTCTGCTCGGCCCTCCCCGGGTTTGCTGCTGGTTCTTCCCGGGTTGGCTACCGTCTCTTCCACCTCCGTGGAAGGGCGGTTCCCCCTGCCACTTTCCCCACTTCCGCGGGGGAGCGGCACACCGCTGGCCGGCTCTCTCGGGGGCTGCACAGGTGTTCCCTCAGATGTTCCCCTTAGATGTTCCTGGTGCATGTTGTCTCTCTCCTCCTTTATAGTCCTCCTCCGCCAATCCCAACTCTGCTACCCACACGCCGAGTACGCTGCTCTCCTCCAATCAGGAGCAGGTCCCACAGTTTATTGGTTGAACTGGAGGCAGCTGTGTAGAAGCTGTTTCTCCCTTCTCAGCACCATATTGTGGGAGAGCAGATGCATAGAATAAGTCCTAATTCCAGTAACTTAGTCTAGTCCGGGTTGCTCCCCACAAAAAAGGAAATGAAGAAGTCTGTTTGCATATGACATGATTTTCTATAAAGAACAATCAATGCACCTGATCAAAAGACTATTAGATTTAGACATTTATAACCAACTTTGTAAAGTTTGTAAACTTTGTAAAGTTACTAACAAAAGATCAGTATTTAAAAGCAAGTGAAGGGGGCTGGCACTGTGGCACAGCGGGTTAAAGCCGCAGCCTGCAGAGCCGGCATCCCATATGGGTGCTGGTTTGAGTCCCGGCTGCTCCACTTCCCATTCAGCTCTCTGGTATGGCCTGGGAAAGCAGTGGAAGATGACCCAAGTCCTTGGGCCCCTGCACCCACGTGGGAGACCTGGAAGAAGCTCCTGGCACTTCGCGTCGGATCTGCTTAGCTCTGGCAATTGCAATCCTTTGGGGGAGTGAACCAGCAGATGGAAGACTTCTCTATTTCTCTCTGGTTCTAGCTCTCTCTGTAACTCTGCCTTCAAGTAAGTAAAACAATCTTTTTTTAAAAAAGTAACATTTTTATACACTAGTAACAAACTCACTGAGAAAGAAACTCCAAGAGCAGTCTGATTCACAATAGATACAAATAATAATGCTTAGCCATAAATGTCAACAAGGATGACAAAGAACACTGCAATGAAAACTCCACAATATTAATGAAAGAAACTGAAGTAGACACAAAAATAGAAAAACCTCCCACGTTCATGAATTGAAAACAATATTATCAAAAGATCCATACTACCAAAGCAATTTACAGATTCACTGGCAATTCACACAAAAGTAGTATTACACTTTCCCAGAGCTAGAAAAAATATTCACAAAATTTCAATGGGAACAAAGACTCCACGTAGCCACAGCAATGGTGTGCCAAAAGAACAAAGCTAGAAGCATCACAATGCCTGGCATTCAGACAAAGCACAGTGCTATAGTGCCCAACAGAGCACAGTACCGGCATGTAGACAGACATGGAGACCAGTGGAACAAAATACACAAAGAACAGAATAGAGGGTCAAGTGTTGCAAAGCACAGAGTTTACAACGCATTCTTAGAGCTTTTATGAATAAGCAGGAGAGAGGGGCTCTCGGTGTCTACAACTAAAGTATTAGCAGGGGAAAATAACCCTGATCTCACCAGTGCACATTGCATTGACTTACTGAAACATCACACTGCACTCCGCACAGATGTACTTCTTTTAAACCAAAAAGCCTTCTCAAATAGATGGCAGAAAATCTCGGTGACCTTGAGTTAGGCAAAGCTTTCTTAGATATCACATTAAAAAACATCATCTATAAAAGAACAGACTGGTAAATTAGAAACTTCTGTTCAAAGCATAGTGTTACATCAATGAAAACTCAAGTCACAGATAAGGGGAAAAAATCTATGTGAAACACATTTCTGATCAAGGTTTTCTGTCCTGAATATACCTTCAAATTTCAGCAATTGGAAACTCTAACAGCAGCAGCACAAAGCACTGGTCAAAATATTTAACAGATAAGTCCCTAAAGAAGGTACATGCATGGCAAATAACAACATTAATGTTACCAGTGAATAGGAAAAGGGCAAAACCACAATACAGTTGTATCACATACCTATTAAAATGGCTACAGTGATGAAGACTGACCACATCAAGTGTTGGAAGAAGTGGAACCATCCATACACTCTGATAAAATTATAAAACAGCACCATTGATACTTTTCAGTTTTTTCAAAGTCTAATCATGTAACTATCATGATCAAGCCATTCAGCTCCTTAAAATACAACCTTACAAACTCATGGACATGAATAGTCACAAGAATAACCATCAACACTAGAAAGAACCCAACCACTCATCAACAGACGAATGGATTTAAAATTGTGGTATATCCATACAATGGAATACTATTAAGTGATAAAAATGATCTATTGCTACACCCAACAACATGATTGCATCTCAAATAATTATGCTAATTTTTTTTAAAACAGCTAGAAAAGCAGTAGATATTGTAGGATTTTATTAAACTTTTAGAAAATGCAAACTGATTTACAATTGCAAAAAGCAGATCAATGGTTACATGCGGTGGGGGTGGTAGAAAGGAGGGAAAGGTGTCGCTCCCCCATTCGCGGAGGAACGACACTAGACCCTGCGCTGTTCTTTTGTCTGCTCGGCCCTTCCCGGGTTTGCTGCTGGTCCTTCCCGGGTTGGCTGGGAGGGGCCGGCACCCCCCGCCACTTTCCCCACTTCTGCGGAGGAGTGGCACACCACCGGCCGGCTCTCTCGGGGGCTGCTCAGATGTTCCTCAGGTGTTCCTTCAGATGTTCCTGGTGCATGTTGTCTCTCTCCTCCTTTATAGTCCTCTTCCACCAATCCCAACTCTGCTACCCACACACCGAGCACGCTGCTCTCCTCCAATCAGGAGCAGGATCAGCTCCTGCAGCTCATCAGTCAAATTGGCGAGAGGCAGCTGCGTAGAAGTTTACTCCTCCCCAGCGCCATATTGTGGGAGAGCAGATGCATAGAATAAGTCTTAATTCCAGTAACTTAGTCTAGTCTCAGTTGCTCCCCACAGAAAGGCAATGAAAAGGGAATTCCACTGGTTCAGTCCTGGTAACTTGATGAGATTTCATTCTCTAAATAGGTAGGTGCACCTTATACTTTATTCAATAAACCTGAGAGACTGTTCTAGACTGAGACTAAACTCACAAAACTAAACTTCACGTATGAGCTTGGATTGGGTTTTAAAATGTTTGGAGGTGGACAGGGGGAACACATGGACATGTCTGAAACAAATGGAAGAAGTGAGCTTGGCTCCATGTGTTGGATGGCGCTACACTATGACTGTTACTCTTCTTAGTTGTAATAGCGGCCTCACGCGTATGTGCATGTCCTTAGACAATGCATGCCGAAACCAAGTGTGAAATACCACGATGAATGTAACCTTTAAATAGTGTAACAGAAAGAGAATTAAAGAGAGAAAAAATGTCCTATGGATGAGAAAATACACATTTTTTTTGCTCTCATCCAAAGTTTCTGAAAATATGGATTTTTTTGAAGTAGAACTTTGGGGAAAGTGTAGGTACGCTGTTTGTTTGCACGCACGTGGATTTCAGAGGACACGGAAGCAGTTTTACGGCACAGACACTGACCCTGCCTGCCACCTGCCAGACAACCTGTAGAGTGCTCAGCGGCTGGAAAGGGCATTAGAGAACAAATGCTAATTAGACAATGCTTGATTCTGATTGGAACTTAAATGCCTCTGAGGGTCCCAAATGGTACCCCAAGTCAGGCCGGACTTCCAGGGGGCATGGGGACAGGGGCTGGATTTGGGCGTGCCCTTTGTACCTCAATCAGTGGGCAGAAGGGTAAGGAGTAGAACTGGGCAGCGGAAGCGGGAGGAGTTAGCAGGGCTCAGCTGCTCCGAGACTTGTGCTAAGGGCTGGCCCCACATGGGGCAACCTGGCCTTTCTGCCCCACCCTCTCCCAGGGCTTGCTGGCAGCTGCCCCAGGGAAGGGCGTGTGAGCTGAGGCCATCTGAGGCTGTTCAGTTAAGGCACAGCCCAACGACCATGCCAGGCTCTGTGGGAATATGGCCTCGGTCCGGGAGGCAGAAGCCCACTGGATCCTGCAGTGTAACATTCAGGCAGAAGGCGCTTGTGTCTTGGCAGGGCTGTCCACGCAGGGATAACTGGTAATAGTGCTCCTTAAATACTCAGCATATAGGTGTTTATAAAATTTACACATTGTTACTGCTTAAGTTACTTCAGAATTCTAGTTTTCTCCAGCACGTGGCTGGAGTTTCCTCAATTTGTAGTGGGATATGGAAACTCTGGATTTTACCAAAAAGGAGAAAAGCAGCAGCTGGAGAAAGAACACCATGTTTCTGATGCTGAAAGGGGAAGTGGGAACCACAGCGTGGCACACGAGGGTTTACTAATGGCCTTGTCTCAATTCCACAACTCTTTTTTTTTTTTTTTTAATTTGACAGGTAGAGTTAGTGAGAGAGAGACAGAGAAAGGTCTTCCTTCCGTTGCTTCACCCCCCAAATGGCACTCACGGCTGGCGCTGAGCCGATCTGAAGCCAGGAGCCAGTAGCTTCCTCCTGGTCTCCCATGCAGGTGCAGGGCCCAAGCACTTGGGCCATCCTCCACTGCACTCCCGGGCCACAGCAGAGAGCTGGACTGGAAGAGGAGCAACTAGAACCGGGTGCCCATATGGGATGCCGGCACCACAGGTGGAGGATTCAACAAATGAGCCACAGCACCGGCCCCTCAATTCCAACAACTCCTCAGGGACAAAGAAAAAGCTAGAATTCAGAATTCTCATACCTGAAAGTCCAACCACTCCAGCCCTACACCGTGAATATATCTGGCTCCAAAGCTTAAGTATCGCCTTTCTGGCACAAAGGAGGGATAAGCTTGTCCTAAAACACCTTGGATGAGCATAAGGTCCACATTCCAGTTTCCTAGTACAAGGAAGATGCTAGCCATTGTGCTACCTGACACCCTGTCATCAGTGACCCACATTCCCCAGAACCGGAAGTATGGGCACAAGGGCCAGCTCTCCAAGTGCCAGCTGCACATCCACACCCTTCTTTCCTGGGGTGTTTGGAGTTCCTCACCCAGATCAGCTAATCCCTCAGCTCCGTGACAAGTGAGAGCTCCTCCCTCTGAAGGCACCCCTCAAGGCTGCCTCTCGCTGTCATTAAGCAATAAATCCCCCTTGGTTCCGCTTCTCCAGGGCACCAGCAGTTTTTCCCCAGCTCCCGGCACAGGCGTTCTCTCGATTCAGATCCAGTCCTTCTGTCTGTAAAGGAACAGGCCTTTCCCGGGTCAGGGCTGGGACTCCTTGAACAGCTCTCTTTCTGCATGACACTGGCCGAGAGTGTGTCCTCTGGAATTTACAAACTCTGTTTTTATTCCATCTTTTGCATTAACTCAAGAGCTAGATGGGACTCAAAGCAGCCCTAGCATGCACAGAAGATAATCAGGATGCTGGAGAATTCCTTCTTATCTTCCCGCTGTGGCATCAGTTCCTTTCTCTTCCTCAGTGCCTAGTGCCTTTCTCTATTCTGTTCTCGACTGAAACCTTCCTGTGTCGTAGCCACAGGTGAACAGAACCATCAGCCACTGCCACCTCTCTGCACCTGAGATGACATCTACATTGCATTGCTGTGTTACTTTTTTTTTTTTTTCATCTGTTTCTCTATGTGCCTGGCTTAAGCACATCAGTTTTTCATTTGAGGCTGTCTGGCAGGGTGTAAGTAAGGCTGTATCCAACTGGGGGACAAGCTCACAACATTGCCTTCATTTGACAGGGAGCTGCAAAGCTGGTTTTGGCAAGGAAACCAGAGAGTTTTGACTGCATACAGACGATGTTTGCTCATTATTCTTAGTGGGGAATATGGACTTCACTATAATACACAGCTATGAAACTATGGCAAAGAACCAGAATATTCTGTCAGCTCCCTTTAGAAATCGTTGGAGCTGTTTGTTTTTTTAAGCACTGGCAATTAAAGCCTTCGAGGATGAAAAATTAAACAGTTGCACCATCTTCTCTTTTATTAACTCGGCTTCTCAGTTGAAAGTGACTCCATCAAGAGTGAGCTTTAGCATCTAAACAACATTTGCTTGTTAGCTGTGCCCCAGATTACCAGGCCCCTGCACGAGGCAAATGACTTTTTTTTTTTTTAAGATTTACTTATTTATTTTAAAGGCAGAGTTACACAGAGGCAGAGAGAGAGAGAGAGAGAGAAAAGAGAGAGAGAGAAAAGAGAAAGAGAGAGAGAAGAGAGAGAGAGAGAGAAGTCTTCCACCCGCTGGTTCACTCCCCAGATAGCTACTCCTGGCACCGATCCAAAACCAGGAGCCAGGAGCTTCTTCTGGGTCTCCCAAGAAGGTGCAGGGGCCCAAGGACTTGGGCCATCTTCTACTGCTTTCTGGGGCCATAGCAGAGAGCTGGACTGGAAGTGGAGCAGCTTGGACTTGAACTGAGGCCCATATGGGATAGCAGCACTGCAGGCGGTGGCTTGACCTGCTGCACCACCACACTGCCCCTGGGCACCCCACTCTGTATTCAACATTAAGATGCTCATTTGAGTGTCTACGCAGTCCTAGGAAGGTGGAGATGAAAAGGCTTCATTAAAGAGGACGCACATCTGGGCATACATCTGGGGCCAGTGCTGGACCAGTGCAGTGTCAGCATCCAATACAGATGAGGGTTTGAGGCCTGACTGTTCCTCTTCTGATCCAGCTCCCTGCTAAAGGCCTGGGAAAGCAGTGGAAGATGGCCCAAGTCTTTGGGACCCCGCGCCCACATGGGAGACATAGAAGAGTCTCCTGGCTCTGGCTCAGCCCAGCTCCGGCCACTGAGGCCATTTGGGGAGTGAACCAGTGGATGAAAGACCCCTCTCTCTGTCTTTCCTTCTCTGTAGCTCTACCTCTCAAATAAATGAATTAATTTAAAAAAATCACGCACATCGATGTGCACGGGACCGCGAGTACCTTCCCCAGGACCTCCACAGCAAGTCCTGTGATGGGTGGGCTGGCCCATCAGGCAGGTCCCTGGGAGCACAGTGGAGGAGCCCTCTGAGGTTTCACCTCTCTTTCCTCTTGTAAAAAATACAGTGGGGGCCAGCACTGTGGCGCAGAAGGTTAAGCCTCTGCCTGCAGCACTGGCATTCCCTGTGGCACCAGTCCCAGCCCCGGCTGCTCTGCATCCCATCCAGCTTCCTGCTCATGCCTTAGGAAAGCAGCAGAGGATGGCCCAGTACTCGGGCCCCCACAGCCACATGGGAGACCCCAAAGACGCTCCTGGTTACTGGTACTGGTCTGGCCCAGCTCAGCTATTGTAGCCACGTGGGGAGTAAACCAGTGGATGGAAGCACTATCTTTCTAAATAAAAAATAAATTAAAAACATATAGTGATTCCATAAGCTAAGACTGCAGACAAAATTAGACTTCAAAATTATTTTTAAAAGACTGTATCCATTTGATTTTGAAGTTACCTCAAAGTGTGATATGGTTCTATTTCAGCACTCAGGTCAAGCAACAGACCTGTGTCTAAGAAGTTTGTCTTTTATTTGTTATTTGTTTGTTTTAATTGTAAGCACTCTCTTCATGAGCCTAGATATTTTCTCGGTTGTGCAGAGAGTAATTTCAACACATTCTTGTCACTTAACCATTTTTTAAAAGTATCTTTTGCGTTTCTTTTTACAGTTATAGACAGTGAGAGAGAGAGAGAGAGACAGAGAGAAAGGTCTTCCTTCCATTGGTTCACTCCCCAAATGGCTGCTACTGCCGGCACTGGGCCAATCCAAAGCCAGGAGCCAGGTACTTCTTCCTGGTCTCCCATGGGGTGCAGGGCCCAAGCACCCGGGCCATCCTCCACTGCCCTCCTGGGCCACAGCAAAGAACTGGACTGGAAGAGGAGCAACCGGGACTAGAACCCGGTGCCCATACGGGATGCCAGTGCCGCAGGTAGAGAATTAGCCAAGTGAGCCACGGCGTAGGCCCCCTCTTTTGCATTTCTTAAAGGAGGTTGATTTTTAAAACAATATTTATTCATGATTCCAAAAAACTCGATGAAGACGGAGAACTGCAGAACCAAAACATGTATATGTAAGGCCTCAGTTAAGTCAAAGACAGAAGCTCTATGCAGGAAAAAAAATACAATACTCACTGCCTGAACTGTCTCTGCGTTGTCATGGCAACCACCCATTTCCCATGGTGAGCAGACAGTTAGGTTGCTAACCTGAGTGTGAGCCCCAGGTTTTGGGAAAGAAGGTTCCCAGCCCTCCCCGAGGGGCAGGGTTGCTGGGTTCCCACTGTGGGCACAGGCTCTCGGGGGTCACTGTTGGTAACTATGCTTTAATGCTCAGAGAACATATGAAAGACGAGTTAGAAACTGCAGCACGCCCAACCCCCACCTCAAACACGGCAGTCTCTCCCCTCCAGGGAGCTGGGGATTTCTCCCTGTGAGGCCCTGTGTGCCTTGGGCTGTTTCTCCTTCGCCATCACACAGGGCTCAGCTGTCTGTTCTCTGAGATGACGCAGGGATGCAGCCAAAGGCCAGGAACGGAATCCCCTAGCAGCACGCTCCAGACCTCCTGCCTTAGCAACATCAGCTATGGGGAGAATCAGCGATGAGTAGAAAAATCAATGAGCTAAGCAGACCTGCTTCCTGCGAGGGAGGTAGATACTGGTCACACACTTCAGGGCAACAGTGGTCTTTGCTTTGGGAACTGAGGACAGTACCAGATATTCCTGGCTAGACAAGCCTGGCTCAGGAAGTGACGCTTACTTGGAAATACGCAAGGTGACTGCAGGATAGTAGGTGCAGCAGGCAGAGAAGCCATGGCAATGTGCTCAGGGTGATCAGCAGGGTCATTGTGGCAGGGATAGTGATGGGAGGAGCTGTGAATGAGTGACTGTGGATTCGGTATGGATTATCCAATCAGTAAGGGCTACCTCATTCACGAAACGCACAGTGAACTTGTTTCCTAGGCTGTGCACTAGGGTGCAAGGCAAGCTGCACTTGGCCGCTGCCTGGGGTGCGTTCCCTTCTAGGTCTCTCCCGCTGTGACTTCCACAAAACACTCTGGTTCCGTCCCCATCACCGCTCTGCGTCTTCATCTGCTTCACTTTGCAGCTAACAGAACTGGGGCTTGGAAGGGTTGCATGCAACCCTCCAGATGCCACAGTCAGCAAGTGGCAGGGCCCACATCCACAGGCAATCCTGTTCAACCCAATCCCGGAGCAGCTGCCCAGCTTCCACACGCGCTCCCTACACAAAGGCCATGCACTGGCTCAGCCACCATGAACAGAGCACTTAATGAGTAGCTGCAGAATGTCCGCCTTCACAGACCATCCAGGCTAGCGCGGGGCCCTTTATCAAACACACACACAGTGAATGAACACTCACAAATCGAGAGCAATCAGACCTAGAGAAAGCACACAAGATGGACACAGTTTAGACTGGAGGGCACAGAAGGCTTCTCCAAAGACAGGGGCTGAGACCAAAAGGATGGGAAGGGAGGAGACGGCTCAAGAAGGGGAGGAGCAGCACCAACGGCAGAGGATCAACAGGTGGGAAAATGCAAGGACGCACTTGGGGAAACTGCCCAAGATGCAGAGCAGAGTGCGAGGGAGTGGGAGGAGGCAGATGACAGCTCCGTGACAAGACGGAAACACACAGGACACAAGGAACACAGGACAGTCGGGGGGCATGAGCAGCCAGAACGGAGAGGAGAGATGGACAGAGCTGGGTGACAGTGCTGGCCAAACCTGCCTGAGTCCCGCAGAGACGCAAGGCGGCGTCTTCCAGACCTCACATAGGGGCGGCTTTGTTTCTGTGAGGATTCGACGCTGTCTTCTCATCACTGACCCTCTCAGGGCTAGCTTTCCCGATTACAAGTCCAGTTTTTTTTTAAAGTGATGATATGATATGCCCATGAAATGACAAGAACATTATTTTTACTTAACCATTCATCAGATGTCAGTATTTTCATTGGATTCTCCTTCTGTGTTCATTGCATCTCTTAAGATGACTCCACCAACTGGCAAGCCAGGACAGCTGCGCACGTGTCACAGTCTCCCCTGACATCTGTACCCATGGAAGACTTGAATTTTAGGTTTTATTTTCTTTACACCCACTGGATGGCTCGCAGAGCAACGCAGAGCATCACGTCTATTAGCCAGTACCTTGCCCAGGGAGGTACAAGCCGGTGCTTCATACTGTGAGAGAATCTGGCAGGGCCTCCTGCCTCAGGGACACTGGGTTCACTCTGGAGGATTCCGGGGTCAGGGACGCACAGGAGCTGGGGGGTATCTGGCCGCAGTGTGCCCTCAGGCTTGCTGCGAGAAAGGGCTTGGTTGTTCATGTCAAATCACGGTGAGGCACAGACCTAACTCTTTTGGGCTCTTGAACCAGCAGGAATGGTAAATAACCTCTTAGCTAACACAAGCAAGGAGAACTGGTAGTGGCTGCGTAGAAAAATCAAACTGCCTTAAAAATGCTGAGTTTTTGCTTTTTTTTTTTTTCTTAAATCAAAAACCAGAGGTCCGTGGCCTGGGGGTGAGGTTGAGGGCACAGATTTTGTGCATTAGCCTGTGTGGGCTGTGCCTGCTCTCACACACACAAATCCAAAGTGACCCGCCTGGAACACACAGCCTGCTAGAATGACTCGGGGAGCATGGCACTGAGCTGTTCCAAGGATATGGAGAACTGGAAGGAGAATGTCTCTCTGAAGGTGCCATGGGGGAGCACAGACAGCATCAGGCTTCCGGTGCTGGCAGCAGGGTAACAAGACGCAGGTGGTCACTCTGTCATCTTATACTCCAGAAACCCACTGGCATTCACCTGGAGCGCCTGCCTTGCATCCATCAAATAAATACTACAAGGGTGTGTAGGCTTCCTAGCAGGTGTGCCTGGAGGTGTTAAAGCAAGAACAGATGCAGTGACACAAGGTCTAATTGCCGCCATTATTAGCAGTCCTGTGCCCAGAGGCCTAGCACAGATGACCTGATGTGTGTCTCTCTGCGTATGATCCATCTCTCAGACTTCTATTCCAAGCTAGGAGGTCTACAGTGAAGAATGTGCCTGTTATCTGCAGAGTATGAGGGCCAGATTCCATTAATGATAACCTGCATTTCCTGGGCAGCCACCATGAATGCCAGGTGCTATGCTAACTGTTTTTCACATTTCTTTTTCATTGGCACATAGCAATAGTACAGACTTAGTGGGAACAATGTGATGTTTAAATGAGCAGATACTTTTTTTTTTTTCTTTTCTTTTTTTTTTTTTTTTTTTTTTTTTTTTTTTTTTTTTTGACAGGCAGAGTGGGCAGTGAGAGAGAGCGACAGAGAGAAAGGTCTTCCTTTTGCCGTTGGTTCACCCTCCAATGGCTGCCGCGGCCAGCGCACTGTAGCTGGCGCACCGCGCTGATCCGATGGCAGGAGCCAGGTACTTATCCTGGTCTCCCATGGGGTGCAGGGCCCAAGCACTTGGGCCATCCTCCACTGCACTCCCGGGCCACAGCAGAGAGCTGGCCTGGAAGAGGGGCAACCGGGACAGAATCCGGCGCCCCGACCGGGACTAGAACCCGGTGTGCCGGCGCCGCAAGGCGGAGGATTACCTAGTGAGCTGCGGCGCCGGCCAGCATGATTTCCTTTCATCTTCCAGGCTCTCAGAGCTTTGTGGTAGGGGCAGTGCAGGGGAGGATTTTGGACCAGACACTCTGGCAACAGAACACTCTGTCTGTATCTCGATGCCACAACTTCCTAGAGCTGAGATTACTTGCCCAGTCCATCTACCGCTACCACCTGCCCAAGGCCAGGATCTGCCATCCATCCTAACAACCAGATCTTTCCCTTTGAACCATCTCAGTCATCCATGAAAAAAAAAATGCCCTCCCCCCCTAGTCCATGAAAGTATATTAACAAGTTCCTGGAAAAACAGAATTAGGTTTATTCAGGCTCAAACAACCTTGAAACCTCTGAAAAACGTGCACTGTGAAACAGCAATGCAGGGGCTTCAGAAACGGGCCCTAGGAGAGACCTGTCTTTTAACGCATGCTGCACGGACTCCATGGACCTTTTCAAAGTCCCCCCAACCTGGGTCCTTCTCTCGTGGCGTGTTCTCTCACCATGAAAAAAACCCGCCATGTGCTGGCCGTCCCGATGGCTCAGTGACTCCCACTGCCGGGCACCCTGTCTCCCTCCACACCACCTGCAATTATCCATTTTCCCCAGCATCCACTGTGGGTCAGACGCGAGGGGCACAGGTGGCACGGATGGCAGACAGCGGCGTTCCCCACCACAGACTTCCGCTTCAGTGGCGTCACACCCACGTGTCAGCCATCTCTCAGGTAATGACGTACCATTCCTCTTAGCCACTGTGAGCCACATTTGTCATTTTTATTACCCAGACCTGAGGATGCCATGACAATTACGAAGCTTCTCTCGTCTCACCCTAAATACGCTATTAAGGCCTGCTTGGCCCAGTTCGCAGCTGTCACCAGGGAACACAAAAAATGGCTTATGTCTTATAAAAAAAAAAAAAAAAGCCAGTGACAGATCAAAGAGGGATCTGAGTATGCTTTCAAACAAAAAAGAAGCAACTAAATGCAACGGTTTTCCCCCAAATGGGCTGTTATTCAGTGGATTCTGCAAGAAAGACAAGGATTTCAAAATGTGTTAAGATTGTAGGAAAAAGAACAATATAGAAAACAAGTTATTCTGTGTGACAGCCAATAAATCAATCAAGGACAGCAGTATCCTTTGTTAAGTGGCGACAACGCACCGGGCACCCATCTGTGTATCTTCACTGGCTGTCTCACTGGGTCCCATCATCATTTTCCCCTCTGCAGCCATCATGACAGAGAAGCACACGCATCCTAGGAAAACAGCTGGTGACAGAATACCAATCCGCAGTGCTGGACTCCATGGGCATTTGTCCGACCTCACATTTGCTTTAAGTGTGGACCTTGCCGCCCCATGGTAGACACTGTGTTCATTCTCTACCACGGCACGCGTGTTCTCAGCACTCGCCATGTGATCCAACAAGGGAAAGATGGCACCAAGTGACACAAAATACAGAAGAAGACCCACAAGTCTCTGGCACGTTTAACACAGCTTAAGTGACTACAAAGTACATGAACGCCACAATGAACGTGGCACTTTAGCTTACACAAATGACCCAAAGTTTGCCTCCAGAAGTGGACGCCAGGAGGCTTGCTGCTGGCGACCTCTTGTTAAACTGGCCATGCTGCAGTGGCATGTGTCTGTGTGTGGGCGTATATCTCCCCCTGTGCCTGCCACACAGCTCACTCAGTGCCCCTCGGGGAAGAAATCACAGACGCAATCACACACTGCATTATACTCAAATCGTCCCCCACAGCACTGCTCCTCGAATCAATCTCCGTCTTCCAGGCCTGCCTCCTAGCACAGCGGACTGCTCTCTGCCCCGAGGACAGGGTTAAGTGCTACTGCAGCCACAACTCACAACTCGGGAATAGGCCAGACAAAGGACCTGGGCTGATGAGGAAGATGGGGACGCTTTCCAGAGACGGGACCAGGGGACTGAGCAGCGCACAGAGGCTGGGAGTCCCAGGCAGGGCAGGTGAACCAGGTGCACCCAGGAGGAGGGCAGGTCAGAGTGAGAAAAAGGACTGTGCGATCCTTCACTGCGCTGACAGACGTAAGTAGGAGCTGTAGGCTCATGTGCACAATGTGATGATGTGGTCTCTTACATACACTGCGCCACGAGTAACTCACGCTGATTCATGCACCACCGCATACATGCACCATTTCGTAGCAAAGAAACTTGCAAATGGCTCTCTTCGTCGTGTTCAAATGCACTGCCACCCTCGCCCACCACTGTGCTGTGTGACATCGCTCTGTCACCTTCCTCCTGCTGCCACAAAGCGGATCCCATGTGCAGAGGGCCCACTTGTCCTTTACACAGTGTGTGCCCGGCACCTGGGCTGGCTCAGTACTCGGCAGTATCTTGACAGAAATGGTGAAGTGTTAAGTGGATGAATGTGTATGGTAGGTCCCTCAACACCACCTGGACAGCAGAACTAACCCCAGGCTTACATCCATGGCCATCAAGAAACCAGGTCTGTCTAGCAGGATTTCACACCACTGACTCTCTAGAACTCACCATTCAAACAGTCCAGTTTATAACATAGACGAAGGCGGGCATTCGTGAGTATATCACTGACTCATTTCTGTAGTCTGCGATCATCGTGAGACACTGGTTGTTCTAATGACACTATCCTGAGAACCCCAATTGGAGACTGCATTTTTCCCCGAGAATTCCAGCCTTTAAGCTAGATCTGTGCCCCGGGAGCTTTCCTTTCATTTTCTTGTCCTTTTTGAACAGCATTGAGAGTCCTCTGATTTTTCGAAGTTTAAAGCTTGTCACTCATGCAGGTATTCATGGTGTGCCTTCCATCTCAGAATCGTCCTCAATTACACTGATTTCTGGAACTCACACAGGAGCTGGCAGTTCTCGGGCTGCTCACAAGCACTCCCTCGTAAGTGTTCCAGCTCCCTGACAGGTTAGCGGTCAAATATCAGGCAAGGAAAACTCAACCATAAGCAGGACACGGCACAGCAGGAACAAGGTGGCTTGTGGTCCCATTTCCATTTTACATAATGAGCAAACATGAAGGCCAAGGGGAGAATCCTCCTGCAGCATCACAGCTGAGCTTTGCCTGGCACTGGACTGACCACACGCCTGACCATCCCTTCAGTGCACTGGCAGGTGCATTTGTGACGAGACATGAACAGGGATGGACGTGGCTGACACTACCGCCGGGCTACTCAGCAACATTATTTGCAAGGCTTCAAATCAGAGTGGTTACAGAGACAGCCTTATGCTGACACCTGCAGCCCAACAGCCGTTGTGCCAGAGCACAACCATCAGCAGCCAACACATCACTGGTTCATATTTTCTGGGCACTCTGCTAAGTCATTTTTAAGTGCTTGTTCATTTCTTTGCATCTACTCCAAAGGCAGAGCAAGAGAGAGAGCAAGAGACAGAGACACAAAGAGAGAGAGACAGAGAGAGAGCGTGAGAGAGAGAGAGAGACAAGAGAATATGGCAAAGAGATTCCTTTGCACTGGTTTACTCCCCAAATGTCCACCACTGGCAGGCAGGGCCAGGAGCCCAAGCTTCATCAAGGTCTCCTATGTGGGCAGCAGGATCCCATGCACTTGAACTATCATCTGGTGCCTCCTGTGATACTTCAGCAGGAAGCCACATTGAAAGCAGAGGTGCTGGGACATGAACCAGCACTGTGATATGGGACAGAGGTGTCCCAGTGATTCAACATGCTGTGTCACAATGCCCACCCCTACCTACATATATTAGTTAGCTTAGACTGTCTATTCAATAAGATACAGTAATTATTACTACCTTTATTCTATGGATGAGGAAACTGAGATTAGTTATAGCACACATTCAAGTCTATCAAACTCTCAAGCCTGGTTTCACTCTCTATTTGCTGGTTTCACTGTGAATTTCTTGCCTACATGCTCTGTATTTCTGTAACCTAAATCATACACACTGGGTATCGTTAAAGCCACATTCTACCCAGGAGCAGAAACTAGGCCCATGAAATTCATCGAGGTTGAAGATTAACTAAGCTCACTTATTACAAGACACACACATTCAAAAGCCATCTGTTGCTTCCTACGAGCCGGAGCACTGTAGACTGGGTCAGTGGGACAGGTTCAGCTCTGCACCAGGGTGATCTCAGATGGCCCAGCAGGGCGGGGCTCACTGAGTGCCAGCCCCGGACAAGGCTTCAGCTCAGTAGGACTGTGTCCTTGAGGATCCCTGTGGTCTCCAACCAAGTGGACTGGATGTGGGACTGAAGAAATGACGCCAACAAGAAGAGAGTATGAAACAGCCAAGATGGAGCAGGGCCATGCACTGCTCAGCACGCATCAACGGAACAGGAACCATAACAGAGTAAAGAGAAATGCACTGGAGCTTGTTGAAGTACTGGAGGGCACATGGCCATGACAATGTGGAGCTTCAGGTGAGCTGCTGACTGCAGGCAAGGCGGCTGCGATGTGGTTCTGGTTCCTCTCCCGGGCTCAGGGCATGCGGGTCCTTGTGGACCAGCACCTGTGTGCTCTCTGCTCTCAGAACCCTTTATTTGCTCTTCAAATGTTGACTGATTAATTAATGAATATGACTGGCAGACAGAAATAGAGACAGTCATATGACGCCCTGTGGTTCACTTCCTGCATTTACTCACTGGCCAGGACTGGGACGGGTCCTAGTCAGGAGCTGGCAACTCAGTCCTGTGTGGCAGGAATCCGCAGGGTGTACATTAGCAGGAACCTGGAGTCAAGAGTAGAGGTGGGACTCGAACCCAGGCAGTACAACAGAGGAAGCCGGCGCCTCAACCAGCATTTTAATCCCTGCACCAGGTAGCTGCCCTGCAAAGCCTTCTCATCTTTTACCTACACACTTGAAAAAAAGGACTTAGGGCTGGGCATTTGACGCAGTGGCTTCTGTGGCAACTGGGACGCCCACACGCATGTTGCCATCTAGCACCTGGCTACTGCACGTGCTGAGACACAGCAGGGGATGAATCGAACACCTGGGGACCTACCACCCACACCAAAGACCTGCATGTGGTCAGTTCCAGGCTCCCAGCTTCAGCCTGGCCTCGTCCCGGCTGGTGAGGGCATTTGGGGAATCAACCAGTAGATGGAAAATCTCTCCCTCTCTCTCTCTCCCTGCTTCTCAAATAAAGTGAAAAGTTAAAAGAAAAAGGCTTCCTACGTAAGTCCTATCCCAGGTACTTCAGGGACGCTCATGCAGTCATCGGGACGAGACCGTGAGGCAGATCCCATGTATTCCCACTCGAGAGAGGCATGAGCTGAGGCAAAGCAAATTCCTTGGGGTCACAAAACCAGGGAATGAGAACCATCTGTTGAAGCTCTTTGCCCATTTCTCAACTGCACTGGTTGTTTTTTTTTTTTTTCTTGTTGTCAATGTTGAGTTTCCTTAATTGCCAGTTTATTTGGGATATTAATCCTTGGTCAGACAGATAGGTGGTTTGCAAATATTTTTCGCATTCTGTTGGAGGTCTCTTCACTCAATCGATCGCTTCCTTTGCTGGGCAAAAGCTTCTGAATTTGATAAGAGTCCCATTCGCTTAGTTTTGCTTGTGTTACTTGTTCTGGGGTTCTTGTCCAAGAATTAATCCCTACACCAATGTCTTGGACTGTTTCCCCAATGTTCTCTTCCAGCAACAACATAGTCTCAGGTCTTACATTTAGGTCTTTGATCCATTTTGAGTTGATATTTGTATATGGAGAGAGGTATGGATCTAATTTCATTCTTCTACATAGATAAATCCAGTTTTGCCAGCACCGTGTGTTTAAGAGATTATCCTTACTTGACTGTAGGGTCTGAGCACATCTGTCAAAAATTAGTTGGCTTTATGTATGTGGATTAATTTCTGGGCTTTCTATTCTGTTCCACTGACCTATGCATCCATTTTTATGCTGGTACCAAGCTGTTTTAGTCACTGCAGCTTTGTCATACACTTTGAAGTCAAGTATTAGGATGCCTACAGCTTGATTTTTGTCTTGTTTTGGATCACTTTGGCTATTCTGGATCTTTTGTGATTGTGTATAAATGTTAGAACTTCTTTTTCTAGATCTGTAAAGACTTTAATAGCTCTCAAAAGAGCAAATACAACTGGCCAATAAATATATGAGAAAACACCCAACATCACTAGCCGTCAGGGAAATGTCGATTGAAACCACGATGGGATATCACCTCACCTTTGTTGGATGCCTGAAATCCAAAACACAGGGAGTAGCAAATGCTGATGAGGATGTGGAGAAAGGGAACATTTACACACTGTTGGTGGGAATGTAAAGTAGCGCAGCCACCGTGGAAAACAGTGTGGAGACTTTGTAAAAAACTAGACATAGACTTGCCATATGATCCAGCAATCCCACTCCTGGGAATATACCCAAAAGACTTCATACAATGTCTGCAAGAGATACCTGCTCCAGCCTATTCATAGCAGCACTGTTCACAACAGCTAAAATCTGAAATGTATCCAGGTGTCCATCATCAGATGAATGGATAAAGAAAATGTGCCAGATATACACACTGGGATATTTTTTGGCTATAAAAAATGAAATTCTGCCCCTTGCACCAAAATGGATGCAGCTGGAGGATATCACATTGAATGAAAAAATTCAGACCCAAAAAGACAAATATCCCATGTTCTCCCTTACATGTGGGAATTAAAATTTGAAAAGAAACAAAAAGAACAAAAGAAAAAAAGAAATGTCTATGTATATCAGTATTGCTGCAAATATTGTTTTGCAAAACTTGCTTTTATAACTTTGTGAAACCAATGGTTAAGAATGTTATGTTATTCCAGCCTAAAAAAAAAAAAAAAGAGCAATTTCTGAATTTTTCAAGAGAAGCAACATTCCTAATGGCAAAATATTTAAAGTTGGTTCAGAAAGCTTTTTGCTGTAGGATCTCAAAAAAAAAAAAAAAAAAGATTCTGGTTAAATGTTTTAATTTCCTAACTTCCATCAGGCTGATTCTTAAGGTCTATTTTGTAGAGTAAGGTGCCTTCCAAGATCAGCAAGGTTGCAGTTTCTCAGTAATAATAAATGCCCTACAGGTAGCTCACCAGCAAGCGTTTTGTTTCTCATCCAACAAGAGTACTTGTTAGGGGTGGTGATTAAATTTACAGGTACCTCAAGAAAAAGAACCTCAATCTACTGCATTTTGTTTCTTTAGCTTTTACATATAGCGTTTTGTTCTGTTTTTATTATTTTGTTTAAATATATGAGCTTTATGGACTCCAATACACTGTCGAAAGAAATATTCAACTTATTCTTAGCAATATCGTATCGTTTGTTAAGCTTATTGTCCCATCTGGTTCCACAGTTGCCCGAGTTAGAATAATACTTTACCAAATGCACCCCAAGGGGAACGGATGTTTCCTGTGTTTATAAAGTGACAGTAGTGTTCCCAGTCCTTTCTGCTCATGCTGCTTACTGAATCCACATCTCCCTGTCACCCAGAGGTGCGGGAACTTTCTTCGAAGCTCAGAGTCACAGCTCAGAGCATTGAACCGTGTTCAACACAGACCTCACCACAGCACCACGGAGTGAACACCAAGGCCCCAAAAGTGCTGCTGAGTGTGGTGGCTGGACCAAGCTGGTGTCCCCAGGGCCAGCCTCCAATGGGGAGAGGTCTTGATGGGCATGAACAGCCGGGGAACAAGGCTCATCAGTATTGTGACCCAGAGCGCTTGCTGCTGTGTTTAAGTGCAGCTGGGTCCTTTGGAGTTTGTTTTTAGAACTTATTAAGTTTGCACTATTTTTGCAATAAACTCACGGAAAACCTCAAAAGTAAAAAACAAAACAAGCAAATGAGAACTGAACTCTGACTAGCTCTAGATTCGTCGTCCTTAATCAGTGTGCTAGAAAAAAAAAAAAAAAAGACCCTCACGGTAGGGAGAGAGGTAGGGAGCAGATGGGAACTGGGTCTGGCTCAGGGACATTGGTCTCACTCTTTACACATTTCTCAAGCATCCTCAGAGATTGAAAAAAAAATCAATAAAACATATCAAAGTCTTGATGGCCTCTAGTTTGCAAATAATGGTTGTTCAATTTGTCATAAAATAAACAATGTAGTTTTGGAGCGTTCAATAACTCAATAGTACTTGTTACGGAAAAGTATACACATCTACACATACAAGGGTGTTTCAAAAAGACTATAGAAACATGGAATGGAAAGCTAAGTTCACTGTGGCACAGGAAGTTGAACTCCATGCTTTTCGCACACTACACACTTCCCATGAACTTTTTGCAGACTCTTTTACACAGATACACACACACATATATATATGTAACCATATATAGGCAATGTAGAGCTACATATACATAAGAAAAATAAAAACTCCATGAGTGATCGTTGCAACTGAAAAATATGCTCATGAGCAGAAAAACAGAAACCTAACATGTAATGCCGTGGAAACCATGGTTTGTAAAGCCCTAGCGAGGGAGCTAACAGCCGGGACCAGGAAGGAAGGAAGGGGAGTACTGGAGGTGCTCAGAGCTCCGTGAGCCCCGTAAGCCTCTCCTGACCAGCAGGGGCGAGCAGGCGACGTCACAGTGAAAGTCTGAAGGCGCTGTGGTAGCTGGAGAGGACTTTTACAGACGTGGCCTCGTTCACAACACAGTGACAATTAAGTCAGTACAGTGCTGCCTTTCTGCTCGATGGTCACTAGGGTCACCCGGTCAGCAGCTGGCAGCCCCTCACCATTCAAATTGGGGCTTGACAGCAAACTGTATTCCTGCCAGACACGATGGAACACTTGCTTTTGATCTCACGGGGCCTCCATGAAAAGGAGAAAGATCAGAAGCGTGCAAGGAGCCAGCGGGTCGCACAGACATTGTTTACGTAGAGAAAGGCTATCTACCCCTGAGTCCTAGATAGAAAAGAGGGGTCCATTGTGCCAGCAGCTGGGTGCATCTGTCCTCTATGGATCAGGTGTCTACAAATGGCCTGCTCAGCACACACAGCCATGTCCCCAGAGGCAGCCCCTGCCTTCCTGCAGCTTAGCACCTGCACGGAGAAATGGAGAACCACGTGACAGAGATCACCGTGAGAGCACATGAGAAACCCAAATGCACCACGCAGTTCGCCTGTGGCTTTCCTCTTCGAGGCGGCTCTAGGCAAGAAAGCAGAAACAAGCCAGCCACACCCCTCATGCAGTACCTGTGCAGATGTACAGCCGAGGCAGTGAGCTAACACCCTGGACCACAGCCGGCAGCTGATGCGCCGACTTTCTGAGGACACCTCTTAAGGTTCCCTCCAGACTCCCAGTCACGCCATAAAGCAAGGCTGTGGCTCCTGCTAGCCACGTGTCAATGTGCAGAAGTGGGAGATGGCGACATCCTTAGCTCCTGCTATTGGGTGTGTTCTGTGAGAGACAGAACTGCGTATGAACGGCTTCCTTCTCAGCAAAACTGAACTCAGTACTGAGTAGGTATGAAAGGATGGATTTCAACAATCACAAAGTAGAAGCCATATACAGTAGCATAAAGACCTTTCAGATGAGGTCCCAGAACGTCTGTGTTGTAAACAGCCATGTACCATTAACCCCTTTACGTATCAGTGTAGAATTAAAAATAAATCCACAGCTTATTCACGATTATGAACTTCTATGATCTTCTTCTTCAGCTGCCATTATGATGCAAAGCACTTTAAATCTGATTAATCATCAGCCCTGACCTTCCAAGTCAGAGACTTCTCCAGGGCAAGCATGCAAATGGATTTACCTAAGGGCATCCAATTAAGATATGCACAAACTCTCCACTAAGTGCCCAGAATTGTTTCGTCTTTCTTTTCAATCACAAAGTCCCGAAGGATGGCCGGAGCTGCGGCTCACTTGGCTAATCCTCCACCTGCAGTGCCAACACCCTGGGTTCTAGTCCCACTGGGGGCGCCGGATTCTATCCCGGTTGCTCCTCTTGCAGTCCACAGTCCACAGTCCAGCTCTCTGCTGTGGCCTGGGAAGGCAGTGCTTGGGCCCTGCACCCGCATGGGAGACCAGGAGGAAGCACCTGGCTCCTGGCCATTTGGGGTGGGGTGAACCAACAGAAAAAGGAAGACCTTTTTCTCTGTCTCTAACTCGGCCTGTCAAAAAAAAAAGAAAGTCTGGAAGGTTGCTACATTTTCTCTCTTAGTCACTGTTGACATCACTTTAAGTGTCCAGACTCCCTCTGCAGTCATTTGATTTGTAATAGTGCCTTGTGTGTTGTGTCTCCTAGCTCTACATACAAACTACCACGCTCACCATCTCCATGAACCTAAGTGCATCGGTGGCGCTGGGGATGCTATACATGCCGAAAGTGTACATCATCATTTTCCACCCTGAACTCAACGTCCAGAAACGGAAGCGAAGCTTCAAGGCGGTAGTCACAGCTGCCACCATGTCATCAAGGCTGTCACACAAACCCAGTGACAGACCCAACGGTGAGGCCAAGACAGAACTCTGTGAAAACGTAGACCCAAACAGTAAGTAAACGGCCTTTGGTATCCCATTCTGCATCGGGGAGCTCTGTAGAAGGTGGCGCGTGCTGGGCTCTCTTTGGAGTAACACTGTGACCGTTCTGGTCTCACTGACGGGAATGCCATGGGGCACGCCGACTTCTGCTTTCCAGAGTTCCAGTCCCTCTTGTCCTGGTTTACTGCCCCTTGTTGGAAAGAGCTTTCCTAGAGTTCAGTGACTGAAGGCTCTGTCTTGGCTTCTTGCGCATTGCTACCAAACCTACGAGCACACCTGTCAGGTGTCAGCTACCTTCCTTGCCCTCCTCCTAGGAAAGAAATGACCTCCTAGTAGAGAAACATCCAAGTTAACAATCTCTAACAGCAGGACAGAAACTGCAGTAGTTACCAACTTTGCAAGCACTACTTCTTTCCAGGAGCACACACATACAGACAGTTATCATTTTTAACTGAACAAGTCTTCTAGAAAGAAAAATCCTTGCATAGAAGTAAATTTCAGTGTGTTTTTTTAAGTAGACACATTGGTGGTTGCCACACACTGTACACCAACAGGCAGATAAACTTGTACCAAAAACAAGTATTTGCAACAAGGTATCTCTGCATCTCCCTATACCTGTACCTGTGATGGTAAATAGATCTCCATATTTACACCTCTTTGGCTGCTTATTCTAGAAGGTCTTGTGACGCTGGTATTTCAGATGATATCTCTACACATACATATAGACACAAACACATCCATGAATGCACACAACACAAATTTAATGAGATACTTCCCAAAATCAATAAACAGAAATTACGGTTGGAAGTCGGCATGTATTTTTAAAAATAGCCCAAAATTAGGGGGTTTAAATTTGGACAATTCAATGCTATACTACTTGAGAATTACTAACTTTCAGACACTTGTACTGTGACTAACTCTTAGGACGAGGCCTAATCCTTGTGTCCTGTGGTGTGTGATACTGCATGCTAAAAGACTAATGCTAATACTAAGAGTTGCACCTGCCCCGCTTTGAGGTATCACGTCAATGCTTGCTCCGGAAGCTTATTCCTCAAAGTCAGTGTGTAAAGCAGGTACTGGTCTCAGCAAGATCAGGTGAGTCACCACAGTGACCTGTACCTGGCAGAAGCTGGACAGCTCCCAGTTCTGACCTCTGCACTGTGGTAGCTCCTCTCAGCTCCCTGTTCTCGGAGCAGGGGCAGCAAGCCAGCTTCCCAGTTTGGTGAGGCCACTTGTGGTACAGAATGTCATGATGCTTACAGGGAAGTTAGTGAGTTCAATGTGCTATGGAATGTGGAATACTGCTTGTTGTGTTGCCCACAAAGGCAAGAGTAAGCCAAGCTCACAGAAGGCTGCACAGGTAGAGGCCTCTTCTTACTGAGTCCAAAATCAAATACCGTGCTGTCTATTTCAGTCACGGCAAGGATGGAGTCCCATTTGGGAATCATTTGGTGTTTTTTTTTTTTTTAATCGTTGAAAAGGTTTTGATGGGTTTTATGGCTGTTATTCTGGTGTCTACATAGAGCCAAGAAAAATACTTCAGAAAAAAAATAAAATATAGCCTTTGTCCTACAACCAGTCTGCATTTTTAAAAAGTTGCCTGAGATTGTCTGATTTTATGTAGACACTCCTTAAAATACCACAGTGACTTTGCTGAGCTAATCGCTGAAACATAGGAGGAGATTCATGTACCTCCAAACATTGGGGTTTCTGCTGACTCAGCTCTCGCAGGTCCCGAGGAAGACTGAAAAAAACCTTAGCCTGTAGCTTCCTGAAGCCACTGCGCTGTCCTGTACCCGTGCTGTCCAGGGCCGTGCATGCCAGAGGCCCATGACCCCACAGAGCTGTGCTACGTATGGTTTTAATTCACACAGCCGCCTGTGCTGGTGCCCACTGTGTGCGCACAGCTCTGACACTTAGTTCATCTTCATGGGCAAGGATTTCATTCTAGAATATTCCATCTGAGTGCACACTGGACACAGATGCCACAGCCTTACCACTCGTGCAGATTGGGAACAAAGTTAACTTATGGGAAAAGACAGAGGAGTTGAGACAGAAATGCAACAGATAATCATTGAAGATTTTCCCAAAAAAGCCATTCAGATGGAAAAAAATGATATCCTAGATATCAATTACACTTAGTTACTTAGTTACAATGACTCCATCTATGTGAAAATGTGTATGCAGATGGAAAAAAGGCACTATTGACAAATCCAATAAAGGAAAATGGACAAAACTAGCCTGGAGCTAGAAAATGTCATCAAATTGGGTTTAAAGCCGAATAGAGCTCCCATTATCTCTAACATGTGAACATTAGTGACAGAGACAAAGGAATGACAGCCTGAACGTAAGCCATCTGGTTACGAATGAGAACACAGATCATGCGTATGACCAGGGACTCTGGGTATCTGAGAGGGAGTCCAGTTAGTGACAAACACAGGGAACTAATGGACCACAGACGGCCTCTCTCACTGCTCTCTCAACACTTGGTCTCAGTGTATTTCTACCCTCCGTGTTTTCATCGAATACTCTGCTCCATCACCGCACTCTGCCATCCGGTGCACGCGCGCTTTTGCTCATGCAACTCCACGTGCAACCACGCGTCTACATGAAACAGAATTTGCTTGTTGGCTTCGTGTGGGCACACACTAAACCCATCCCAGTGCTGCCTGGTTTTTCTTCAAGGAGTTCGATTTCCCTCTTAGGTTGCTTCTTCAGTTAAAAATGCCATCGTTTGAAGGAGAAAGCTCTGTCCTGTATGCAATAAACAAAAAGCAAAACTTCTCAACATGTTCAGTGTCTGTGACTTCTGACATCAGATGGATTCAGAGTTGGGTCAATGTTGCTGAGCTCTGCATTCCGCATGAAAAGCTCAAGCCGGCATGCAGTTTGGTTGCATACTGAATGCTTATTTGTAGAAGTAAGATCTCTGTCATGAGAGGTGCAGAAGAGGCAGGCTGCATTTCGGTATCTGCGGTGCTAGTCAGCACGGGGCCTCTTCAATGCTCCTTTCTAAGAAGAAGGGGACCTTGAACTGACCCTGCCACCTGCATCCTGGTCTAGGCACGTCCCCTGCAGGTCTGTTGACTTGCAGATGGAAGTTCAAGGCCAACATGTAGATGCCCAATTAGCAGGGAACGTGAGGTCTGTGCTGTGGCCACAGATTACCAATGGTCCCTCTGATTCCCTTCAAGGTGGAGGGTGGCATCAAACCACAGGCCACGTGGCTTTGCCGGGATGAGTGGGTAAGACCTGCTGCCTTCCGCATTTGGACTGGTCATGCTCATGAGACCCTGTGAGTGACCCTCTGGCCACATGCTTTCCTTGGTAAAGGATGACGATGCATAATTGCAAGGGGGCTCCGGGCTACCTGTATTTGAAGATACCATCCATTTTCTCAGCCAGTGCTCCACAGGCAGTGCAGAAAGGCACCCCAAATACTTGGCCAGTCACAGGCAATTAATTCACTGTGGCCAACGGGTAGCATCTGGAGGCAGAAGGCAGGTGGACAACTAAGGACTCAACCTTTCCATGGCTGTGACAATGTATGACCCTGGGAGAGAGGCTGGACATAATACTGCTTAAAAGACTGGTTTAAGCCAATGAACACATTGTATGGTCAAGCACCTATTAAAAGAGTTACAGTGTGCATCTAAAATATAGGATAAGTTATTTTTCAATTCAAGTTTGTATAGTTGGTACTTTGATGCTGTTTAACTACCATTTTTGAGTTACTATAAAGAAAATATGTAAATAAAAACTGGGCTGTTCTCAAAGCAAGGGATTATTACATAAAGTAGAGCTGTCAAGATAAGCAAGTATTTGGTTAAAAGTAAAATTTAACAAACACCACAAAAGAAATAAATTAAACTCTTAGACCACTGGAAAATGGATGTGGGTACCAAAACCTACACAAAAACGATGCCTAGGAAATCCCAGACCCTAGTCCCGTGCTGTGTGAATCTGTTACAGCTCTTGTTTTGTTTGGCTTCTTCATTTGTTTGGGTCCCCGACATTCTCCGCATTATGCTACTTGTTTCATCTTTCTGAACTCACCACCACGCAGGCTGGCCAGCAAGACTGGACAAGGCTGACATAAAAGGAAGGGAAACAGAAGAAATTAACTCTCGAATCAGACAGATAGGACCTGGAGCTGGTTCCCTCCTCGGCTCCAGCTCAAGCAAGTAAAACCCAACTGCCTGGCCTCAAGGGTCCCAGCACTCCCATGTTCAGAGGTACCTGAATCGTGATGCACAGGGCTGCCGAAGGCCCTCACACCTGCTCAAAGAGTAGGTCCAATGCCTAAGGTCTCTACCGCAGCCTCCTCTCCAAATGAGCAAGAAGCAATGATACTAACAGGAAGGAATGCTGTGTGCACATGTGTTTCATACTTGCTGTATATTTACTTTTCCTGTAGACTGTATACCACCAGTAAGAAAGAGTGTACAAAAGTCTGTCACTTGGTACACTATCCCACCAACAGTGTAGCTTTTGACCGCTTTCTACAAGGTAAGACAACAGCCTCATTTTTATTTGTGTGTGTGTTCTTGTCTACTCTGACAATGCGAAATGTTCCCGTAAAAGCTGTGCATGATGGCCTGTCAGTCTATCTAGATCAACAAATGCTTTTTTAGAGATATGTTTGATACTTCTGTGCCAACAGCTGCCCTCGGTCTTGTGCCTGACTCATTTTCCGGAGAAAATATTTGTGGGTGTAGGTATAGTTGTCTGTCGTGGACAGCCAGGCAGAGACGGCACAGGATGGGAGCTAGCAATTCTGATGTGTGCTTGATTTTAAATTATTTTTAAGTGCATGTTTCCACACTCTGGCAATGTTGAAAACTTCCAATGTATATATAAGGGCGAGGTTTTACAATCCTAGTGAAACTGTTTATTCTGACTGATGTTTGTTGAACACATTCAAAGAAATGTCCACATTCCCAGAAATGTATCCATCCAAACAAGAACAAATGACTCTTCTCTTGTATGACTCTTCTCTTGTAAATCCAAGTGTACGCTTGGTTGGTTGGTTGGTTAGTTGCTTCCTTTCTCGAAGCAAAGAAATAGCAGAGGTTTACTGGCTCGCTTTGCCAATGAATCAGAGATGATCTGTGGCTCATGGTCTGCCTCTGAGAAACAGAACCAACTTCCTTCAACTCAGAGGAGCAGGCAAGGAGTTCCTGAAAGATCACCAGGGTCTGCACACACCCAGGAATCACCAAGACATAAAAGGGTATTGCAACTGATAGCGCAGAGGGAAACCATGCCATCACACGATGTGAACCAGCCACACACTTGGACTGGCATAGAAACAGTAACTGACTGGCCTCAGGCGCTTACCTCTTGTGGCCCTCAGGGAGGACGGGACACTCTGAAGGGCAGCCATCACTGTGACGATGATGGTTGTCCTGGCTCAGCCTGAGCAGTGTGAGGCTGGGGTGGGAAACAGCAGTTGCTCCTCAACCACCCTCTCTGGCTGCAGCCAGGGCATCCCACGGGGTGGAAAAAGAACAAGCAGCACAGGGAGTGGCTGGGGAAGGTAGGCAGGGATCCCTACTGGCTTCCTCTACATCTCCTATAGTGCTTGTACAACAATCAGGAAGACCTGTCTCCAAGACAGTCAGCAGGGAGGTCTCATCGCGGGATTGGGCAGCTTGCTCTGCTCTTACTGTCCCTTTCATGGCTAACACTGGGGGGCCACCAGATTGCTGCTCCTTTTGTTTCTGTCTTTGTTTTGGGGAGGTGTTTTGAATGCAAACAATACATTGCTCATTTAAAAAAAAATTCATTTATCACTCTAAGGCAGGACAAGAGTGCTTTCCAAGAGTAATTACATTTCCTGTTGATTTTAGATGGATGCCAGTAACTCACTCTTTAATTTTGGATGTATTGTTCACACAGTTTTTTCCTATCAACATGATCTGTCCTAGTTTTTAAATAGGGCATTCTTCTCCAGAGATAATACGTAACTGTATTCCAGTGAGATTTCAAGTTTTTGCAGGACGAGCGCTTGTCAAAACACTGTCGCTCATCACTTTAATAGTTCCTTTACATGAGACTGCCTTAGAATAAATGAGAAGGAATTTTCCCTGGGTAAAAATGATAGATTTAATCTCAATCCATTAAAAATTCTCTTTAGGTCCATTCTGAGCTGATGCCTTTTGGTTTAAAAGGGAGTGAGATGAAAATATTTTAAGTCAATCTTTCACCCGAAAAATACTGTTAAGAGGTGTTTAGAAATCAGCTTTTCGCTAAAATTGTCTTCCTTCAATGACCTCTGACTGGAATGATTCCAAGAGTGCAAACAGTGAGGTCAGGCAGCAGCAAAATCACATCGGGGAAACCTGGCTTTGCCATGTAGACCACTCACTGTCTTCCTGGTGCTGACACCACGAGGCTGTTCTTAGCTCTTGTCTGTTTCTCCCACTCTTGGCTACTGTAGTGGGATTTTGAACACAAGTAGTACAGCCATTTGCTGTCCTTTTCTGTCCAGTTTAAATGTGCTTTGCAAATTAGTGCTATGCCTTTTGAAGAACTGCTTACACTATTTGGGACTGGAAGTTGTCCTGAGTTGTTTTTATTCAAAGAGCAGGTAATTCACCTTGTTCGGGTCAACCAAGAGACTCAAACTCTGAAGGCCAGAGAAATCACTTAATGTTGTGAGTAAAAATTCATTTTGTTTAGGGCTACGTAATAGGCAAGGGAAAGTTACAGACTGGAGAGTGAATTTTGTATTACCCTGCAATTAAAACCTCACTTTTGGCTACTGTGTCCCAATAAACGCACACACCATGTACAGAAAATTAAACACGTATTTGTAAGGGGGATAAAGGAAACAGGTTCAAATGCAGACAGCAAAGAACCTTAGTGTGGTCTGAAAATGCCTTCCACCCCTCCACACTTCCACTGGAAAACACTGGCCTTGCACAGACATTAGGGGCACATCAGCATACTGGACACCAGCTGCATCTAGCATCTGGATGTTTATAAATTTTTAACTCGGCCAGCGCCGCGGGTCACTAAGCTAATCCTCCGCCTTGCGGCGCCGGCACACTGGGTTCTAGTCCCAGTTGGGGCGCTGGATTCTGTCCCGGTTGCCCCTCTTCCAGTCTAGCTCTCTGCTGTGGCCAGGGAGTGCAGTGGAGGATGGCCCAAGTCCTTGGGCCCTGCACCCCATGGGAGACCAGGAGAAGCACCTGGCTCCTGCCATCAGATCAGCGCGGCGTGCCAGCCATGGCGGCCATTGGAGGGTGAACCAATGGCAAAAGGAAGACCTTTCTCTCTGTCTCTCTCTCTCACTGTCCACTCTGCCTGTCAAAAAAATAAATAAATAAATTTTATAACTCGCCCAAGTGCTATCTGAAGACTTTCATTTAAAAATGAAATTAAGTAAAAAAAAAAAAACAGAACTATGATTCATCTGGCATCACCAGCAGGTCACTAGACTGTTAGAAGGCCAGTGTTCACCCCACTGATTAGCATTCTAGTTAGAGTGACTCTGAACTCAATTCAGCCTTGCAAATACAGAACCAAAACAGCCGTGAGCCATGCATACCCACGGCTTTGTTCTTCAGATCAAATGCATGGATTATAACATTATTGACATATTATTATTAGATGGTAACATAAAAATCAATGATCTCTTATTTCTTATAACAAGATTATGTGCCAATGTTCAGTATTTTGGAACTGTGCAAGTTGGTTTTTTTTTTTTTTTTATCAGGTTGAGTCTTTGTGCCTTTTAACATTCAATGTGCTATCCATGCCCTAACTGGAGACCAGTGCAATTTAAAATCCACTTTCAAACACTCTAAGTATAGCATAGCCAAGAATATACTCATATATTATCTGACCTCTGACATTCAATCACCCTAGAAATAAATGCAACCATAAATCTTTTGGGCATATTTCCCTCTGCCTAAGAGCTCAGAGAAACACCACAATTTCTCCTTTCAGGGTTTGCTATCCCAGCGTCTCCTCAAAAAGCGATTAATAATTGCCATCTCTGTTCTGCAACTTGAGCTCGACTTAAAGGAATGGGATCGAAGTTCACGTGGTGGCATTTCTACCAGTTCTTAGCCTACAAGGGAGGCATACATCATGTCCCTAAGTCACAAGAATGAAATCAAGGTTTCGGCTCAAGCTCACCCTGCACTGTGTGTCCAGACTGACCAAGCAGAAGGGCATTCTTGAGTTGGGCCAATGAAAGAAATGTTTGCTGAGCACCTGTTCTATGGGCCGCCCTGCACAGACTGGGAATGGGGCAGCAGCAGACGGTGCCTCTGGGAGCTGAGAGCGAACGGAAAGCTTGAAGGAAGTGGCAACACCTCGGCGTGGCAGGAGCTCCTGGTGCAGGTTCTCACTCGGTGATCTGAAGCTGCACTTGAGCTCATCTGAAGGATGAAGGACTCCAGGGAGCCCTAAGAGGAAAGGCCGCCGAGGCAGGGAAGAGGACGCACAACGAATCCGGGGTACAGGAGAACAGGACCTGCTCTGAGCCTTGCATGCAGCTCCATGAGGCTGAGGTCTGGGTCTGGGGTCTGGGGCCAGAGGCTCTCAGGGGATGACATGCAGGAAGCAGCCTGAGAACTTAGGGCTGGGTCTTCTCTATCTTTGCACCCCAAGCACAAGGCCTGGCAAATGCTGAACCCCCAGACCATGTGTGTGGGGTGAGTAGAATTCAATACCCCAGAGATCCAAGACTGAGTCTTACCTAGAACCTGGTAGATTCACAGTAGATACCTACAGACGATTACTTATCAGAAATACTAAAATACCGAGTCTGCAACCTCAGCAGGGGGATTGAATGCTTGTAGATAAAGCCTTTGCAGTCACAAAGACCACCTAGATAGGGCAGCATTTTAGCCTGATGTTGTAAGTTTCTACGCACAACTCCAAAAATGGGGTCAGTGCTGCACCTGCACTGCTCTAAGAAGTCTCTCTCTGGATGTGCTATACCCATGTTCAAGAGGCTGTTTCTTGACTTCCACAGACTATTTTCATTCACAGGACAAGTGCATGTGAACATTCCCATTGGACATGAATCCTAAGCATTTGCCTTAAGCTGTTAGAGATTCCGATTTAGTAGAAAACAAAAACAATCAGAGTTGCAGTTTTCTGATTTATGAGTGCATTTACTTTGAGACTCGCATTCTGTACTGATTTTTGTCTTTTGGTTCCCAAGTATCAGCTGCACAGGAAAAGAAGCAAGCACATATCCTAAAACAAGGTCAATTTATCACTGAAATCTTTCCTCCCCCCAATTATTGCGAATGAATGTCTTCGATATCCAGCTAACGCTGATTCTTGTTTCCACTACTAAAGATGTAGCTCAACTTCGCAGGATTTTTTTTTTTAATCTTTAATTTTTGGCTGTACAGTGGAGCTTGGATGCATTTTAAATTAACTTTCTCTAGGAATCAAAGGTAATCATTATTTCTCTTTATCATCTACATGAATATTCTCATTACTTTTTCCTTTTCAACTTGAAGATTGGTTTTGAATTCCCTTTCTTCCTCTGCCCTCCTTCAGCGTGACCCCCGAGGATCCTGGCCTGCAGGAGAAGCACGGAGGCAACAGCAGAAAAGCCTGCTCTTACTGAGCGGGCCAGGTCGCGGGAGAACAGGGCACGAAGCCGCAGCCTCGCTCTCTGTAAGTGGAATCCCACACACTGCAGATGACCTTCTGCTTGCTGTCTTGTTCCTCGGCCCAAACTAAGGCAAAGTGGCCTGGAAGGCTTTCCCTGCCCCTCCGGGGTTGTCTGTCAGTCCCTGTGATGGGGAGGGGGGAGTCATCTTCCCCTCCTGTTACACAGAAGCCACCTTCCCTAGACGTGTTACTGTGGAGCCTCCAAGTCCGCTCGGAGAAAGCCCTCCCTTGCAAAGGCTGTGCCTGCGTGAGGAGACAGAAGGAAGCCTTATCAGCAGCCCCTGCTCAGCTCTCTACGTTTTCTTTTAATTCACTTTCCTTCCTCCTTTTTTGGTGGTTGCATTTTCATCTACCATGAACCATCAGAGCTGGAAGGGATGACATCTCGGTTGGCAGTGGAGTTGTGGAATCTGTTCTCTAGTTACAAGCCCTGGTTCTGAGATGAGTCACTGCAGTCTTTTGATGGGTCATTACAAGACTTTCAGCTTGGAGAAATCGACAGAGAAAGCTATCTGTCACTCAGCAAGGCTGCTGTGGGACAGAGAGACTCACAGCACCTGATATACGAGCCACTCCATGTAATCAACTTCGACAGGCACGCTAGCTGGCAAGCTTAGGAGAGTTTAACTACAAATCATAGTTCTGGGGTTCATTGTGAACAATGGAGTACTGACTAAGTGAATCAGAGGCCCTTAATTCGTCCTTGTAAAAACAAATTTGGTTTCCTTTCGAGGCCAGGATACAGCAAAATCAATTCGCAAAACCTCTGAGAAATCTTCACTGATACTTTCAAGCCCAGTATTTCTCCAATCTACCAAACAAGGAACTGCCATTGAGGATGGCGCTCATTTACCTCGATTCTTATGGCCCAGAAGGGAACTATGTAGCAGTTAAGTAATAATAGCAACAATGATATCAGTGACGATGAGAACAGTTGCAAGCTAGGGTCTCCACTGCTGCAGAGCCTGGGCAGTACTCAAGGACCCCTGGATGTGGGTGTTCATCCACTCAGCCAGCACACAAGGAAACAAAGCCTTGCAGCTGTGTGTGAAGCGTCCTCCTAGTAGCACACACCAGTGAGTGGCCAAAGCAGTTACTCAGGTCCTGTGCTCAGGGACCCTGCTCCCAAACCTCGCAGGACAGACCATCATATATCCCATCAGCATTTACTGTTCTCAGCAGTCGCTTCTAAAGGACTTGAACTTAGTGAAGGTTTGGAAGCCCTCTTCCCCCCCAAGGCTTCTAAGCAAAAATCTCAATCTGACTGCAGGGCCACTATGGAATAAGGTGGACCCTCCATTTGTTCTCTGTGGTCTTGCAAGCACTACAACCACTTGACGTAATTTCACTCCCTGTTGGATTCTTGTGGCGATCTGAAAAATTAAGTGCCGCTGTCCCTGCTTCCAAAAACAGGGTCCTGCTGCAGGCATTGGGCAGCGAGCATTGAAGAAGCTGCATGACACATCCACAAGTCATTTCAGAGCGACAGAGCATAGGGCCCAGCTCCAGTTGTGTTATCGGCTTCCTGCTAATGCATCACCTGAGAGACAGTTGGGTTCCTGACATTTGGGAGACCCAGATTGAATTCCTCATTCCAGGTGTTTGCTTAGCCCGGCTCTGGCGGGTGCCAGCATCTGGGTTTGACCCAGTGCATGGCACAGAGAGCTCTCGAGCACATATACCCCACCGACTCTGCCTCTCAAATCAATCAGAACCATTTACTTCTGATTTTTATAAAATGGGCATGGCATTTCAGAGGTAGAAAGGTCTAACTTTGAGAATTCACTGAAATACACTGAAGAGCACATATGAGGTCTACAGGCAATGCTCAGATGGGCGCAGTGTGCTCAGGGTTGGTCATGGGTCTCGGCACACGCAGCCTCCATCTCTGCTGAAGACGGTGGAACTTGGCGTGGGGACAAGAGCAAAAGTAATCAGGCTTGGAAGAGGATCTCTACTGTTAAAAACTCGCGATTTCCAGAACTAACGGGAAAAGAGCCAACTAGCCCCCACCCCAGCTTCGTCACCGACTCCTTCTCTGCTTTTGCCACAGTGGAGCTTTGTAAAGAAAGCGACCACCTGGGTTATTAGCATCAGGCTGAGCTGAAACCTTGGTGAAGCTGGCCTCTGAGGATTAGCAGGAAAAATCCAGGGCGCTTGCTCTAGGGACCTCATTCCATGCCATGCTCGCAGATTTCATGTGCATTTTGTCCTGTGGTTTGCCCAAGTCCAGACCGAGACTCGAGCTGTTGTTTCTCTTTAGGTAAAAGGGGTGACAGCAACGTGTCATCTGCACTTGGACGTGGCCCCCGGATCCCACAGTCGAAGGCAAGTGTCTTCCTACCTTCTTCAAGTGTCCTAAGGAAGCTGTGCTACGTAGCCCAGCAATGAACTCAGGCAGTGAGAGACCCTGTCTAGCCTGCATGACGTTCATCATCACGGTCCAGTGAGAGCTCTGTCCTCTCAATTCTCCAAAATAACAGAAGTGCCAACAGACAGGTCTTGAGACCAGGCACAAGGGAATTATTTACGGAAGCTGTGGATGCCACGGAGCACAAAGCCAGTCTTTACAGTGCACTGGCTCCTTGGTCTCTTCGGGTCAAGTGAGCAAGAAGAGCAGCATCCTTGAGGGTACCTACCCTATTCCCCTTTATAGAAAAGGGGGGTGAAACAAGGGATCAGCATGTGAGTCTGTCGTGTGTGCCCAGCAAGAAAACCCTGACTCCTTGGAAAAGACTATCTCTCTGTGCCTCGGTCTCCTGATCTGGGAAATACAACTCATGTGCTAGTGGTGAGGGCCGAGGAAAGGTAAAGCATCTAGAACAGAGCTGGGCACAGCAGCGCTCACAAGTTCATACCGTTACTATGTCACCTTGGATTAACACGGTTTTCCTGTCTCTGTTTCTTCCAGGAAGGACCTCTGGAGATTCCGACCTCTCTACCATTTGCTCTCTGTACCCATTCCCCTTGTGTACCATAAACAATAAAGTTTGAGAGTGTCAAGACATCTACGTGCAACTGCTCTGTGTCTGGAAACACCGGCAGGATTTCCACACTGAAACCCCCATATGTCTCCTATCTTGTCTTCAACCTATTAAGTATTGACCATTTTTGGAACAATGATGCCTTAAAGCCAGCATTTCACTGCACTATCAAACAAGCTCTCTGGAAGACCTCATTCGAACACACTGACATTTCATTTAATTTCGTAACAGAGAACTTACTTCCTGATGTTAGAAGTCAAGATATCAAACGTGGTCACCATCACAGTGATGTTTCTATTAAAGCAGGGTTATATATTAGCACTCAGGCATTTACGGGAATGCAAAGGACCAGTTCTAAAAATCCTATCTATGGCAGAAAATTTACCAGGAGAAAATCTTCTGATCTTCTGTAACACATCTTAATAGCTGTGCTAGTCTAATTTAAAATTGTTTGCTTTGGTCCCCCCAACCTACTGCTCACCAAAAGGTCACCTGTGTTAGGGATGCTTCCTCCATTATTTTGATGTACATCAGGTTTGAAAAACTTTTTCTTTTCTTTTTTTAGTTTTGCCTAATACTCACGTGCTATTGATGTGCTGGCAATCACTTTCAAGTGCTTTCCAGGACATCAAAATTGTGTATTTTGGAAAAGTTATTTGGGTTCATCTCACAAGTGGCAACGAGCACCACGCCCCTGGAGTCACCTTGAGCTGTCTGCTGGCTCTGCGAGAAGCTAGCTCAAGGTCTTTCCAAGAGACTCCACAGGCTGGTGTTGCAGACTGGAGAGGAGGCCTCCTGCTGGGCTTGCTGGCTGGGGCAGGACAACCCAGTGCCATCTTTACTGAAGGCCACGTCTCCAGGGTAACGCCAACACTGAGCTAGGTCAGTATTTCCTTTTCCTATACTATGTGGGCCAAAGTGCATTTTGTAGGTGCTGTGAGTGGAGGTACCCTGACACATGCATTCTACTGAGTACAGTAGAACAACATTGCAATGACACAGTCCTCATCTCTCCTGAAAGATTACTGTGTGTGAATCTTCAATTCTGGTTTCTATGCTTTTCTGCCCAAATCAAATAGTGAAAATGGTGGACATAATCTTCTTCAACCACTGCTCTGAACAAGTTAGCCACGATCTTGTGGAGAGACCACACAGCACCCAGGTGAAGACGGGTAATGCTGAAGTGTGGACTCCTGGAAGCCAAAGCCAACAGATCTGTGGTCTAGATTAATGTGTAGGAGTGTTTCTTATACCTCATCTGCAAACTAGGCATAACATTACGTAACCCTATCATTGGAGAGGCATTTGGATTAATTGAGTTAATACATATAAAATGTTGAATACCAATCTTGGGATATAATCTGATGCTAAATAATTTGTTAGATCTCCTCCTCTTATCACTGTCACCAAGTGAGCTGCAGCTGTCAGTCCACAAACAGCCATGAGCCACATATGGCTATCTCAGTTTAAACGAATTGCAGTTCCAGGAAACTCAACGGTTTGCTCCTCAGTAGCACCTGCCACACTTCAAGTGTTTAATGGGCAAACGTATGAGGGCACATCAAACCTTCATGGAGAAGATGCGTTATGAAAAGACTGTGCATGGATGTGAAAATTACTTTTGCAGCAGTATCTATGTTTCAATTCCCCTTTCCATGAATTTTGGAAGCAACCTCACAGCTGTACCCACCGCACCCAACAGACAAGAGGCAGAAGCTTCCCATCATCACAGAGAGTCCCACTTGACAGAGCTGAAATACAGCTTGGACCAAGTCAAAGCAGGAAAAGCACCTCCTTCCCAGAAGACGTGCCATCTGTCCTCAGCCTCCTCCAAGAAGCTACAGGCTCTCTCTGGGAACATGGGTACCCATTTCTTTGTGTATGTTTCCTAAAATGCGGTGTGCACCAAACAGTATGCATTGCATGTCGTGAATTAACAAGAGAAAAACATTTGCCAGAAATAGTTTTCTGTCCAGTTGTTTACAAGGCCCTGCCTTTATCGCTTTGACCCTGCACACAATTCTGGAAAAGGATTGGGTCCCCCACCTTGCAGTAGAACCCTGTATGCTACAGATATTCATGTGTGTCGGCAGCAGAAAAATGAAGCTCAACCCTCAACCATATGAACACAGTCCTCCACCCAACCTGAAACAGGGCATGCCCAGGCATGCTTTGCCTGTGATCAGCCCATCTGCTGGGGAAAGGCCCAATCCCTTCCCTCAAGAGCCATGCCGATGGCTCTTGTTTGTCTCGTGCATCATTGTCTGCTGGGCATTTGGATTGTATTTCAGAGTGAGGCAAAAATCCTAGCAAAGAGTGGGACCTGGCCATTGTTACTGGCAAGCCCAAGTTTTACGTCAGTCATGAACCATCAGAAGTGACAGGCGCCAGGTAGAGGAGGCCCTGCTGTCAGTCATCACTGGACACCAGATGAACTCTTCTGGCAAAAGAAGCCTGGGAAGCTAGGAATATGAGCCAGAGTAAGACACAAAGGCCAGCCCTGCTCTACCAGTCCAGCTGGGCAGGCTACAGCTAGGGGACACCTGGGCCCGGATGGCGAGTGCTCACACCAGGCAGAACTCAGGCAACATGATGGCGAGATAAGGGCAGAGGGAGGGAGAACGGATGATTCCTTCATCCTGTCAACTTGCATGCAAGCTATTCATTTCTCTTAAGGAAAAATAACGGTTGTACTGATGAATCGTGGCAATAAGGCAGTGTCAATGACACTACAGCCCAGAAATAAAAAAAGAAAAAAGACAGAATCTAATTATTTTAAAACCGCATCACCAATTAGCTGTTACAATCAACCTGCCCTTCTGCAACATTGTATCCTTGTGCTTCATTATTTACTTGCACGCATTACACCTCATTTCAACTACAGGGCATCTCACCGAGGCAGGCACATCACCCTCATTTGTCAACGTACAAACTATGGCCCTAGAAGCTGAGGAAAATCACCCAAGGCTTTAGAGACAGAAGTGGTTCAGAACTCATTCCCGACCTCATGATGCCCTGGCGTCTCTTCATTAAGGAGCTGCAATATCTTTGAACTGACAAGTTCATCTGGAGCCAAGGAGAGTCCAACCACAACAACCACCAGCTTTCATTACAGAAGATGTAGATTTACAGTGCTGTCTGGAAAAAATATCTCCCTTTCCTGCACCCACCGGTGATCAGCAGCAATGAGTGGCCACTTGTCCCCTTATCTGCAGAGAGTAGAGAGCTCTGCTCAGAATGGAGAATGAAGAGTGATGGCCACGAAGGAGTGAATTACTGACTTTAGACAGCGACATATGCTACGTGTCTCTCAAGGGCCAGGAGGCGGAAACGACTGTGGTCCAGAGCAGTGTGTCTGAGATCTTTCGCCTCTCAGCACCAACAATCTGAGCGTTTGCACATTACTGCACACTTGACAAAGCCACTGCAAACGTCCCATGTAAAATGAGGGTTCTCATTTTCAAACAAGCAGTACTGTGTGGGTAACTCTAAAGTTTGCAGCCAGTCTGAAAGAAAAGCAAACACCTTGCTCTTTCTTTTGTCTGAGAGTATTTTAGGGAACAAAGAACGTGGACCACGACTGCAAACCAACCAGCAGACAAATGGAGGACTCTCCAAAAGGCTGAGATGCAGGGAGCCACAGCCCCAAGGAGGCAGAATAGAAAGCGTCTCTTTGTCATACAGTATGTGTTCACGCCTACAAGAGATGGGCCAAGAGGACTGAGAGTAGCCATTTCAAGGACACGTTCCACCCACGCCTTAGTGACGGAGGCAGCAGGTGAGAGGGCGCGGATGCAGCCAGACAATCCTACTTCAAGATCGAGTGCATGAAACGGGGCAGCAACAGTCCTGTCCAGGGTTGAACATGGGTGGCGCCCATGCAGCAGCCGCCATGCCAGGCACTTCATTTGCATTAACATATTTAACTTTGTGACTTCATGGAATTGACATCGTTGGGCTTATTTTACAGACGAGGAAGCTGAGCACAGACATGTTAACTGCCAACTTCCCCAACATTGCACAGTGAACAAGTACTGGATTTTGGAGATAAATGCAGGCTCTCTGTACCCAGAGGCCTTAACAATGGACTAGCCATGGTGACAGGGACCTGTGGTGTGAGACGGGTCCATTTCTCAGTACACCTGGACGCAGGGCTTCCGTGTGGCAGGGGGTCCGGTGCTGGACAGTTCCCTGCTGCAGGGATTAACCGGTGCACTACAAAATGTTAGCGCGCTTGGCCTCTACCTGGTAGATGCCAGCAAAACGTCTACCCTGGAGGTATAAGCATCAAAACCATTTAGAAAATCATCAATTTCTCCAGCTATTGCCCAGTGTCTTCTGGGAGCAAAATTGCTTCGAGCTGAGGATCACAAGGCTAGGTGTGACGGTAAGACTGGAGAAAGGAAAAGCCTCTGTATCAAAAACGCAGCCTAAAATGACCTCACATTCCATTCTGAAGGCTATGGGAATGAGTCCTCTAGAGAGAAAGGTACCACGTAGGGCTGAACAACTGCAGAGAAGGAGACAAGATCAGGGTCAGAGTTGCTGGCTGGGGCAGTGGTGGTGCAGGGCGGGGAGGGGGTATCCTCTGTGAGAGCTGCAACAGGCACTCTTGAGGCCTCTGAACAGGACACGATCCGCTCACACTCTGCAACTCCTCGAGCTACAGAGAGCAAGAATCCTGCCCCGAAGGACTTGTTTCAGCCACAGCCCCTGGGATAAAGCCAATCCCGGCTCTGAAAGCTCCAAGTCTGATTTCAGTACGAAGGCTTGTGAACTGGGGAAGGGCGGCTCAGCCTTGGAAGGCCCTGTGGTGTTGGACCTCACGCCACCACGTAAGGGGAACCCTGTTCCACAGCGTGCGAGAAGCTGCGTGGACAGAACTCTTTCCCGGAGGCTCCGTGACAATGGAAAGCCTGCACGTGTTCTCCTGCACCTCTGCATCAACACAATTTCACACCTCAAGGGTTTTCACAGCAGCTCCTTGTACCAAGATAGGAAAATCTAGTCGTCCACTCGATATTCTATAGTGAACATGCTACTTTTATGAAACAAAATCTAGCTTATGTTTTTAAATCAGGTTTTATAATTACAATCAATCTAAGAACCACATGTCATGTGCCAAGTTGAGAACATGGACTAGATCATCTAATTCAGGGCTTTGCAAACCAGCCTTCTCCTTTTCTACTGCCTTTATGGGCGTCCAGCAAGTTCTTGACAACATGACTGTGAAGGCTTGGGGAGAAATATTTTCTTAGCCCTCTGTAACCAGGCTGCCATGGCCATTTTGAACCCAGTGCAGCTACAAGCTTCTAACCGACTTTATGTTTTCTTCCAAAGAGTGAGCTGGATTGCCTAAGAAAAGTTAACTGATCCCCGAGGAAGCGAGCAGAGCCTAGTCGGCTGGACAGCCAGCCACGGTCCAGGGTTCCTGTCCTTGAGGTCGGACACTACTTTACTCAAACACAAAGATCTTCCCACTCAGCTGCCTCCTCTATCAACACAAGTTCTCTTGAGTTCAAGGACAATGGCACGAGCCAAGGTCCCAGGATGTGTTATGTTGAACAGTCACTAACTAATAGCCCTACTGAAGCCCTACTATATTTGAGAGAATCACTGAGAACTTTCGGAGATCAGACATACCACGGAACATCTTAGCAATCCTTCCCGAGCTCAGACAGGGAAGCAGTCTGCCTTTGGTAGAAGCACATCCCAGCCATGACGTGCACATTCCTCCATTCCAGGTGGAAACCTGCCCCCAAGAACCACCTCACTGTGGTCTCGGCAGCAGCCTGGGGGCAGGGTGCAGGCTGGAAACGCATGACCCAAGCGTCTCACATCAGCAGCTCTCCTAGGAACACCACCCAGCTCTCAGCTTTCACTGCAGTTGGAACAAACAGTAACAGTGAAAATGGTTTTCAACGGCTTTGTTAAAAATGTTCCTCACCGTGGAGGACTTCGTTAGATCAGGCATTTTGCTAAGAAGCTGAAATTTTAAACCACTGGAGGTTCCTCGAGCGTTATGCTTTGCCACTGCAAAGGATCGCTAAGCTTTTATATTCTTCATAAATGGTAAATAGATTTAGTCATAAATATCCTCTACTATGTGCTTTGCTGCTCTTATTTGGAGGCAAGTTGCACTATCTGATTACGCAGGATAAACATTATCCAGTGGCCATCGTATGGGGACCACAGTCAGCAAAAAGCACAATTTCTTCGTCAATGAAAGGGATCTAAAGACATCAAACCCCAAACATCTGCCACGCCTGGTTGGGGAAAGAGGACACTGAGCAGTGTCTTGTGGTGTTTTAAGAACAGTGACCAGCTGGCCTGAATGCAAACAGTCTGAGGACGTAAGGAAGGAATTCACATCGTAGGATCAGCCGCTAAGTGTTCCGTTCATAGGTGCTGCCTTCATTCCCTTAAGAAGTGGAGAAAAAAAACCAAAACCACTTTCTTCTCCAGGATCAATCTCGAGAGGAGAGTGAGCAAGCAGCCAGGAAACTCTTTAACCAGAAAGCCACCAGCGCGGTGGAAATGAGGCCTTTGTTCCCTCTTTCCCTCAGGAATCGGGAACATGAAATCGTTGAGAATATTTGGGGACTGCAGCGGTGGGGCTGGCGGTGTTCTGAGACGTGCCTGGAACTGGTGGAGAGTGAGCGGCTCTGGCACCTAAGGAAAATGATGCGACCGAACCAGCAAACAGCCCAGCCCTTCCATGAAGGTGTTTCTCTTCTGCAGTGCCCACCAGTCCCCTTGGCTGTTGCAGGCCTGGTTCTGGAAGCTCATGCAGAACACACAGGTTACCATTGATTCACGCATCTCTTCTGACCTCAGTAAAAGTGGAGGGACTGTCATTAAACTGGTGATGCAGCTTCCAGTGGAAAATTGCTTTTCATCCCAAACCATTGGATGACGGAATCCTGATGGCAGATTTCTCCACTGGAACTTTGAGGGGTCTTCAGTGAGTTCACGGGAAATCCACATTATGAAACACGTGTATGGATCACAAAAAGTTCCTTGCATCAAAAAAAAATCTTTCAATTCCAATTTTCCTCAAGCTTTTGGACGCGCCTGTGTTGGGAAGCCAGACGCTGGGCTCAACAGGATGCGGCATCACCCACGCTCTGCGGGCCTGCTCATCACGCACCATCTGCGAGTAGACGTGTTCAGCCCCTAAGTTCTGGATACGGTAGCAGACACTGCCTACTCCTCCTGGCCACTGGACTTTCCTCTTCTAGTATAGCCCTGTGCACGTGCTAGATGGACCATCCTTTTTTTTTTTTGAGCCAGCTCAGAAAATACAGGGGAAATTCAATGCATGCATTTGTAACTAACATGACCCATGTGACTTCACTGAGCCACATAAATTTTAAATAAGGAAAGAGTGGAAAAGAGGAGACAAACAAGGAAAAACATTTCTCTTCCTGCTTTCCGTGATCAGCCTCGAGCCAGGCCTCCATCTAATGGGGAGAGAGAAGGCTTGCAAAAATGCAAAGAGAATCCAAGTTCATTAATCACAGAGGCCAAGGCTTCAGTAGCTAAAGACTCCAGAAATCCTGACTTGGATCCTCTTTGCATTCTTTGTGATCAATGAATAATGTAAGGCAGCCATTCTCAAATGTTAATGCCCATACCATCACCCAAGGGTCTTGTTAGAACACAGGACTGAACTGAAAAATGTGCTGAGGCTGCCTCCCTGGTGGCCCCCCAAGGGAGGACCACACTGCTGGTTTTTGGACCACACTCGGGGAGATGGTGTATTTAAAGGGTCCTGAAGGAAAATTTTGACTCTGCCCAACTTGTACTATGCATGCCAACTAAAAATCCTAATCCCTATGGAAGATGTGAGTCTGCCACACATAAATGCTTCAATCTAACCTCACAAAGTCATTGCACAATTTACATGGTGAGTGTGAAATCTTGCTATAATTCAGTGGCTATTGTTACCTGAAGGTGGTTCCGTCTCTCAGCATGAAACATTAAAATACAGCAAGTTACAATGCTACTTCGGGGTGTTTTAAGCTATTCTTCTAAGTATAATGGCTTAAAACACCTCAAGGAATAAAAGCATAAATAATGAAAATATCCAAACCCCATTTACACTGTCATACGTACGGATCTTAATTACAGACTACAGATTTTCATCTAATTGCGAACACAAGTCAGGTCTTGAATAATTGGGAGGAGGAAGGGCTCAGCTTATCTTAGAAATAGTTTCAGTACAAAAACATTCTTGTTTTTCAAATATCATTGTTACATTTTAAAACACAGAAATACAAGAGATAAAGATACTATTTTTTTTTTTTTTTAAGAAAAGCTGGTACACATAACTCAACAAAGGCGTCTCATAGCAAGATGAGCACTCCGTGAATCAGGGGTGCTGTGACATTGTGGCTGCGGCTCTGACTGCTGGCTGGAATTCCTGGGCACTTTGAACAGTGCCCCTGCTTGGGCATGTCCTCCAGGATTCTCTAACTGGTTGAGGATGAGCTTCCTCCCCAGGTGCCCCCAGGGCAGCCGGGGCTGAGACCACTGCTCTAACACAGAGATCTTCAACTGCCACCCCACAACCAGTGCATCTGCCTAGAACTGCACATTCCTGAGCCTTGGCCCCGACCGGAATCAGAACTCTGGGGTTCGGACTCATCAAGTTGTTTCTTACACAAGCTCTGTCCCGAGAAGGACCCTACTCAGTGTTCCTACTTGAGGACCCTTCCAGAGATCCCCGGGAAGACCGGACGTTGAGACATTTTTGTTCTGATCAGCAGCCTCTCTCCAGGGTGTTCAGTCCAAAGACGGATAGGCTACTTCTAACCTAAGAGTCTCCTGGGTGGAAGGCATCTTAGTTTTATTTAATTAACAACTTAAGGAGGGCTATACTGCTCCCAAAATGTGATCTTCCTTAACGCCTGAACACCTTGAGCCCCGGGAGCCCATCTCCTCCTGGCCCAGTATTTTCCGTCTCCCAAGGCTTACTGGGAAGAAGCCCTGTAGGAAGTTTTCTAAGAGGAGTCAGCTGTGCTTACACTGACCCCTGCAGTGGTTGTTAGCATCCGGAGGCTACGCAGACACTCACGTGAGGTTTGCTGGAAACAAACTTTGTGTACTTACAGTAACCGAGTTCAGATGTTTTCAAAAATATATTAAATATATAATTTTAGTTGTATCAAACTCCCAAACTGAGTATTTTCAAAATATTGAACAGAAACTCGGGCTTGCTGTTTCATAGCCGTTTATGCGCGTGGAGAGCTAACGACAGCTCCTGGTCAACACTTCATTGTGAACACCTCTTCACCATTTCCACTTTTAGCTGATACCGAGAGGGATCACACAAATCTATGAACCACCACATGATGTCTCGATGGACACACACACACTGTGTAATGCTCCAGCCGAGGTCAGCATTTCTCTCCTCCCAGACACTCATCCTTTCTTGATGGTGAAAACATTCGCAATCCTCCAGCTTTATATAAAAATACCCAGAACATCCCCCTTACCTACAGTCACCCCACTGTGCGAAAGAATGCCAGAACTCCTGTCTCCCATCCAACTACAATGCAGCAGGGGTTAACTGATCTGTTCCCGTCTATGCCTGCCATCACCCTCCACAGACCCTGTGAACCACCCTTCTCCTCTCAACTTTCTTCACTATCTACAAATTCTTCACTTAAAAACTACATGAGAAACTCTGTATAGGTAGACAGCAAACAGTTTAAAAGTGTTTTTAAAGCATTTCAGAAATGGCTAACAGCTGCATTTAAAGAAACCAACAGTGTCCCCTTTACTGAAAAGTTGTCATATTATGATGTCACCTGATATTATGAAAGAATGTCTAATCCAGGTCAAGCTATTTTTTCTCAGTGTGCTAAATCATGACTGTGGTTTACATATATTATTTTTAAAGATTTATTTATTTATTTGAAAGGTAGAGTTCCAGAGAGGTAGAGGCAGACAAAGAGAGAGAGGTCTTCACTTCCCAGATGGCCACAACTGCCAGAGCTATACTGATCTGAAGCCAGGAGCTTCTTCCAGGTCACCCACGTGGGTGCAGGGGCCCAAGGACTTGGGCCATCTTCTATTGCTTTCCCAGGCCATAGCAGAGAGCTGGATCGGAAGTGGAACAGCCTAGACTCAAACTGGCACCCACATGGGATGCCGGTACTGCAGGCGGTGGCTTTACCCACTAAGGCATGGCCCCTAGATATACTATGAGAACAATGACAGATCGTCCAAATTTAGGTGATTTTACTCCTGATCATTTGTGTGTACTATGAAAACGAGGGCAATTTCTCTCACGCACAAAGCCAGTTGTCCTGAGACCTTTACAAGGATACCCCTAGCTCTGTGTTTGTATATGACAGTAACTGAAAAAAATGCATGGAAACTTGACTGCGAAAAATGTTTACTTTGGAGCTAAAAAATTGAAATCTAAGTGTTTTTTCCCTAACGTGCATTCTCTGTGGACTTGGTGAAGACCTGCCGTCCCTGTGTGAAGAGCGCAGGTGATAGAGTACGGATGAACTTTCTACCGCCTACAATTCTCATACAAACTGCAAACCTGGGCGGCTTCCCAAAACCATCCTTTTTCACAAGTTGCTAGGAGAACTCCCTGAGCTCAGTGAAAGCTGCTATGCTCACAATAGCTTTCCACTGGGAAAGGACACAGGTTAAGATCAGCCACAGAAGCAGCACGCAGAAGAGAATCCAGGAGAAGCAATCAGCACGGAGTCCCTGCCATGCCATGGAGTCAGGGGCACCCAACCCTGAGTATCCGGGTCTCACAGCACACAGAGCACTGCAACACGGGGGGCTCCGTGAGCCTCAGTCTTCAGAGCGCTTCGTGGTGCTCCATTCTGTGCGCGAGATTAATGACTGACAAGTGATTCACCCCGTCTCCTGTTAACTAAGAACGCCCGCTCCAAGGCATCCAACTCGAGTCTCATTGCATCCCCTCCTGCGTGACCAGCATCCACCCTAAAAAGCACTGCCACTGCCCGGCTAGCAGGAGAGCACAGAGTCTCCCCAAACTAAGACTTCTTTGGGGAATGGTGCAATTCTTGATGAACAGTATACCAAGGACATACCAGCGCAAGTTAAGTCAACAGTGTATTCAAATGGGTACGCAGGCTTGTAGAAATATGCCACTCTTCTCCTAATGAGCAGTGTGAACTCACTCAGATTAGATCCCACCTTCCCCAGCATTACCCTTCATTCTCTAAGATAGAAAACATCTTCTAAGACTCTCTCCTGTCCCTTGCTAGCTTCAAAAATCCTGTTTCTTTTGGTCAATTTAGAAAATGCATTCTTTGAAAAGACTGCCAAAAACAGGCTTAATAATAGAACTGTTTTAGATGCTTTAATTGATTTACTTTAATATTTTCCTGAAAGGCAGAAACAGAGGGACCGAGAGCCAGAGAGGGAGAGATCTCCCATCTGCTATTTCACTCTCTAAAATGCCCACAACAACCAAGGCTGGGCCAAACTGGACAGCAATCTGGAGCTCATCCAGGTTACTTACTTAGGCCGTGACCTGTGGCCTCCCAGGTTGCAGGAAGCTGGTGTCAGGAGAGGAGCTGGGGCTCAAATCCAGCATATTAACAGGGGGTGTGGCATCTAGTGTGTGCACCAGCTGCACACAGGCCCCATCCCCGTGTTAGCACCTTCACCCTTCTCTGAACTCAGTTCCTGTGGAACTGGGCAGCATTCAGCTCCCAGGGGCTTCCCTTCCTTTATTGCAGGAGAAGCTAGAAGGGAACTCGACAGCAGGATGATCATCCTTTGAGCGTAACCGCTGCGTGTTACGTAGCAGTTGGGTTCTAACTACTCCATTCAGCAACATCTAGCAGTTTCCATGGAGACCGATGCTGGACACAAGGCTTAAGTGATGCTGCAATTATCAGGAGCACCATGTGAGGTTGGCACGGTCACTGATCTGGCATCTTTTTAAAAAAAATTCTTTGTAATTAAAACTATCCATTTTGCAGCAGATTGAAAATATTATTTGCCAAACACTAGCAGATGGCAGAGACTTCATGGTCACCAGAAATTTCCAGAATCACGTAGGCCAGATGCCTCCAATGCATTCCCAGGAATGAATTTCATCCCTGGCATCGGCCACAGACTTTCCGAGTTCCCATCATGCTGTCTCCTCCCCCAGCTCCCCGTCGAGTGGCAGCCCGCACTGTGGGCTCCTGGTCCACGAGTCCCACGTCTGTGACTGCACAACAGAACACACTGCTGTAATGGTTTCAATTCTCCTTCTTTCCCTTGCTCTATAAAACAAGCTTTTTATTGACTTTTCCAGCTTCAGAAAATTGAATTTTTAGCTGCGTATCAAATGGGGAAACTCACAGGGCACTCAGGCTGGCTAATTTCTCATAATTACAGGGTTTCACACAATGTGCCGGTTTCTCTTATGCCATTTTCTTTTCCTTGGAAACCTCTGTTTTGTTCTTTATTTTTTGACTTTCAGATCCAACAACACATATCTAGGTTTTGGTTTTGCACAGATTTATTTCCTTTATTTTAAGCCTATGAATATTGTTCTGTATAATGAGATGGAGTTTGGGTTGATTTCAGGTTAATACAGAGAACACAGTGAAAAGTAGTATTACATACAGAGCATTAGCAAGCAAGGGAAAGAGCAAGCAAGGTGGTGGGGCAGCTGGCTGCCTGGCAAGCGGAGGTTGTGGACAGACACAGGGGAAAGGAACGCCTCCTGCATGGTCAGCAAGGACAGGGAGACCAGGAGCCGACGGGGAGGGAGCTTGGAGTCTGTGGGATACAGTGACAGTCGGGAACCGAGCTAGGAAGGATACTGTGCCCTTCACAGGCGTGGGCAGGAAGTTGGTGAGAGTGTGCAGAACGAGCCGGGACCTTCTTTCCTAACAGCCAAGGCAGGTGCCTGGAAGAGAGGCAGCGGCAGATGGGACGGAGCCTTCTAGAGCAGTTCCAGGGCTGGCAAAGTGATGGCGAGGATCCCCCCCCCATCACAGTCAGCTGTGCACCCAGGGGCAGGACTCCCCCATCACAGTCAGCTGTGCACCCAGGGGCAGGACCCCCCCATCACAGTCAGCTGTGCACCAGGGGCAGGACCCCCCCATCACAGTCAGCTGTGGACCAGGGGCAGGACCCCCCCTATCACAGTCAGCTGTGCACCAGGGGCAGGACTCCCCCCCAATCACAGTCAGCTGTGCACCCAGGGGCAGGCCCCCCCCATCACAGTCAGCTGTGCACCCAGGGGCAGGACTCCCCACATCACAGTCAGCTGTGCACCCAGGGGCAGGACCCCCCATCACAGTCAGCTGTGGACCCAGGGGCAGGATCCCCACCCATCACAGTCAGCTGTGCACCCAGGGGCAGGGCCCCCCCATCACAGTCAGCTGTGCACCCAGGGGCAGGGCCCCCCCATCACAGTCAGCTGTGGACCCAGGGGCAGGACCCCCCCCCATCACAGTCAGCTGTGCACCCAGGGGCAGGGCCCCCCCATCACAGTCAGCTGTGCACCCAGGGGCAGGGCCCCCCCATCACAGTCTGCTATAGACCCACGGGCAGGACGCCCCCCATCACAGTCAGCTGTGCACCCAGGGGCAGGACCCCCCATCACAGTCAGCTGTGCACCCAGGGGCAGGACCCCCCCATCACAGTCAGCTGTGGACCCAGGGGCACTGAGGGAGGCACAGCTTAGAGGGCAGCTAGGTTGGCTTCCCTTAAATCATTTATAATTTGATTTACTAAACTATTCATACATGTAATGAGTAAACTGCCAATCTGATGACAGCAAATGTACACCTTGTGCAACTCTCCACTTGTGAGTCTGTACATGCACTTGTGGGTACTCAGCTTACAGACGGAGCACTCGACCTGTCTACAGGAAAGGGAGGGGTCAGGGCGGAGGTGGCTGAGCGAGCTCTGCCCGTCGGCGTCACACACAGCAACCTCCCCACCCTCTGCCGTCCTGGGGTCTCGAGTGGGCTTCATGTCTGCTAGGTTTCCAAACAAGTCTGAAATCTCTCCACTTCCGGGAAGCAGCCCAGTGTGCTCAGTCTCCTGGAAAACAGTCACTGTCAAGGTCTCAAACGCCTCGCGTCGGTTTGCGGGAACTTAGACTGCGGACGGGACTCTTTTGTGACACAGGAAGCTGCCAGGTGGAGGCACTCAATGTGTGTAGGAGGACGGAGCACCTGGGCACCCAGCGCTCCCCTTCACTCCCCGCACCCCATCGCTGTGACGCCCATCTGCACAGGGCCCAAGCTCCTTCCTTCCCCGTGACCTGTGGGTGATCCCCAGGTTCATGGTGGCTGGAGACCCTCTGGAATCTAAGTGCTGATAAGTCTAAGTTTTATACATACATGCACACATGCACATGTATGTTATAGGCTTAAGAGGGATCTGCAGAGAGTTCATGGGAATGAATTTTTACATATGAATGCCTTTTTGGTGCAAAATTTGAAATCCATGCATGATTTTTTCATAATATGCTTTTCATATATTATTAAACATGAGCACCAAAGTGTTCATACTTTTACTCCCATTTGTACATGAATATTTAATATAGAAGCACAGCACATGAAGTGTACTTGTCTTATTCGATAGCACAGGGATTGTGCTGTTGCTCTCATCTTGACTCACATTCCCATTTTTTAAGAGTTTCAGCAGGTTTCCCCCAAAAGTAAAATATCTGTAATCAGCCTCACTACTGAAGCAAAGGATGCTGACATTAAAACTCTGATGCCATTCTCATCCCAAACTAAAAACACGGAACAGGAGAACCCTACGGGGCCCATTTTTGCTGCAGCAAAAGGCTCTGCCCAAAGTACAGCCCGTCACTCCCTGGCGCAGCCACCCTGGGAGTCACTGAGAGCGTCAGGAGTCCTTGTTCTGTCACTCACGGCCCTGGGACCGTGCCAGACACTGCCACCAGGGATAAACTAGGACCTCAGCCCCTCAGTGTGGGGGACAGAAATTCTGAAAGCACCTGCCCGGGTCTCATCTCCTCCCGACACCAAAGTCCTGACCTGTACTCATTCACACTGAAAGGTGCTGGTGCTGAGTCCTTCAACTAGACCACTTTCTGCCTGGCACCTGCCCTCCTCACCTGCTGACCTGGTGTTGGCCTCAGCCTCTGTGTGCAGTCCCTTCCTGAGACTAGAGTGCCCCCCATCCACCCCCTGAGCCCCACAGCTGCCTCTCACACACTCTCCTCCTGGGGTCGTCCTGTTTCCTTCACTCGTCCTCGGTCAGTACTTCCCAAGTGGCAGGTACCATGATGTCTAGGACAGGCCCTTACCCACGCAGACCTTGGATTTGTTTTCAGGAAACCATCAAGGCAGCCTACAGAGACAGACTGGGGCTGGGACTGGCTATGTTCAACAATGCATCCCTGAGGAGGTGACACAAAGGCGAGAAGGCACAAACCATGCAAAACCACTGGGGCGGGGGTCAAGGCAGTCAGGGCAGAGCCTGCCTAAGATCAAGTTCAAAGACCCCAAGGCAGCTGCAAGGTCATCATGGCCAAGGACAAGGCCAGTGACCACAGTGCTCAGGTGAGCAGGAGACAGCAAAGAGGTTAGAGCTGCAGGAAGGGGCTGGTGCTCAGGGCAGACTCTGATCAGGAAGGGGAGCCACTCAACTTCCCACAACGGTGTGGGGAGACTACACCAGAGCTGACCGCCTGGATATGGGAGGCACTGGGGAGACTCCCTGCTCAGTTGGCAGTGCAGCCACCGGCGGTGGGGGAATGGCTCCTGTGCCGGGGGTTCCCATTCTCTCCCCCCCTCACCTGTAGATCGCAGGCAGTGCCACATCACCCTCACAGGTGCTTCTCTGAGATCCACGCCCTCTAAGGATGCAGCTCTGGAAAGTGCCGACTCACAAGTCACTCTGAGATGTAGGTAGCGTGCTACTCAAACTACTCAAACGGCGTGAGTTGAGGGTTCACATCAAGACCCGAGAGGCTCCTGGGAGAGTTTTCCAACACTTTTGCAGGAAGTGACTGCTGACATCCAGGCACACAACTGACCACAGCAGAACACACAGTACCCACGGACCCTTGGCCTCAGACTTAGGAACACCCTGAGAGAACCCCAATCACCCCACTCACGCTGATGTACAGGGGATGGAATGGCACACAGAAGGTACCCCCAGCTCTGCGTTTAACTCCCTGGGAAGCCCTCAGGCAAGTTCACCCGCCTTGGCCTCAACTTCCACAACCAACAAAGAAGCTTATCACATGAAATGATACTGAGGAAGTACAAGGCTTGATGCCATTAATGAGTTACGCTGTTGACCTGGGGGCAGGTGTAGCATTGTGTTGGGAGCCCTAGACTGCGTGGCCTTGAATGACCAAGTTCCTGGATCTCAGCTGCAATTTTCTCATCTGTAAAAATGACTGGAAGATGATGCCTAGCTCACAGGCCATGGTACCAAATACAGTTCTTAAATAATGCATGTGAAGTATACATCAATGATTAAAACTATGAAATAAGCGGCATTTGATAGTACTGCCATCAGCAGGAAGGGCCACAGGTGCTGTTTCCTTAGCCGTGGTGGGAGTCTGCCTTCCGCTCTCTGCTCATCTGATGCCTGGGAAGTAGAAGTGTTTATCTTGTGAAGAAGCCAAACTGGACAAAAAGAACAGCACGACGAAAATCTACCCACAGCCACGGTGTCTCCTCCCAGGAAAGGGATCGGGGGAGCCTGAGCCTTCACTCCTCTTGACGCAGACTTGCAAAGAGAAACCTTTCTCCGCCCAGGATGCCTTTCCTTTGTGTGAATTCTGTTCAGTGAGTTCCAGTGCCAAGGGAAAGCAGTGAGCCACACAAGGCAGGAAAACAAAGCACTCTACAGATCTGTGTCACCCCCAAAGCTTGCCCATGTCCCTGAGGCTTTAGGAACCAACCCACGCTTGGGGAGAAGACACGTGCACACACTCTGTGTTACACAGCTATGGTAAGGAACAGAAACACTTGAGCAAGCATTTTGGCATCTGAACCAAAGCACGGAACACAGCCTTGGTCTGCGTCGGGTGTCTCCACTTTCCTATTATCGATAATGTGGACAGCACCAATTCTCCTCTGAATTTTGTGTGCCAACAAGGCCAAGAGTGATGAGCAGAACTTGACCTGGATGGAGAGTTGTGGAACTGGCAACATGCCACGTTTGACTGGCAGACCAACAGCAGCACACTGCTCTCACTCCTGGCCAGTTAGAAATGCTCACGCCCAGGCTCCAGCCCAGATGGGCTGAGATGGAATCTATCCCCCAGCAGCATGCCCAGGTGACTCATGTGCACGGCACCACTGGATAGGTGCTCACTGGCTCTGCTCTTCCAACGCACCCCACGCTAACCCGAGGGCTTGGATCTGTCCGCTCGGTTCATCAGCCAAGATATCACTATGACGCAGTGGCCCGCCGAGTAACTCTGGTATCTAACAGTGGGCTGGGTTCTCAGAGTTGCAACTCAGCTGTTTCTTTCCAAGCCTGCAGACACAGTCACAATCCACTGGTCCACAGGGTTATACTGGCGAGCAACTTCTGAACTACACGGTAGCTTCATTCCCACCTGTGCAAGGCTGCAGGTGGACAACACTCAGCCTTACGCCCGGGTGTTATGGACAATGACCAAAGAAACCAAACGCCTTCGGGCAGAAAAGCACACAGTTGATTTACACCTGTGGACCTGACTACACTTGTGTCTCAGAGTCAGGCCCCGCTGCTCCGTCTTCCCCTACTTTTACACCCTAAATTTAGCAAGGCCATTGGGAGGAGGTTGAGGCAGCTTTGAGGAGCACGCTGCCATCTTAGGCCCCTGGGGATTAACAAATCACAGCTGCAAGGTAAGCTAGGTTTACAAACAGGAACGAGTAAGTTATAACTTAAAGACAGTTTCAGGACGTACACAATGAGCTTATCTAAGGTATGTGGCTAGGTCTTTATGGCAGGTGGGGAACCTAACGGGTTTCTAAGTCAACATTGGTTTCCTTAGACCTAGCTGGCCCTTTGATAACAAGGGGGAGGGAGTCTGTAGCATTCCCTCCAACTGGTCCTTGATGGCAAGTGGCAGAGGGTTTGTAACACAGGTACCAAGCAGGTAGCTTCTCTTCACGGCCAAAGTGATGGCAGCACCTAGCCCTCCCCTTGCCAGGAACACAACACTCTCCTAGGAGTACAGACAAGCCTCCCAACCAGGGCAGAGAAAGGGCCAATTCACTGCTTCGGTGGGGTTTAAGGCAATTCCCCATAAACGGCTCACCGGTGTCAGGTTCCAGTATCAGAGCCCTGTTCGCGCTGGTTTCGCCTCTTCTTCCCATCATTCAAGGGACAAAGCTTCAGGCCCACTCTCCCGTGACTGGACATGTCCCCACTGGTCAAGCTGCTTCTCTCCCTCTCTCCATCATAGTTCTTTACATAAACACCAGGACACACACTTGGGTCACCTGAAACCTAAAGGCATTGTGACCTCCGGCAGGCCAAACATGAATTCGCCCAAACTTGTTCCCTCCAACAAACTTCGCTTTCTGGACTTCTTACAGATGAGAGAGAACTTATCAGGGATTCCAAAATGTCCATGGGAAAATGGGATCAGCAGTGTACTTTGACACAAAGAAGGTCGGAATCCATGCATAGTCATTTACAACATACACGTTCTGTGAACTTTCTGAAGAGTCCTTTGAGGCCTTACAGCAATCGAGATGCAGAATGTCCTTCTTACTAAAATAGTGCACCTGCCACCGACGGCTGCTCCCTCAAACTCCCAATCTGACTTTTGTTGTGCTGGCAACCCATTCATTTCCACCCTGCATTTTTCTGATTTAAACAATGGTTTTTGAGGGAATAAAGTTTGCCAACTTTCTTTTTATTAATTTTTGGTTTTTAATTTTTATTTTGTTTTTCACAGAATCAATACAGTTCATAGATAAAACTCAGAGAATATGATGTTCCCTCCTTCCCTCTTTTTCTTTCTTTTTTTTTTTTTTTAGCTTTTGAGATAACACCTTTTAAATTTACATTACAGTAAAAAGGCTTAACGCTTCACCAAATAAGAAGCTAAACAAACAGAAAGCAGCAAGAACCTAGTTTAGTGGGAATACAGACAAGGACTATAAATACTAACAGAATGTAAGTTTTTCAGATTTCAAGGATGTTTGTAAGAGGATGATTTGTTTTGTAACAAAGTTCCTTTCCAACAGTGCATTTACAGGGGCAAGTCACACACAGTGTTCTACAAAGGGAATCAGCGAAATACTACAGCTCCTCCTTCGAAATGCGATAGGGAACTTCGGAGCAATCTGAATGTAAATGTGGCTTGTGACTGTAGTGCAGCAGCAAATATTTCCTGGGGTGTGGGAGCTTCCTGGAGAGGCTTCCTGGAACTCACTCACGTACCTGGGAGCTCTCTGCTCGCAGATCACAGCACACTCAATGCGGTGTCCTATGGTTCTCAGAGCCTGACACGCCACACACCCAGGGTTAGTGCCGTATGCACGCCACGGCAGTACTGTGCGCCATGCAACTTAACGGACTCGAACAAGAACTTCCTATTTTCTCTGCAGGGATCATCACTCAGTCGGTCATGACTATACAGCAATGGGTAAACACCACCACCAGAGGATGATCTGCCTTTACCTCTGAATCAAGTCAAGGGTGGCTGCGGAGAAAGACGAACGCCTTGTGTTGATCAGGCACAGAGTCCTGAACACACGTGTATTTCTTTCACTGACCCCAACAGCAGAGGGACATCATCGGTGGTCCCTCGCTGGGTGGGTGCCATCCACCCATGTGCAAAAACCGCAGCTGAGCAGGTGCACCGTGCGTCCTGCCTAAGGCAGAGGCGAGGACGGCACTGGGCGGCAGACGGCTCCTGCTCTGAGCAACAGCACCACCCGCTCTGCCGTCCTTTCCAGGGCCTTGGGCCCATGCAGCAACCTCTGCTCCATGTTCTCTATACCACGTGCAGGAAGAGCCGTTGGCACTGAAGGGAAATTAGAGGGGGGGAGGGGGAGGATGAAGACGATGATGATGATGCTAGGCTGTGAGGGGACAGAAGTCTCGTGCCACTGCTCTGAGCAGCTGCGCGTCCCAGTGACCGCCCCCAAATGTCATCTCCCATGGGAGTAGGAGAGTCAGGATGGGGTGAAGAGCCTTGGGTGCTCCCAGAGGTCAAAGCCCAGGCCCAGACACCTACAGTTGTTTCCTGAATGAACATCCAGAAGCTTCCACCACACACATCCTCACAGCCGCCCGCTCCACGGTGAGGAGGCTCCCAGCTGCAGCTCTGCTGCCCCAGGCCAATCTGCTCAGGTGGGCTGTGGCCTAACTCACCAGGAGAGACGCCAGGGGCTGCGACACAAGCCAACACAAATCCACAAACACAAGACCAAGCCCACAGGAAGCAGATTTGAACTCTGCAATCCACTATGAAAACCTAACTAGAAAACATGGTTATTTTAGTGCAAAAGCCATTCTGAAAAAAAAATGCATTTTCATTCGATGTATTTCCTATCAACTGCTTCAGGATCTCGTGTAAGCTAACAAGGAAACTGGTCCCACAATCCTTATCACCCTGGTAGTGCCTCTCTCGTGATTAAAAGAAGTTTTTTCTCTACCGTATCTCCTTCTGTGTGGTGGCAGAAACAAAGCAGTGAAGAGAGGGAACTTAAGACGTGAACATTTCCCAGTACTGATAAAATACGACCGCGAGGGACTTTCCGATGCTTACTCGATGTGTTTATTAACTGCATGATTTGCGCATCCTCAGAACCACTACAAGAGTAGGTTCTTTTTTTTATTTTTTTTTTAATTTTTTTTTGACAGGCAGAGTGGACAGTGAGAGAGAGAGACAGAGAGAAAGGTCTTCCTTTGCCGTTGGTTCACCCTCCCAATGGCCACTGCGGCCGGCGTGCCGCGCTGATCCAAAGCCAGAAGCCAGGTGCTTCTCCTGGTCTCCCGTGGGGTGCAGGGCCCAAGCACTTGGGCCATCCTCCACTGTACTCCCTGGCCACAGCAGAGAGCTGGCCTGGAAGAGGGGCAACCGGGACAGAATGCGGCGCCCCGACCGGGACTAGAACCTGGTGTGCCGGCACCACAAGGCGGAGGATTAGCCTAGTGAGCCATGGTGCCAGCCAAGAGTAGGTTCTATCGTTGCTCTTCTGGAACGGTTATGCAAGCCAAAGTACAGAGAGGTCACACAGCAAGCGGCAGAACGGGGATTCAAACACCCAGGCTCTGGCTCTGAATCTCATATTCAGAGAGAAACAGGTTGTACCTCAAAGGCTGCAGATTCGGCCTTTTAAATTCATCTTTCCAGTCCTCCTTCATACGTCCCATTCACGTGTCTGCCTCCTTTGCATTCTTCCATCTCTCCCTACAAAGTAGGCAGGAGCTCCACGCCCCCAGTGTCGCCCCACCCCCCACCCGAGAGTCCTCACAGTTCCCGCCCCTTCCACACGCTCTAGCTGCAGGGGTCCCTGAGACAAGCCGAGCTCCAGGTCCAAGGTGGCCTTTGGCCACCCAGCAGCTTTGTCATCAGGCTACAGGGATGATTCCTGGCTGGGGACACGCGGTGTGGACAGGACAGTGCCCATTTGCCACAAGCTGTCTCTGGCTTGCGATCCACTGTAAAACGCCTGCTCCCTTGGCCAGCAATGCCACACCCCCATCCCATAGCTTCCTGAGGGCTGGGACACATTTACGGCCCTCATCTCCTTTTCTTTCCGCCTACAAGGAAAATGACCCTTTCCCACAATACGGATCAGGGTCTGCAAATGGAACATCAGCCGTAGCCTCCATTTCCAGCACAAGTGAGAGCAGTGTTGGGCCCTTCACGCGCCAACGACCCGAAGCCTAGGGCGTGTATTAGGAGTGGGAGAGCAGCTGCTGGGCTTCATGGCGCAGACGGAGCAGTGGCGGCCAGAATTTGCTCAGGGAGTGTCATGGAGGATGAAGAGCTGGAGAGAAATAAACAGGCTCAGTCCAACTGGAACACGTACCGTGGTTCATCTGGACATCCTCATCCCGTGGGTTCAAGGGCGTTATTGATCGATCTTATTTTTATGGCTGGTTCTGTTACAGAAATTGATATTTGATGTCTGTACTTACAGGACATCAAAATAGCCAGTTGAAAAGCAATGCATTCATTCAAACTGATTCCAGTAACACTCTGATTTAGGAGTGAACAAGGGAAATTGGGTGCTTGGAGTTTATTGAATTTTCTGGTTGACTTGGGCTTAGCAGATAACCTCTCTTTGTTTCATTCCTCATGGTTGAAATTCTCATTTTCAAAAAAATGTATCTCTGTTTACCGGGTGAAGCAGGCTGATCACTACTTAAATCATTTTTATGCAGGCGGGACTTGTGGAAAGACCTTGGGTCCATTTGCCTGATGCCTGGTGCTAACGGCACACAGAGGCCAGAGGACCAGGCGTCCAGTGGGGGTCCTCTTTGTTCCCTGAAGCCAGACCATTCTTCCCCCTCTCTCTTTCCAAAACGAATGATTTTGATCCATTTTCTCTCTTCCCATCTAAAAACAGATGAATTATAGATAAGCCAACTGGGGTTTTCATTTTGAAGTTTTAGCGAAAAAGAAATTGGAGAGGAATCACTTCCAAAACCATTATCTTCAAAAATAATGGAATCACACAAACGCGTCTGCCGGTGCAGAGAACCACAGCACAAGCCTCTTGCAGACTGCTGTTCCTGAGACCATAATTCCGCAGGCGTAAGCGAAGTTCTGCACAATACTGGTACCTTTTCCCCACTTCAGAGACCAGAGACAGCCAGCCATGCAGCCGCAGGATTTGCATACCACGGGTATTTCAATCTATCCTCTTTCTGAAGCGGTCTGCAGACAAGCAGAATAGGTACCATCAAGTGCAGAATATGGAACATGCCAAATGGACCCAGAGTTCACACGCAAAGTGGTCAAAGACCCAGAAAATTCCTGTCCCATCCTCAAAGTCAGGTATCTGCTTTGGGCATCTGTGGGCAGGAGCAACGTCCACCAGCAACAGCTAAGGCGAGGCCTCCCTGCTGGTCAGAAAGGAGATGCAGGGCCCAGTGTGAGCTCTGCCAGAGGCCAGGAGGAGGGCCAAGGGCTTTCAAGACTTACTCTCCTTCCTAGGGTGCTTGCTGTGGACAGAACTCTGCTCTCTGGTTTTCAAAGCACATATCATTTCTTAAGTTCTCAAAGCAGCATCAGAGGCAAGCCAGGGCACAGTGGCAGAAAGGACGTGACATACCATCAAGCTCACGTCTCCACTCTGGTTTATAAAAGCTCCATTTTCCAAGATCATGGAGGTGAGCAAGCGCGACATCCCCCAGGACAAGAAGCAGTGCCCAGAGTTCTAGACAGGTACCCTGGAGTTAGGCGGCCAGGATCTGCCAGTTGTGTGACTTTAGGAATTGTACCAAACTCTGTGTGTGCGCTCCCACCTGCAAAATGGGAGAACGGAAGCCTCTTCTTAGAGGGCTGTGAGGTGACTGCTCTACAATGCTTGGGTACCATGTCTGAGTGCTAATATCCCATGAGGGCTTACCCTGTTGCATTCCCTACCATCCTTCTCTGTACATCTCGTAAGAGACTAAAGAACTAAGTATCTAACTGGTTGGGTGTGCGGCATAATAAAAGAGGGAACTTTTGCACAGGCAACACTGAGAAGCCAAGGCTCAGACTTGAAGCCATGGCAGTGATGGAGTATCAACAACAGAGAGAAAACTGTCAGTTTAGCTAAGCAGGAAGACACTTATTCAAGGACCCTAGGCAAGGAGACAGGGAGGACGTCCTAGCTGGGAGGTGGAGGACAGGCTGGTATCTGTGTCTCTGGGAAGAAGCTGAGGCAGGACTGAGGTGTGCTAAGCCACTGCCTTGGGCAGAGCAAGGTCTCTGCTGAAGAGCTTGCTAAGTCCAACAGTCTGCACACGTGTGCACGTGGTCCAGGTCTCCCAGGTTTCTGAGGGCAGGGGTGATCTCCATGCTCCTGCATCCGTCACCGTCACAGCCCTGCACCTGTCCTGCATGGCTTGCACCAAGGGTTTGGCGAATGTTTTGAATGAAGACAGGTGTATCCTCCTCCCCCACTGAGATGAGGAGCTGTGGTGATGGAAATGGCATGCACATTTACGATGGCTTGTCCCCAGACGCAGTAACCATCCCAGCAAACAGTCATTGTTTGGAAGTGCTTGTCTGAAAAGGCACTGCTGTTCTCAACCAAAACATTCTAGATGACCTTGATTTTAAGAATTTTGTGTTGCTATCACCAAAAATGCTTTTTCTCCAAAGTAAGATACTTCTTTAGACCAACTCTAACATGCAGAGATATGCAGCCACTCTTACTCTAAGGGAGATGCAGTCTCCAGTGTAACTGTGTGCCTGCACTCTCTTTTGCAAAAATTCAGGCTCCCCACGCACAGCCGCCCAGTCACAACCAAAGGGACTGTACTGAAGATCAGGTTCACAGCTCGCTCTGCTCCAGAACTTAACAGCCCAGCTGTTCCAAGGGTCACACAAGTCTCCTCTGGAAATGGTATCCTGCGAATGAAAACGGTTCATTCTGTGAAGCAGACCAACCAGCTGGGTTGTGCCGCGCTCACTCTTTTGAATTCCAAGGTCAACTACAGGTGGCTGGCTTTAACAGAGCACAGCTGTATGGTGAAGCCAGGGGTGGCGCCATGGAGGTGATGCAGGTGGTGGTGGTGAGGATGGAGAGGAGAGCAGGACCTCCTGGAATGGCTAGCACCGTGCCCAACACCTGACACACATCCCACTCCCCAAGTTATCACCGCCCTGATCTTTTGTAGACCTTTTAAAGGCAAGGAAGCTGAGGCTTAGGAATCTGTCACACTATCAGAGTCGGTAGAGCAAAGCCCGGATTTCAGTCCAGGCAGGTGGACAGGAGCAGCCGCACTTGAACCATGACCTTATGAGGCTTCTCCCATGCGTGTCTGAGGCAACCCCAGCTTCTCCTTTCAAGGACCACACAAGCGAGATGATCTCCCCCTTGGTTTTCCATTCGCCACCTTTTCTGAGTTTACAGAATGATCCGTGACTGCGTTGTTTAAATAGTTGTCCCTTCCACGTCCACACAAATGCTGCATGTCCTAGCCCAGGCGTCTCCCCTGCCCTGGATCCCTGGGGAGGAAGGTGACGCTGAAGAGCAGAGTGGCTCCTGCCAGGCTCCAGAGTCAGGGCTATCGCTGGCCACCTGTGTGTGTCGGGTGTGCTTCTCAGTCCCCTGAGGTCACCTGCACATCCTGAGCACTGCACAGGAGCCGCTGCTTCCCGCGATAAGCTGGATGCTGATGGAGGTCGGGGAGGCAGAATTTCAGGCAAGAAGTCAATAGGCAGCAGGTGCTGCAGACAAAAGGCGATGCACAGCAGAGTCTGTTCCGAACCTCTTGGAGCTGATTGCAAGACGCAGTCTGGTCAACAGTCGAGGGGTGGGACATGGTGTCGAGTGGGCATCTCTCCGTGCCGCCTTCTCTTAGCTTCCTTTGGCTTTATGAGCACCAGAGACTACAATGGGGCTATCAGAGATGACATCAGATGTGTTCCCAAACCTCAGGTCTCCCTCGTAAAATAGGAATGCTATCAGCACCCACTCGTAGAGCTAGTTGCAATCACACAAAGGGTTTGTGACTATGCAGTGCGTGGTGCAGTGTGCAGCACATTGCAAGCACTCAACAAACCCTGCTGCCGTCAGAGCCCAAGCATCGGCTGCCACATTCAGGACCCATACTTAACTTTGCAACTGCTCGGAAACAGGCACTTTCGAGAATTTATTGTTTAGGGTCCCTGTGTCTCAGCCTTGATGACTTATTCTGAACACATTCACCCCACAGAACTTCTGGCCAAATTGTTTAAGGGAGACACCCGTTAGGGATGAGAAAGGTTGTTTTGGATGCTGGGTACATAAAAGCTTCCTCGGGAGTGTGGAATTTTGAGTGGCCGCCAAGGCCATTGCACAGCTAGCATGGATCAGGCAGAAGCACCGTGCACAAACACGCATGTGCCACAGACGCACACAGGTAACTTCAGCTGCAGTCTTTTCAATAGCGTCAGCTTGCTCGTCCGCATCTTCACTTTGCTTTATCAATGCAGACACAGTAATTCTCAGCTGCGCCACTAACTAGTGTCTAAGCAGGGGCTAATTCATGTCAGCTAATCTGACGTTCTTCTGATACTATGCAGTAGACATCCAATTTAGTAAGCCAAAATGGATACAAGCGATATACAAATAAATGTGCATCTACAATCTCCAGCGATTGATTTTACAAATAACACAGTAGTTCTACAGTGAGGGTTCCTGGAATCAATGATCACCAGGTCCAACGGTGCACACAGCCGACAAGGACTGTGTAGAAGGGAGCGTGGCTATTGATTAGGTGTCCAAGTCCGTTCTGTACAGGAAGAAACTGTCACTGCTGCCATAACAGATGCTTCAAACCCTAATCCACTTCTGGATCTTGTCGAGTCACAACCTCTCACAGCACAGGACTGCAGCATCAGACTTCCACGGGGATGCTACAGTGGCTGATGATGGCTTCCTTGGAGACACCGGGTCTCCAGTTCATCGTGTGACTTTTCCAACGTTCGGAAAAGTAAAACGAACAGCAAAGCAAAGCTCTTTCAAGTATGAACAGCAGCAGACACCTCCCCCTGTTGGCTTGATGTGTATCTGTCTTGAACTACTTGAAATTACAGACACAGTGGCACTTTACTCCAAAGTGTTTCAGCTTATCACAGAACACAGATGGTCCCCAACACGGCTATGATACCACTGCCACACCCAACCAAGAGCACAGTGACTCCCAAGGATGATTGAACACCTGCTCCGTGGTCGCCGATCCTCGGGTTGGTTTTCTTCCCCTGGACACAAGGCTGTCCCTCTTCCTCCTCAGTCTCTGCAGACCCAGGGCCTCGAGCGTAGCCAGCTGCTCATTGCCACGAGTCACCTGCTGAGCTCAGGCTCCCGTGAGACGTCCTCACGTCCCACCACAAACAGTCAAGGCCTGAGTCCAAGAAGCAATAGGTAGTGAGAGCAGGTCCATGAGATATCAACACAGCAAACAGAGTGTGGGGAAAGAAATGACTGCCAAACTCAAAACTGCATAAATACCTCTGGGCTTTTTAAACTGTCTTAAACTCCATGTAGCTAACGTATTCACTGAAGGCACAGGATCACTCTACCCATCCTTCCGGGATTTTGTTCTCAGTTGGCAGCAACTAACTGGCCACCTGCAGGAGAAAAGGATCAAGGATTTCCACTGACAGCAGTGAGGATGCACACACAGACCCGCCATGAGGGCGAATAATGGGCAGTGAGAACCCCCTGAGCCACGGCGTACAACTCACACTTGTTCATCCCTGCCCAGTACCTCCCTGTCCACGGAAGGCCAAAGGCCTGCCATAGCAGTGCCCTGTTGCTGGCTTCCATCCAAATGAGAGAGAGTGTGCTGGGAGAAGCGAGGCTTTGACCACAGTGGACAACACCCTGGCAAGCACGGCCACTTCCTACTCTGAACACACATCGCCGGCCCACCCTGGCACTTCCCACCTCGGAAGCCTGATGTGACGTGTGAGGTTGACAGCCTACATTCACAGAGCAGCTCACCAGTTACAGAATTGCTAAGGTTGTGTCCATGCTAATGTCAGGGGGCAGTCTCATTAGCTCCCAGTCGTCCAATGAACACGCAAGTGCTTCAGAAAGTGTTTTTAGCAAACCATTTATCACATGACACAGATACACATCACACAGGAAATAAATGAAGGGCTAGGCAAGATTCTCAAGGCCTTTTCCAAGACCACATCACGGGAAAAAATGGCCATTTTATGATTCGTAACAGGACAGAATCGCTAATGATATAGTAATCCAGTCCAAGCTCATTTGCTCACAACAAAAAGTGAGAGAAGACACAACGAGGGGTGTGGGTCGTGCACGAGAGCCACCCTCAGAGGCTTCCTCAGCGCCCACTTCAGGAGCCCGGGGCCCAGTGAGTGGAGGAGGAGCTTCCCACCAGTGCAGGGAGGCCCCAGCAGAGGAGGGAAGAGACACAGGCCCAGGAGACCGCCCCCAGCACCACTTTTATCTGGTTATGCAACCTGAAATTAAAACAGAGCTGCGGTCTCTTTCCAATATGTAAATACAGCTGCAAGATAGAAATTTACTGTAAAAAGAGGAAAAGGACTACCACTCAACTATCCCGACAGAGCTTTATAAATCACTTCTCCCAACTCTTTATCTTGAAAAGTTCTAAACTTACAAATACATCAGAATATATCTAATAGCATTTCTCCACATGCTTTTTTATATATATGAAGCCAGATCAAAAAATTCATGGAAAATCAAGACCAGAAGCTAGGCTTTGTTTTTTGTTTTTGTTTTGTTTTGTTTTGTTTTGTTTTGTTTTGTTTTGTTTAGAGCAAGCCATTTTGAAATCCATGCATAGCAGGGGTCTTCCCAAAGTTCATGAAAAAATAGCATGAGACCACTGCGCATTTCAAAGTTGTCTGCACCAAAGTGAGCCTACGTTGTAAGCCCGCTGATCCACACACTCTGTGATGGACCTTATGCACATTCCTTTTCCCCATGAACTAAATATAAACAAGTTGCAGACATCGGACCACCAACATCCTACACCCTTCAGAATCTAGCCCCTGAGAACAGCTCTGTCCCACAAAACCTCAATACCGTTTTACACCCAATAAGCTTACCAGTGCAATGGTCTCCTTTAATGCAAAGTCAGAATGAGACCTTCCCAGCTTTCCCAGAATTTAATCAAGGATCCTGCCCTGCGTTTGCTGTGTCGGCCCTGCAGTCTCCTTTTATGTGAGACTGTCCACAACTTTCTTTACTCAGTTTTCTATCTTTTACAATGTTGACATATTTGAAAACTCCAACAGTTTTTGTATAGTGTTTAATATGATTTATTTTATTCTAGGTTTGTGATGCAGTTTTAATCAGAATAATCAAAATTTTGCAACCTTTTTATACTAAACATTATTGATGCTACACATAAGCATTTTCCAGGTTTCCCCACAGAATTAATAGCCATTACTTTTAATAGCTTGAAAAGGCCTCAGCAAAAAAAATACATTAGAATGGGCTTAACTCACTGTGACCTTAATTTTAATTTTGTTGATTTTATAAAGAGATGTTACTGTTTAAAGCAGTAACAAATCAGTATGCAAATAACAGAGGAAACAAGGAAGTCTCCATCACCACGAAGTTCTCTGTTGAGACAGATGCATCAGCTCTGGGTCTGAGTTTGAGTGGCTCAGGGCCTCAGGGCAGGAGCCGTGTCCCAGCTGGGGCTCAGTGCTCAAACCTGGCACTCACTCAGGACCCGAAGGAGTCAGAGCAACTCAGTGCTCTGTCCGACAGGACAGAGACAGGTCTCCTCTTTCTGAACTCTAAGCAACCTGTGTCCAAACCTCAGTGACCTTGTGATTTTTGTAGGGAGACTTGGTCTGGCATCTATTTTCTGGACTGGACTCCAATCCTCCATCTGCATGGATCCCCTAATACACAGTCCTGGGGCTCTCCAGCCTCTCTAGCAGCGGATTGCAATTCTGAGCCCCTGCCTTTGGCCCAGCAGATTAGGCTGAGGTGGGCTCCAGGGAGGAAGGAAACTCAAGGTTCCCTTCATCCTTTCTCTTCCTGAGGCCTGGAGGCTTCCAGTTTTCTCACTGGAGCCCGCCTGGTCCTCTGAGGTCTGCCATCTCAACAGGAGACCACTGAACTTGCTATGAGGGCACACATCTCCTTTTCACACTAACAAAACCAACAAACAACAATGGCAGCCAGAGACTCAGGTCTCGGGGCTTCCCTGAGAGGCTGGCTTCAGTAGCTCCTCACCCACCTTCTCCCCGCTGAACTACAGAGCTGGAGACACGGAGGGCAGCCCTGCGACACGCTGCGGCAGTCCTCGCCGGACTTGATGGAGCACGACGTCCCGCTCGCTCCATCAATGCCTGGCTGGCCTCCCCGGCAGCGACCCCCCACGCCCACGGCCACGGCCACCTGCAGTCCACCCTCCAGGATACCACAGCAAACTCTCTCCTTTCCAATGCTGCTCAACTCCTTCTGCGCGGTCCTAACATCCAGAACCCGGCAGGGGTTGTGAAACGTCCCTGGCAACCTCAGGTTCCCCTCACTGCCATCTCTTTGCCAGCATTCTTTCTCTCTCTGAATCAACCTTGTGCTCGCCAACCTTCAAACTTGTTGCAATTTTTCTGTTACTCCTTGGCTGATACAGTATCCTCGTTCACGACATCGGCTGTGCCCCAGCTCCTTCTGCCTGCTGGGAAAACACCCGCGTGATCCCTGCTCGAGAGGCAACTCGGTTTCGCCCTCCTCTCGGAGACATCCCCTCGCTCCACAGGCAATCCCTGGCCCTTCCCCACACCCATGTGTTCGGCAGCACCCAGGCCAGGGCTGGAGTCTCCACATCCACCATTCTTGATCATGCTGCTCCACCTGCCCAGCTTCTCAGCTGCCAGCTCTGGACTGTGCACCTGCACTACTCACTCTCCAATCCAAGACTCTGCAGAACTTCTGTGCCCAACTTCGTATCTCCACTCAGGCATCATCCCCTCTGATCTTCTGCTCCCTGCCTATGATGGCAATGGCGGTAACCGTGACCTAATCCTCTTACAGCCCACCCATCACCGAACTGGGGGTTGGCCTCATGCTACAGTCGATTCTTAACATTTTCAGATTCCTTACTTATATGTTCACGTGATTGCTAAAATTCACTTTTAACTCTGAGATCAACAAAACAGACACCCGTTATCCATAGGTAAGACCCCAGAGGCAGTCTGGCTTGGGAGATAGCACCAAACTCTGTAGATACAGCGTTTGAGAGTTTTTGGTATAACCAAACTGCCCGAATTACAAATTCTGCACTTCTGGGACACCTTCAGGTAAAATAAAGATTACCTGAATACAGGCACTTCTAGCCCCACAGGGAGTGTAATGATGAATTCACCAAGGGACTAACGGGAGGGTAGCACACACTGCAAGGATATACTGGACAAGGATGGCCCCCAACTCTGGGAGGACAGAGCAAGACAATGTGCCTCTTTATCATTTTCAGAACTGCTTGCACTTTAAACCTCAGGAATCATTTATTTCTGGAATTTTCCATGCGGTATTTCTGGCCAAGTGACTGAAACCATGACCGCGAAAGCATGCCTTCGGATCGGTGCAGCTCCAGCCACTGCGGCCACTTGGGGGGTGAATCAGTGGATGGAGGATCTCTCTCTCTCTCTCTCTCTGCCTCTTCTCTCTTTGTGTAACTCTGACTTTCAAATGAATAGATAAATCTTTAAAAAAAAAAAAGAAAGAAAGAAAGAACTATTCCCCCCACTGACTCACTCCCCAGTTGGCTGCAACAGCTGGGCTGATCGAGGCTGAAAGTAGGATCCTAGAACTGGGCCCAGTGTCCCACATGGGTGGCAGGGGCCCAAGCACTTGGGCCACCTTGCACTACTGCTCTCCCAGGTCCTGACCAGGGAACTGGAGTGGAAACAGAGCAGCCAGGGTACAACCAGAGCTTGAATATGGGATGCCTGCGTCACTGTCACCAGTGGGAGCTTAACCCACTGCACCACCACATCAGCCCCCAATTATTAATACTAATTATCTCAGAATTTAAGTTCCATGTAAGCAAGGACTGTCCCTGTGCTGGTACACAGGTATATTCCTACTGCCTAGACGAGTGTCTGACACAGAGTGGCTGCTTCATACATATGGGCTGAACTGCCCTGAACCAAACGTTGTTCCAAGAGATTATTTTCCCTACCTTTGTGCCACTAGTGAACAGTCAAGCTACTAGCACATAGTCAGCTCTTTCTTTTTAAAGATTTATTTATTTGAAAGTGAGAGTTAGAGAGAGGAGAGGCAGAGAGAGAGAGAGAGAGAGGTCTTCCATCCGATGGTTCATTCCCCAGTTGGCCACAACGGCTGGGGCTGCGCCGATCCAAAGATCCAGGAGTTTCTTCCAGGTCTCCCACGTGGGTGCAGGGCCCAAGCACTTGGGCCATCCTCCACTGCTTTCCCAGGCCACAGCAGAGAGCTGCATCAGAAGCGGAGCAGCCATGTCCTGAACCGGCGTCTACATGGGATGCCGGCACTGCAGGCCAGGGCATTAACCCACTGAGCCACAGAGCCAGCCCCGCATGGTCAGCTCTTAGTGAACACTGGATAATTTCAAAAGCACAGAACTGACTGACTGAATTTCCTATCCCCAAATACCAAGGCCTGGACTGTGTAGGACGTTTTCACCCAGAAACACTAAGTACCACTCTGCTGGATTTTACCTCTGTTGTCTGTGTGCAACGTCAGCCTTCAGACAGACCCTGGCGAGGAGCCTCCATCTTGAGACCACTTCTGCAGCGCATCCGCAGCACGCCAGGGGCACACACGCACAAGAGCTGTGCCAAGCTGAGGCCCAGAGCTTCGCGCCAGAAGAGCGGTTCCTGCGGTGCAGTAACAGCCTCAATCCAACTAGCCAGACTCGAACCTGGCGAAGCTTAAAGACTTTTCAGGAGACAGACTTTATGTGCTTCAAGCACATCTTTCAAGAACCGTGTCAACCTCTCCTTGATGATTCACACCTGAAAGTACAAACTGGACGCTGTCAAAAACCAAACGCCAGAACATCATTTACTCTTTTCATGGTGGAACTGAAAACCCACTTCTCGATCTTAGCCAGGCTGTTTCGGCCCTGCCTGCATGACAAAGGCGGGGTGACCAGGTATCATTTGAAAGTTACAAATGGGCCGGCACCGCAGCTCACTAGGCTAATCCTCCACCTTGCGGCGCCGGCACACCGGGTTCTAGTCCCGGTCGGGGCACCAAATTCTGTCCCGGTTGCCCCTCTTCCAGGCCAGCTCTCTGCTGTGGCCTGGGAGTGCAGTGGAGGATGGCCCAGGTGCTTGGGCCCTGCACCCCATGGGAGACTAGGAGAAGCACCTGGCTCCTGCCATCAGATCAGTGCGGTGCGCCGCACTTTGTCTCTCTCTCTCTCTCTCACTGTCCACTCTGCCTGTCAAAAAATAAAAAAATAAAAATATAAATAAATAAATAAATAAATGAAAGTTACAAATGGAAGTGAGGCCCTTAACGAGGACAGGTCCCTTTGAATGCAGGAGCAACAACAGGACTGAAAGCAGGCAAGCCAAGGTGGCGAATCCGGGACCCCTCGCGTTTCTGCTCAGTTCCTCTCCCTGCAGATGCACAGAGAGGGCCCCTACAGGTGCCCCGGCTACCAACACAGAGCACCGACCTGGCCAAAGGATCTTCAGAAAGTTCATGGAAAATGTGCACTAGGAAGGAAACCAACTGTTTTCTTGCACCACAGTATACTTAGCTTTTAAACTCCACTTTCTCATATACCTTTTGAAGTGTCCATGTACTACCAAAGTACAAGGGAGGTCTCTGGCATCTAGACAGGCCGTGTCCCAATGCTGGGGACACAGGTGAGATGGCAGCTGGCCGATTTCTGTGTCCTGGCACTAACAGGAACAGCACTGGGCACAGGGTAGCCAAGGCTGTCCAGGTTTGTTGATGGCTGCCGAGGCCGCGGCTTCCTCTGGGAACTGGGTTATGGGGGTCTGTGAATAGGGAGCCCTGCTCCCCGCTCCTGGGCCAACCCAGTGCCCACAGAAGCCGCTTCCATCACTCAGTACTGCGGAGGGTGCAAAGGGCCTTGGGGTTTCCTCTCTGTGTGAGATGCAGGCCTCACCCTTGTCACATGAAGAAGAGGAGAAGGAGGGAAGAGGAAGAGGAAGGGGAGGAGCTAGAGGAGGAGGAACTTCACTCTATGGCTCAGGGCAGGTGGCAGCCGCGTGTTACAGTAACAGACAATGAATGAGAAGTGGACGTGGACTCCACGTCTGACTGGGAAGGTAACTGCCTACCACGAAGACCGGCACTAAAGGTGTTCAGTGTCTTCCTCGGATAGATGGCTGAACAGATGGAAGTTGCCCAGAGTTTGCAGCTTCTGCAATCAGGTGAGAACGAATGGTCATTTGGATTATGGAGCTGCGTGTACCGGTTTGGTGCATTTTTACCATGGCCGAGTTTCACGTGACCAGAAGCCCTACTGATAAAGATGGGGACAGGAGTGTCCACCCTCCTGGGGAGCTGCTGCAGAGGCTGAAGACCCCAGTGTCTTAGTCTAGAGTGGACCGGTGCCTATGAGAACCTCACTTCCCAGGAAACTGCTTTCCACTGCTGCTCTGCTGTGCACCTGTGTGGCTGAGTGATGAGCTGCTCCTGAAGGATTTGGGGGAGGTGATTACAGAATGAATTCCTTTCGCTTTATAAAAATACATGAAGTTTATCCATGTCTTTATGTCGCTTGCAAGAAGTTAACAACTGAAGGCAAAAGCTGTTCTCTTGCCATTAAGTGGGGAAGGGCTCAAGGCCCTCATGTTGAGACTGAGCTGGAAACGGACCACTGACCACAGAAGTAGAGGGCCAAGAGGCCTCTGTGTCTCCCAGTCACTGCCGGCTGCAGCAGGAAGGATCCTACTTGGTCAGTGAACAGCAGCCCCGTGTGGCGGGTGGCGGGTGGCGGGGGGCAGGCAGTGCTCACAATGGGCTCGCAGCAAAGGGGCCCTGGACACCTGCCCACAGGACAGAACCCCGGAATCACAGCATCTGCCGAGCACGGAGCATGGCGAATGGCGTAGGCAGCATCGGTGAAGACATGCCCGATGCATTTCCAGACGTTTGTCCTTGGCGGTGCAACACGTCCCTTCAAGAAAGGAGGCGGAGGAAGCGCCGTGGCATCCAGTGGGCTTTGGAGACGGCGGAGATGGCGCCTGGGCATCGCCGAGGGCCCGCCTAGAGCCTCTATCTGGCCTCTGGCCTCCAGTGCTGTCTTGACTGATGCTGTACTAAGACTCTGAGCCCACTTCTAAAACCTGAACAGAACAGCGCTCAGTAAATATGCTTGTTGGGTGGCTGAGTATAAAAGCGAACTTCTCCATAAAAATATGCAAGTCCAGCTTCTCTCAAGGAAGGAAGGAAGGAGCATCCCGCGCAGACTGTGCCTGTCACAAGGCCCACACTGCTCGTCATGTCGCATAGTCAGTCTACTCCAGCCCCTCATGCTGCCGTCCCAGCCCACAGAGTGCCCTGAGAACGCTGAGTCATGTGGGGAAGGCTCTGGGGAGACCGACGCAGGTCTGGGTGCCCCTGTGCAACGGCGTCAGGTATGATCTGGAAGTACAGCTGCTGACTCAGCTTTCCTGGGTCGTTCCACAGGGCCACCGGCAACGGCAAGTGTGCCAGCCGCACAGCTGTGCTCCAGTAACCCCCGCTGCTCCCCGCAGCCGCGTCTCACGCTGCTCTGCCTTCTCTCTTGTAACAGCATGGCCAGGAAGCGTTGTCTTACAATTGCATTAACTCACATTTCTTTAACTGATGTAGAATATTTTCCATGTATTTGTGTTTCTTAGCATACACATTACCTGTTTATATTTTTCTGAACAATTTAGGTAGCCTCGTATTTATTCCTATACACACGCTTTTTAAAAATCGTAGATTATCACTCCTTTCTTGGTTTACTATATGGCAAATAATCTGCCCTAACACACAGTCCCAGGGTGCACACCACCCTCAGGGAGGCGGCAGTGGCAGCGGGGGTGGGGGGAGGATGGGGAATCTTGGGCAGAGTGGGAAGGGCAGGGGGCGTCCCACTCCTTCAGCTCCTTGGTGGGCCTCACCGGTTCCTCAAGGGAAAGTGTCAATACACCGAAAGGTGCCACACTCAGGGCTGGGACCCATGCTGGTCTCACTTTTCGTGAATGACAAATTTCAATCGTTTCTCACACACACACACTTGTATGTAAAGACCTCTGCCGGTTCTCACTGGATTTTTTAAGAGCAGCTCTGGAGACCACGTGGCAGGTGGCTAAGGAAAGATGCAACTATCACTTTAAAGAGAAATGACAGAGCGTGTTGAGCAGAGTGTTGTTCAGTGTGGCTGGAGTTTTTACACCGCGCTAGCCAGGAGACACTTCCTGCTTTTCACTTTTCCCCCTTGTTGTCTTCACTTCCTTCACTCTGGGTTGTGAACACACCACAGGATAAAACACTGGGAGAACCCAGAGCTTTTCTGTGACTCGCGCGAGGGCTCCGAGAACACGAGAGAAGCCGCACTGACTCGCTGACGGGCACTTCAAAGTGCGCACCCGCGGGGACGAGACGCCCGGGTGAGCTTGAGCCACTCACCTTCCCTAAGCAGCAAAGGGGCCCGTGTCCTGGGCCCCAACAGCCAGGGGCCCCGAAATGCCCGTGTAAAAAAACCAGGCCTCCGTAACACCCTCTGGTTTTTTTGCTTAAAAAAATCTATCAATATAAAAGGAGATTTCATGCATTTCATATGCAGAACTCTAGGAAGACACCCACTTCCTTCCTTCGCACCTACCGATCAGAGGGCTTCAAACTGTCAGCAGGGACAGGGCCATCCCCTGCCACCCTTCCTTAAAATCTTTAACTTTCCAAAAGAAAAAAAAAAAAACCTGTTAGCAATTTTAAACTAAAAAGTGTGTTTCCATGGCAAGTATTTCACTGGAAAACTATTTTGAGCCAAGCAATTTTCTTTCCTGGTCCATAAAGTACATTGATATTCAAAATAAATGGAATTATCAGACCCCATGGGCACTTACTTTATTTACTCATAAGGCTAGAATGGTTTAAAAATAAGCATTATAATACATTGGACATTGCTGCGAAAAGTACATAAATTGCCATTTTAGGTAGAGCGCAAACTTCATTACGATTTCCCTGCAATGTTCCTAAGCAATTCTGCCCAGAAAGCATACACAGAAGCTTATCATTTGTGCAGAACTTGGTAATTTAGAAATGCATGTATATATTATAGCCCCCTATGGGAACTGGAATATTCCGCACACCCGCGCTATCAGCACCCTGCAGGGTAAAAATCACTCTCATTTTACAAAGTCTCTGAAAAACTCAGCACCCTGGCCTGGGGCTGGGATGCAGCTCAAGATAGGCAGGGCCAGTGCAGTGGCAGCACAGTCTGAGCAGGCACAGGCAGGGAGGCGTGGGTCCACGCACCTGCTGGGCTGGCTTTGCGGCGCTGGCTTCGTGGCGTCTCAGAGGCCCCCTGTGTCAAACGGAGGTCCCAGATGGCACCAGCTCAGGTTACATGAGGACGTGAGACAAAGCCTGTGTGGTCTCTGTGTTATCATCTCCGTGTTTTTCAAACACAGCCTCATCTTTTCTGGGTTGGGATATGAATTTAACAGCACAGGGAAAATGTTTCTGTAACTGCTTATCCCTTGGATAAAGCAACTAGCACTCTACAGCACCTATGTGGGGAAATCCAAGGCCATAACTCTCTATTCACTCAGCAGTTTTGCTTTCCACAGAAAACAGCCTTGATGAACCGCACAGAAGAGGGGTCGGAACAAGCCTCCGGTTTTTCTGTCTCTGCCTCCTTTTGTAGTGAGGCAAACTGGGCCTCATCCCTTTCAGCCATTAGCAGCCCATGCCTGCTAGCTACAGTTCTGTCAATAAGCTTCAGAGTCAAGAAGGTTCCCTTCCCTGTACCCGAAGCAAGCACACTTCCAAAGACACGACACACTGCTGACACCAAGAAGCGTCTTGGAAGTCACGGCCATTGTCAAAGCCCTGGGTCTAGCCACCCTGACTCCAGCCTACCAACCTGGTTCTCCAAGTGAGCCTTCGACACCCTGTAATTCTTTCCTGCCGTTTAAGTTAACGAACGCAGTGTAATGTTAACAGTGACGATGTAACAGTGAAATGAGTCTTCCAATCAGAATGAAGGGAGGCTCCTAACATTTTTTAAGATTTATTTCTTACTTGTTTAAAAGGCAGAGTTAGAGAGAGAGAGAGAGAGAGAGAGAGAGAGAGAGACCGAGAGAGACCGAGATCTTCCACCTTTGGATTCACTCCCCAAATGGCCTCAACGGCCGTGGTTGGGCCAGGCCGATGCCAGTATGAGTCGCCCAGGTAGGTGCAGAGGCCCAGTCATGTGAGCCATCTTCTGCTGCTTTCCCAGGAGCATTAGCAGGGAGCTGAATCCCAAGTGGAACACTGGGAACTTGAACCGGCGCCCACATGCGATGCCAGCATTACAGGCGGCAACTTTACCTGCTACACCACAACAGCAGCCCTGAGAGTCCTAACTTTTAATCAAGAAATCAGATCCATTGTTCTGTACAGTGTACGCTCTTTTGTCTGCTGTACACAGGCGTGCGCGCATCTGTGACAGACTGGGGAAGCCGCGCAAGGTCAGACGCCAACTCTCACAGCGTGTTACCCAGGATCTCCGTTCCTCCTAAATCACGCGTGAGCCGAGTGGTTAAGACAGCCACATCCCACAGTGCAGTATCTGTGTCTGACGCCCAGTTTTCACTCCGGTCTCCAGCTTCTTTCTGACGTAGGCTCTGGGAGGCAGCAATGGCTCAAGTAATTGGGTTCCTGCAATCCCGGGACTGCATTCCCGGGAAGCTCAAGGTTCTGGCCCCAGCCCAGCCCAGCCATTACAGGCATTTTGCAGAGTGAACTCCTCGTGAATGGCAGTGGGCACTCTTGTGCTCTCTGCTTCAAATAAATGAACCAAAAAATGTGAAACCACACCCAGAGTCCTCTTGAGTTCTGAAGGCATTCTCGCTGTTTTGCTGGTGGTGGAGGTACTGAGTGAACAATTCTATTCACAACCTAAGAACAGCAGGGAAGTCAGGCATCTCAGAAGGCCACACGACAGTGACTTTCTGTCTTGGTACCGAGAACCAGAACTGAAAGCGGGGCCACCACACTGGATCGCGGCACCTTTGCTCCCAGCGTTGAGGACGGGAGAGGGTTGCCAGTGCCCAGCTCTGTGTCGGTGGTTTGGGGGAGGTGACCGATATGTCTGTCTTCACTCAGCAAGGGACAAAGTGAGTGGAGGCAGGTCTCAAGATCACTGTGAGCCAAATGGAAAAATCACTCCTTCTGCATCCAAGGAAAACCAGTATGAAGGGTGCATGCTGCGAGTCACCCCTCAATGGAAACATTTGTGCAAATGACCGTTTGCAACACACTGAGGATGGCTGTGTGAGGACAGTCCATTTGCACCGATTATGTGGGTCAGGCCTGGAGAAGGCACGCTGAAGTCAACCTACACGAGTTACAGAGACCCGGGACAGAGCTTGCTCAAGCCAGGGCTACCGGTTCCAAAAAGGTCTCGGGGAAGATCACACAACAGAACACACTGACCCACACAGGGGCCCTGTACCCTCAGGGTTGGCTCAGAGAGCCTGCACGGAAGGTAAATGTTCCAACCTTTCAGAGCAAAACGAGGGTGGCTGGAGACATCGAAGCAGAGATTCCCTGGGAATTTTAGGTTGTCAGGGACAAATGCGTAGCCCAGGCAGACGTGTGTTCCTCCCCAGTCCACCCAGTCCTTGCATCTCAACTCATCCCAGTTCTAACTCAGATTCTGCCCCAACTGACTCTGCCCGTTTCTTTTGTTTCAGGCCCTGCTGCAAAAAAGAAGTATGTCAGTTATAACAACCTGGTTATCTAACCCGTTCCATTCCATGGAACCGCGGGGGCAAACCCTCCGTTCTTCGGCCACCCACCTGGCATAGGACTCCCTTGGTCCCGCCCGCTTCACATCACGGGAGGAGCTTCCCCAGCCGGGAGACCAACGTTAGAGGATCCAAGTGTCCTAAACAGCTGCTTTATGGAACATCCTTCTTTTCTCTTGGCTTAGTAAGTCACTGGCATCATCACTGCCAACTCGGCTGCTAATGTTGGACATTCCCTGCACAGGGGAGAGTTGAGACTCAAGTCCCACCCAGGCTCTTCGGGATGAACCACTGGGCACTGCAGGACCGGCTCGGGGCTGCCCTGTCTTTCTACGTCTGTACTTCTAGGCTGCAAGGTTTTGAGATTTTTCTGTACAGTTTGTGAGGACTTTTGCACTTTGCCATCCAATGTCGTACCTCGGTTCACTGTTTGTTTCCGAATGCCCTGTTTTCGTAAAGCCCTATTCTCTCAGATGGCAGAATAGAGGGGGAAGTGTTGGAACGATTAACAATTTCAAAAGATCTCGGCAGACTGAAAAAAAAAAAAGTGATGCATCTGTACATGACTGTGTCATTACAATGATAGCACCACTGCAAATCATGTTTTGTTTTTTTTAAGACAAAAAAAAAAAAAAAAGATGTTTAAAGACCAAAAACTGTGCTGAGAAAGGCTGCCCACCTATCTTTGGTCTATGATGGGTTGCCCAAAAGGCGGGTCTGGGCTGAACCGAATAGAGGTCTTGATGTTTCGGATGCATGCCAGTAATGTATTTTATAGTACACGTCAACCATTTCTGTTCAATATTTGTATTTGTGTTCTGTTACTTTACTTAGGGCGTATGGATATTTTGCAATAATTTTATTACTTGTAAAGTTATTTGAAGGACAGGTTATGGGTTTCCCACGTCTTGACGTTTCGTTCTTGCTCCACGGCTGACCGGTGTGACAAAGGACTCTAACAAAAGCATGGATGTTTTCCACAGTTTGTCATCAGTACTTTGGTTAATCTTGCTGCTTATGTGCCGATTTAGTGAAAAAAAAAAAAAAAAAGACCCTTTGCCGAAACATTCCCTCTTTCCATTATCTTTCAATTCTGTGATATTGTCCAAGAATGTATCAATAAAATACTTTGGTTAACTTTTTTATTTCCTGCATTAAATATTTTTAGTTGTTTCTTCCCCCTTTCAGTTACATTCTACTTCCTCCAGGACTGAGGCCAGAGAGCAGGGTGGACAACGAGCCTCAGGAACGCGGCCTGGTGCAATTCCTGATCACGGCCGGTAGCAGAAACATGACTCAGCTTTTTCTTATCGCGCTGAAATACCTTAGTCAGGCTACTTGCAAAGGAAGGGGATTTGCTTGGTTCATACTCTTGGAGGCTTCTATCCAAGATCCAAGGGCCCCACTGGTTTGGGCCCCGGGGATGGGGTTCTTGCTGGATAGCATAGAGCTATCACATACCAAGAGGTAGCAGGTGTCTACGCTTTTACAAACCCACAGCGATTTCAACGAGGGAGCCCTGCCCCAATGACCTGACCCAAGCTAATCACCTCCCATGGCCCACACCCGTAAAGCATAAGGGGACCCGTGTCCATCTTCTTAGTACCGCTGACGGGACACACTGGGAATAGAACCTTTTACACGAGACACTGTGAGACCCTTACCTGAGAAACCGGATTCTGAATCACAGAAAACATTTAGGAAACATCTACAGAGCTGTGGGCTGACGCCAACAGAGCCACCACAAACCTCACGCACGGTTTTCTTCCTGATCCAAGCTGGAAGGCGACAGCTCTCACACACTGACCCGACTTTCTCACTGCAAACACCGAGGTGGGGTGGGGAAGCCGCCTGCCTCCTCCATTAGACGGCCTGGGTTCAAATCCTGGCTTTGGCTTCTGACTCCAACTTCCTGCTGCTGTGGATTCTGGGAGCAGCAGGGATGGCTGCAGTGGGTGGGTTCCCGCCACTCACATCAGGGGCTGGGACTGCGTTCCCAGCTCTCACCCCGCCCTGCCTGGGCCATTGTGGGCACTTGGGGGAGCGGACCAGTGACCAGTGGAAAGGTGCTCTTCTCTCCTTCTGCTTCTTGTTTTTTTTTTTTTTCTGATTTTCTGGCTCTCAAGTAAATTAAGTTTTTAAATAAAACATAGAAAGTGGCAGAAGAATAAAACTAAGAGTGATTTGCTTCTGTAGTACCTAGTAGCCAGGCAACAATCCTGGGAAAAGGTATACGTCTCCACCGAATTTAACCAAAGGACACAACTCAGCAAAGGCGACTGCTATGATGTGTGTGTCTGTTTCCAAGCGTGTATGACGCCTTGTTGCTGATGCCAAGACTAAGACTCGGGCGTCCCAGATGTCAACAGTAAGAAACGTCCTCACACATCAATTCCTCATGCATCAGTTCAATTTGAGGAACACAAAGGACTGTGTGTTTTCAGAGAGCGAGTCCCCAAATCCAAAATGTATTCAGATAATCCGCGGAGGATCCAATGGTGACTCATCTTCTACTGGGAGTAATAACCCCCCGCATCTGCCTCCCAGCTCCGGCACCTGCACAGCTCCTGGGGCTGCCCCCTCAGCTCCCTCAGCCAGAGCGAAGTGTGTACACAAAGCAGGAAGCTCGCTCTTAAGTGACATGGAAAGATTCAAATATGCTCCTGAGATGTACCTATCTCTTGAACACTGCTCAACCAACAGCCTGTAGAACAAATTCCAACAGAGCAGAATGGGTGCAGGATTGCTCACATATCCAAGTTAGAGAGCCAAACAAACCTGCATAAAACCAACTCTCTCGCTCCTGCTGAGGGTCCCAGGGGAAGCCACAAGAACATTCTCAACATCCCACTTCCTGCACAAGAAAACAACGTAACAGAATACCTCACAGGCTTGCCGTGGTTAAGAGGGAAAACTCAGGCAAACGCTAAGAACAACGCCGGACAAAGGACTCCCTCTCCATGCACATTAGCTCTGAGGGTCACCAACGCCACTGTCACCAGCACCAACATCGCCAGGCCTGCTGCATTTTAAAACAACCACCAGACCTTTGTTCCATCCATGGACCTCACAGGCTAGGAAGGAGCGAAGAGTGATCATAAAGGCAGCAGGGAAAGAGACAGAAAACTCCAGAGCACGACGCACATCCCGTAAGTGCATTGCGTTCCCTGCAATGTGTGCTTCATGAACAGCCACGTGTTCCGCTCCCACACCCAGTTCTGCCTTCCGCCACTCCACTCCCCCTCCACCCGAGGCACTGAGTGAGGTAGGGTCTGCAGCCACAGGGCGTAGCTGTCGGGAAGCACCTCCCACACCAGGCACCCCGACCCGTGCCCGCTCCCCTGCAGTTACGCGCTTCTCCTTGCTCTTCTCCCTCTCTGCCAACCCCACCCGACCCCAAAGCCTCAGCATGCTGCTCTCCCTCTCCCTGCCTCCCAGCCCCCCACTGTCCACGTGGCTTAGCCTCCTCCAGTTTCTTCCGGAGCATCCCCGACGCCTGAGAGCGTTCCTGACCGCATCCCAGAGCACATCCACTGCCTGCCCTAACTATCGTCACCACACTCGGGCTTTGCTCACATCCGAGACGTGCTTTCTCCTCCGCGGCATGATCTGGGACCCTATATATTCTCTGCTGTTCCGAAACCTAGCACTGGCTCGCTGCGTGCCGAGCGGGAGCACTCTGCGTGTATCTGGGAGTGAGCCCAAAGAACAATGAACACACGGTGTCAGGGAGGGAACGGAAATCAGAGGAAGGCCGGAGCAGCTGTGTCGGCCACTGGGCCTGGAGCTGGGACTTTAAGGGATCCACAGGACGAAAGGAGAAAGTGAGCCATTTACAACCAGCCTCGCACGAGACGGTGGAGCTACTTCTCACATTAGGTGGGTTTCCTCCCAGCAGAGGATACATCAGGCTTGTTGGGAAATAAGGTGGGAACTCCATACACCCAGCTGACACTCCCAAGCAGACACAGGCCCTCCTGCAGGAGTGGGGGACAAGGCAGGAAGGCACAACAGCCGGAAGCGCGGGGCCGAGAACCGGAAAGCCCAGCTGGGAGCACGTTCCAGTGGCCAGGGGCAGTCACACCAATGGGGCTCAAAAATCGTGCCGGGCTTCGTTCTCTACGCTAGCATCATGCAACACGTCATTCCTGTAGACAGAGGAAGCTTTCCAGGGAGCTGAGCAAAGGCCGAACGCACGGACAGTGGATCTGGTGTTTCAAAGTTAGCTTCTCCCTACAATGGGGAAAGGGAGACAGAACAGGGGCAACAGAGCCGACAGCAGAGCGTCAGGCTTTCCTGGGCGTGTGAGGACGAAGGCAGAGGGAGCGCTGTTACCAGGCTGGCGGAATGCAGCCCATGTGGGTGATCTGGCTGCTGCACCCCTAATCCTGACCTCTCAGGTCTTAACAGCTCAGAGGCAGCCACGGGACTGCACTGTGATCTTTAGCTTGGCCCAGTGTAGGCGTTTTCTCTGTGACAATGGCCTCTGGGAATTTCTAGCAATTTAATACACATTGTAGGGGCCAGTGCTGTATCATAGCAGATAAAGCCACCACCTGCAGAGCCAGCATCCCATGTGGTTGCCAGTTTGAGTCCAGCTGCTCCACTTCCGATCCAGCGCTCTGCTGTGGCCTGGGAAAGCAGCAGAAGATGGTCCAAGCCCTTGGGCCCCTGCACCCATGTGGGAGACCCAGAAGAAGCTGCTGGCTCCTGGCTTAGGATTGGCACAGCTCTGGCCATTGCAGCCATTTGGAGAGTGAACCAGCGGATGGAAAACTTTCTCTCTCTCTCTCTCTCTCTGCCTCGCCTCTCTGTGTAACTCTGCCTTTCAAATAAATAAATAAATCTTTTTGAAAACCACATTGTTGTCAGGCTTCACTCCAAAAATTTTTTTTTTCATCATCAGCCTGGGGTACCGACAGGGCATTTCTGTCTCCAGAAGCTTCCCCGCTGATGTCAGCGAGTAGACCTGAGAACCAACACTGCAGTCCAGCAGGGCTTCAACTTTCCTACACAGCAAGACCTTCTGGAGGGCTGGCAAAGACCCCCACTTTTAGAGCCCCTCCCAAGATCTAACTGGTACGTCCGGGGTTAGGCCAAGCTTTCATACTTCTCACTGTTTCCTGGCTGCTGCTGCTGCTGCTGGTCCAGGGACCAGACGCGGCCAAAGCCAAGGAACCCCAGTGCTCATCTCGCATCTGGCCTTGCGCTTCAGGAAACTGCCAATGACTCTTTCACTGGCCCCGACACAACTTGCAATGCCCCCTGCACTCTGGACTTCAGGATTCCCGACACCCTCCAGGTGGACCCCTGTCTCAGCCCGGCAGCCATCCATGTTCCCTCCCTCACAGCTGTGGGGCAAGTCCTGAAACCTGCCTCCCTGGGCAGTGTGCCTACAGCCTCGCTGTCACCCTGGAGCCTCCCCAGGACTCAGAACAAAACACTCAGAGCCCTGCCCCAGTGCCTTGCCCACTCCCTCCCTAGGTCAGCTCTCGGGTTCTGTCCGTCTGAAATCCTTCCTAGAGCCTAACCTTTCTACCACACTGTGCCCAGGCTCCTGCCCCTACCTCGAGAGTGCCAGCCTTGCTGTGTTCTTTCCTCCCAGTTCATTTTCTCCAGGTCCTCCTCGCTGGGCCACATGAGGCCCAGAAAAGCACTTCTTTCCCTTGGTACTGGTCCCCGGTGTCACGGTACACAGAGGGTGGACATTTACTGGACACAGGCTCCGATAGAGGAAGCCAGGCCTCTGCCCTTGCAGACTCTAGGAAGGGCCCGGCACCTCCCAGAGGCCCTGTTCTCACTGTGAGCGCCCCCTCCAGATGCACTGTGTGCAGCGGTACGACTCAGGTTGTGTCTTCCTCATCTGAGCCACCTGCTCCTCCACTGTCCCCCGCACACGCCCTTGTCTTATTTCTGTCCGAGCACTCAGATCCCCCGCTGTCCACACTCCTGGGCCCACAGTAGAGAAACCGCTTTCCCTCACAACCGCAGGAGGGAATTCCCTGTGAGAAAGGCAGTTTCCCAGGGAGCATGCAGGCTGGGAGCCAGCCAGCTCACAGCATCCACTGTTGCAGTAACTGGCATTTGCTTTATTTCACCTTCTCCTTCTAACAAACGGCTTCCCACGTGGCCGCTGAGCAGGACAATGGCCTGGTCCTTCTTAGGAGCTGCCTTCGGCACCGTGGCCAGTCACCAGTAACAGGAACCGGGTCACAGAAGCCACACCACTCCCTGAGCTGCCCTTGCTGCGACTGGGGCGTGGAGACATGCTCCGGGGGGGACTCGCGTGCTCAGCCCAGTGCCAACCGACTCACAGGCACCATCCCACGTGATCGTGAAAAAAGGCTATGGGCAGGAGGCGCCCATATCAGCTTCATTACAAAGAGCAGAAGGCAGGACAGACTGGCGGAAGAATTCCCCTTGTGCCACGTGGCTGATCAATGTGTCTGGATGCTGCTGCTACTCATGAAATTCTAACGCCCAGAACGTGACATCTCATTGACCCAAGATTAACAATTACAGTCACTACCCTCCATTTCTGACGAGGATGAAGTAAGATCCTTACAGCAGGGTTTTATGTACACGGGCAGTGCGTGGTAACAACAGCACAGACTGCCGAGTGTTCAAGCGCCCCCTGAAACGGATGCTGCTCAGAGTGATCTCAGAGTGATCTCGGCTGCAAATACACGCAGACCCACAGCAGGAAACGGCTTGGAAGCAGCACACCAAACAAGTTCAGCGATCATGAATTATTATTCTCCATTTTCCCCCTTAGTTTCCATTTGCTGTTTTCATCCTCCAGGGCCAAAGTGAACTTGCGCGATCATTCTGCAGATTGCTGCTGAGATGGTGAACGGCACACGATGCTGGCTCTCAAGCCGCCCTCCACACGGACCCAGAACAGGCGTTCAGGATGTGGCCGCCACATTGCAGCTGTCTCGGGGCCCTGGGAAAGCAGCCCTGGCACAGACCCTGCCCCAGTGGAGGTGACCTGGAAACGGGAGGAGGAGGCTCATGGAGACACTGGGAAGTCTCTGACCCTCCCCAGAGCACATTCCTGAGAGAAGCAGGGATGCTGAGGCTAAGGAACGACAACCACCTCCACCCACAGCTGCACCTGCCATGGCACACCCTGCCAGGCAGAGACTCCAGGAGATCTCAGAAACGCACAGACCCTGTCCCACGGCAAGCGATTATCATGCGGGAAAACCTCGGACAACTTGTTCCTGTGATACACGTAACATTCGATCCAGACGGATCAAGGATGCAGACGGCAGGAGACAGAACCTATTTAAGAGACAACGGGGGTGTGGGGCTGGTATCTCTCCAACCTTGGGCCTAGGGAAGGGTTTCTTGAAGAAAACAGAAAAGAACAATGGCTAATTTTGATCACTTTATAACAAAGGTTGCTAGCGTTCACTGAAAACACTTTAAATGGAATGGAAACAAAGCTGCAATCTGGGAGAAGACCAGTGCAATGCATATACCGTAAAGGGTGAATATGAGAGTCCTGTAACAGGAATACACACGTGACAACTAGGAGGAACGTGTGCGTGCATGCACGTGCACACACAGACATTTTCTACATCACACACAGCGGGTACAACCCTCACACTGCCTGTGCGCTGAGACCCTGCCTTCCACAGCCATGGTGTGTGTGTGGGGAGGGCGGGTGGGTTCAGTGAGTGAAGGTAGAGTCCTCGTGAGTAAAATCAGTGTCCTGTAAGGGGCGCCAGAGAGCTCCCTGACTGTGCTGTGTGAAGGTGCAGGAAGAAGTGGGGGCTTGTGCAGCAGGACAGGGGTCTCCGCCAACAAACCGGCCAACCGGATCCGTAACCGTGGACTGCCCACCTCCTGCTGCCTATAGGGCAACCCCGGGTACAGGTGCCCAGGCACTGTGTGTATGGATCACACGCACACACACACTTCTGTGCACCTCAATTACCAGGAATATTTACACCCCCTACAAGTTGGGACGGTAAAGACACACAACAGTGCAAAGAGCAAGCCTGTCACAGCGCAGGAAATCCCAGCACTGAGAAACATATGAGGGTGTTCACCTGCATCAGCCCTGAGCAGCAGAAAGGCAAGACCACCGGGAGTGAGTGTTTTACATCCCCAACATATACCTGCCGTGTGACAAAAAAAGGTGGCCAAGGAAAAGAGCTCTCTCCTGCTGCTGCCCTGAGGGTTCCTTGTCACCACCAGTGGGCAAGCAGTTTTTATTTCACATTCAACATTTGCACTCCCTAAGAACCAGCAGCACCCTAGTTAGCACTGACCCAAGAGGCACTTTCTCTTAAATGTCCTTGGACACCAGTGTGAGGATGTCTATAAAATAACTGTAGTACTTACTATGTGGCCAGCACTGTTGCATAATGGGTTAAAGCCACCACCTGCGACCCCATATGGGCATCCTGTTCCAGCCCCTGCCCCTCCATTTCCAATCCAGCCCCCTACTCATGGCCTGGAAAAGTAGCCAAAGATGACCCAAGTGCTTGGGCCCATCTACTCATGTGGGAGACCCGGATGAAACTCCTGGCCCAGTCCTGGCCATTGCAGCCTTTGGGGAATGAACCAACAGGTGGAGGCTCTCTCTCTCTCTTTCTCTCTCTCTCTCTCTCACTCTCACTCTCACTCTCCGTCTTCCTCTCTGTAATTCTACCTTTCAAATAAATAAAATAAATTAAAAAAAAAAAACACTGGAAACAGTCCTAAATTCATTCATGGGAAAAAGGTAAAAACCACAGGGCAGTCATTCGTGGAATCTCGTGTAGCAGCACGGGCAGTCACATCACACAGGTCAGTCTCATTCAGGGTGAAGAAAGCAAGGCCTAAAAGACCACAGCATTCAGGAACATGATTAACTCTGACAGAAGTGGGGAGGAGAAGGAAGACATTTGTAGACGGGTGTGAACTTCGGAGGCCGTCAGAGTTCCTGCCCTGGTGTAGGATACCAAGACCTCCCTCGACAGCAACAGAGAAACAGAGAGAAAAGCAGATGAGCTCGGATCAATAATGACGGCACAATGTATCATAAAGATGGAGACTCACTCAAGAGCCTTTGAGGCCAATGCAACACAAACCCTAACTTCCCCACTGCACATCAGTGAATGACATGACTAGGGTGTTGCTCGCATTATTCACTGGGCCACGCTGCCTCGGGGAGCCTGAGAGTTAGTGAACTCTGCCATAGCCACTGCCGCTGTCCCACAGTGCCAGTGCTGGTTAGACGGGCAGCTCTGCTCCCACTGGAGGGGCAGCCCAGTGATCTGAGCCAAGAGCTCCAGTATTAAGGGTGCTAAGTGGCAGCACACAGGGTGAGGGCAGGCCTTGCAATTCAATCTAACGCTCCCTTTCCAAGTCATCACAGAAGCCCTGGAGGGTCTACAGGGAGTATGCACACACTTGCAAAGAGACCACCAGCCAACTCCACCAGGCAGCTATTCCATATTCATGGGGCAGCAGCCATCAGAAGCGAAAACTCCAAATCTTTTCCTGCAGGGTCTCAGTCCACCCGTACAAGGATGCACTGGGCCCGAAGAAAGCTAAGTGCACCTCTCGCCTGTTCCCCAGCCTCCCCATCCCAGAGACAATCAGACGCAGGGGGGAGCCAAGTCAAGCAGGGACTCATTTATTGCATGCATAACAAAGCCTTTTGTAGCACAAAACTGCAGAGTCATTGGGGCAGGGCATAAGGATGACCCATCACTTAAAGGGTCCCTTTACCGGACGATTTCTTGTAGGACCAGCCAAATGTCTATACACTCGTATCAGTTGTCGTCACTTCCCTTGATGTTGGGCAGCCAATTAGCTTTGGTGGTAAACAACTCTGAGTTCCACCTACCTTACTTCCTCTCAACGCCGTCTTTAAATAGCCTCCTGTAACTAATTCCCCCACATTTTCCAAGGGAAAAAGCAAGCCAGGCCCCTTCACCAGCCTGCATCGGTGGCTTTCTGAGTCTGACATCCCCCACCACCCCACCGAGAAACACGACGCCTGGGCTTCTATTTCCTTGTGCCATGAAGACTAAGGTCGCACACACTGGCTCACAGGGCTGGCAGCGGGAGGGTGGCTGCTGCCCACAGCATCAAGGGCAAATCCCGGAGAACTAGAAGACCTGTGGAGACACATCCCAGCCAGACCCCAGCACTCTGGACTGACGGTTTTGCCTGGGAAGCACCCTGCCTAGGCCAGCAGATAGGGTCTTCTCATCCTTGTTTGCTCACACATCCCACTCCCACAGTGTGGGCCTCCTCCTCCTCTCACCAACCGAAGAAATACAGGAGAGGTCAAGGCCAGGCCCTGGGGTTCCACAACTAGCACCTGCCCGTCTGTCTGCCCGGAGGGAAGTTGGCAGATGTGTGCAGAACCAGAGGTTCCTCCCCACGTCTCATCCCCACCCCCCATCTCACCTGGTCCTCTCCTCTCCTGACTCTCATTCCACATTTACAACAGCAGGAATAACTCCATGAGAGGTAAATGGACTTCCTGTGAACAAAACACTTGGTCCCCCGCTGATGACATTCAACAACTACAACAGACTTGCTACCGAATCCTAGAATGGTGTTGAATTCATTTCTTCCCTGTCTGTGGGCACAGGCTCCCGTGTGAAAAAGACAGTAATACATGAACAAGCAGACCCCTAAGTCCCCGTGTCCTGTCCCCACACCATCAGCAAATTTGCGGGGGAAGCAGCATGTACCAAGCCCTTTGCTCTGCACACCATCTGGACCACCAGCTAAGCCCCACCCAAGAAGGGGATCCCCACGCAAGGAGAGCTGGTGGGAGGCAAGCGTCTGGTCTGCAACCGACCGTCACACAGGCAGGGAACAGGGAAGCCACGGGCACCAACAGGACTGCATCCTATTCTTTTATGATGGGAACAGACTGTCTGCCCACCAAGATGTTAGTTTGGGGGAAAATTTACTTCGCGTATCTCAAGAGAAGTGTAGTCTCACCTCCACCACCTGACACCATGCTGCTAATTTCTCTAGAACACTGGTTCCCAGACTTCAAGGGTCATCAGCCCCCTACCCCGGCAGGTATGAATGTTTGTGTCTTCTCAAAGTTCATGTTGAGGGGTGGGTACCACGGCACAGCGAGTCAGGCTGCCATCTGAGATGCCCACTTCCCCCATTGAAGCGTGGGCTCAGGTCCCGGGTGCTCCACTTCCAACCCAGCTCCCTGCTTGTCAGCCTAGGAAGGCACCAGGTGATGGTTCAAGGACTTGAGTCCCTGCCACCCAAGAGGGAGACCTGGTTGAATTTTAGCCTGGCCCAGCCCGGGTGTGGCATTTGGGGAGTAAAGCAGCAGATAAGAGATTCTGTCTGTTCCCTGACATTCACACACACGCGTGCCTTTCAAGTAAAATAAGTAGATAATTAAAAAAAAAAATCCTATGGAAACCCTAACCCCCTGGTCACATCGTCTCCACGTCAGACAGAATGAGAGTGTGGGCCCTCAGGGGAGGAGGAGCCTCTGGGTAGGGTCAGCCCTCTGGATGGGAACACCTGTTCCCACAGAAGAGGAGGCGCACCGCTGCCTTGCCCCTTCCCCAGGTGGAACGCAGTGAGACAGCATCATCCACAGACCACAGGGGCAGCCCTCTGCAGACCCTGCACCAGCAGTCACCTCCGGACCTCTGAGACCTGGACTCCTGCGGTGGGCAAGACACCCAGGAGGTGGTGCATCCCCAGAGCAACTCGGACGGACTACGCGAGCACGCCTGTCCACGCACGGGCAGGCTGCTGGGTTCACGGGCAGGCTCTGGCTCTGATTCTGTGGCACTGCCACAAACCCACGGATCTGCCTCTCCAGCAAGTTCCCACTGCTGACCCTGTGCAGGAAGCATCACAGCCCGAGAACAGCGCTCTAGAGAGGGAAGCGAAGTAATGCCTTCTCCCAAGCTCAGGGCTCTCCCAGCTACACAAGGCCCAGGCTCCTCAACTGCGGGAACCTGGAGGAGCTGCACATACATAAACGTTTGTTTGTGTACTTGAAAGGTAAAGCCAGAGAGAGAGAGAATGAGAATAATCCACTGCTTCATTCCCCAAATGGCCACAATGGCCACGCGAAATCCAGGTGAACGGAACTCTATCCAGGTCTCCAATGTGGATGCAGGGGCCCAAGAACTTGATCCACATTCTGCTGCTTTCCCAGGAACCTTAGTAGGAGCTGGATCGAAAGATGAGCAGCCAGGACTTGAACCAGAGATAAGATATGGGATGCTGGTATTGCAAGCAGCAGCTTAACCCACTGCACCACAACACTGGTCCCAGTTTTTTTTTTTTTTTTAAGATTTATTTATTTTGAAAGTCAGAGTTACAGAGAGAGAGAGAGAGAGAGAGAGAGAGAGAAAGAAAGAAAGAAAGAAAAAGTCTTCCACCTGCTGGTTTACTCCCCAACTGGCACCAATGGTCAGAACTGTGCCAGCCGGAAGCTCGGAAGCCAGGTGCTTCCTCCAGGTCTCCCACATGGGTGCAAGGGCCCAAAGACTTGGGCCATCTTCCATTGCTTTCCCAGGCCACAGCAGAGAACTGGATCAGAAGCGGAGCAGCCAGGACTCAAACCAGCACCCATATGGGATGCTGGCACTGCAGGTGGCGGCTTTACCTGCTATGCCACAGTGCCAGCCCCAGCTTTTAACAGATCCTAATGCTTACAAACATGGGGCTCCACTCATCTTCAGGGTGTGGCACTTGGCGCACCTTCCCAGCTCCCAAGTGATACCAGGTGAAGACCCTGTGATGACACTTGGTCACACAGAATGTTCACTGCCTAATTTCTGTACTGTGTAACCTGCCAAGCTTTGTATGAAAATTTTAGGGGGAAAAATCCAGTTTCGAATGTACTTTTTTCAGGCGTTTCTGGGATTACATCAAAACTCTCTCATTTAAAATGCACGGTGGTTTTCCCTTAGGATCTGGAAAGGAATTACGTAAGAGAACTAATTTGTATCTGCTTTGGATTTGAACAGGATTTGGCTCCCGCACTCAGGCAGATGCTGGAGCCTCAGAGTCTAATTTAGCTACTGGGGAGCAGGTTAATGCTACTGATTGATGGGTTAGGGTGGTGGCTTGACCCAAATACGGCATCTGGAGGTGGGGCCTCTGGGAGGCACTGGACTGGCTTAGGTTGCTGGCGTGGGGCCAGGTGTTTGAGAACAGAACAGAGACAGGGTGCGGGGAGAGCCTGCGTCCTGGGCCCAACTCTGCTACCTGACTCTCCAGGCCACCACACCTCAGTCACTCTCAGGCTCCACGAAATGTCAGCCTACAAAGTCTTGGGCTGGGCACCTCCAGCTGTGATCCAACATGAACCCTCTTCCCTCCTAAGTTCTCCTCTCAGCAATTTCAGTTTCAAAAACCTGACTAATCTGGGGCTGGAGCCGGCACTGTGGCATAGCAGGTAAAGCTGCCACCTGCAGTGCCGGCATCCCATATGGGTGTTGGTTCGAGTCCTGGCTGCTCCACTTCCGATCCAGCTCTCTGCTATGGCCTGGGAAAGCAGTAGGAGATGGCCCAAGTCCTTGGGCCCCTGCCCCGTCGTGGGAGACCTGGAGGAAGCTCCTGGCTCCTGATCAGCTCAGTTCTGGCCATTGTGGCCAACTGGAGAGTGAATCAGTGAATGGAAGACCTCTCTCTCTCTCTGTAACTCTGACTTTCAAATAAATAAAATAAATCTTAAAAAAAAAAAAAAAAACCTGACACACAGAGAAAATTCCCAATGTTCAAGGAGCAGGGTGTTTGTACGGACGAGAGTGGGTTTACCAGCGGCTCTGCATGGAGACAGGTGAGATGCGCAGGGGGAAAGTACATGAGGCTCAGTGTCACTGAGGGAGAAGTCACACCCAAGAGCAAGAATCTGGATATAAAAGCTGAAAATATTCAATGAACTGTATCAGAAAAGACTGCATTTTGTCACAAGCAACAGAAAACTCAATTAACACTCAGGCAACTATTTTTTCCCGGAAAGTGTGTAGGCTAACATGGGACATCTGCTGCAGCTGGTCCCTGCGTCATTTGTCTTCTCCTGCTCCGACCTCCTGGATGTGTGACTTTCATCCTCACTTTCATGAAAAGGCTGCTGCACTTCCGGACACCACACCCACGCTCCAAGCTGAGCCGTCTTGCAGGAGGCTCTGTGGTTTTCTGCAGGAGAAATCTCACCTTGGAGTCTTTACGATTTGCTGGATCCAGGAGCATTTTGTGGCCCCTTCGGAGAGGCTACAGCCTCGGAGTGAGAAGAGAGGGGCTGGTGTTGTGGCACAGTGGGTTAAGGCCGCTGCCTGCAATGCCAGCTTCCCACGTGGGCACGTGTTCAAGTCCTGGCTGCTCCACTTCCAAACTGGCTCCTTGCTAACACATCTGGGAAAGCAGCAGAGGATGGCTCAAGTTCGTGGGCCCCTGCATCCACGTGGGAGATCCAGGTGGAGTTCTGGGCTGCTGGTTTCAGCCTGGTCCAGCCCTGGCTGTTGTGGCCATTTGGAGAGTCAAACAGTGGATTCAAGATCAGTCTGTCTCTGTCTCTGTCTCTGTCTCTCTCTCTCTCTCTCTGTAAATGCCTTTCAAGTGAGCACATCTTAAAGAGTGAGAAGACAAAGAAGGAAGTAGCTACTTAACTAAAACTCATCGAGGAAAGACCTCACGGCTGGCGCGATGCACCCTGACCCATTCCACACCATCATCCCAGGCTGATGGAGAAGCTCACAGGCTCTCTGGGAAGCAGGCACTGTCTCCACATGCCCGCCCACTGCGCTGTGTCATTTAAGGCAAACTGCCAGTTCCGCTCGGGAGGAGTGTACAAGGACTCGCAGTGACAAGTTCTACTCCAGGCTGCGGCTTGCACTGCAGCTCCGGGGAGAGAACGGAGCATGGGACCAATTCTTCCCCTCGGCTTAGTCCACTTCCCTGTGCTCCACGTGGAGAATGCGATCAGGCGTCAGTCTCACTTGCAGCACGAGGTCTCCACGTGAAGAGCAGTAGAGCACGTCACACGCGTGATCCTGAAACGCATGGTGCAGACAGACTCGTCTGTGCCTGCCCCGATCACCCACCGATTTGGACAATCTCTACATTTCCTTCCTGGTCGGCACCCTCGATTATTGAGTAACTCCAAGGCTTCCTGACAGTCCTTCCACATCAAAGCAGAAGCCACACAGCGACTCCCAGCATAGCCCACGCTGCAGACCGGATCCAAGAGGTCCTCCACAAGTTCATGGAAAACGCACATCATCAAGGGCCTGTACGTCAATTCCCAGTTTTCTGCACCCAGATCAACTTGTGTGCTAACTCCACTGCCCATGAGTCTGCTGTTTGCAGGTACCCTTGTATCACAGAAGTATCACTGCTCGTGGGTACTGCTCAGCCCCACGCCAGGGCACCCCCCCACCAGGCGATCTGCTCTGGAAACCCCACGGATACTTTGTAGCTGCTGCTGTGTGAGGATGACTGGTGAGTGGGAAAGACCTCAGTGCTGTAACTGGCAGGCTGGGTGAGGGGCCCTGGGGACGCCTCTCACACCCGCCTTCCCCACCTGCTCTCAGGGGGCCTGCGGAAAACCTGAATGCAGGCAGTCCCCACCTGCCTGTGCGGCTCCAATTCTGGATGCAAATTGTTTTCATGTTTCAGAAGCACACACACGGGACTTTGACAGGAAACGCGGGGAAAATACAACTTACCACTGTCATTTATAGAAAGCCAGGGAAGAAAGCGAGTAACGACGGGTGGTTAAAACCTACGGGACAACTCGGTAATTTTGGTAATGGAAAACAACTACGCCAATTATAAAACAAAGACTGCCAGAAAAACAACTTGCAGCTACTTAGAAGTTACGTTCTTTAAATACAGAGCACAGACAGTCTGAGAATAAAAGGTTGTACGGGGGGCTGAACAGAGGCCCCGAAGCACCGGGTCCTCCTCCTGCATTTGTAAATGTGGTCTGGACTAGTCTTTGCAGGGGGGAGTTAAGTACCTACAGATGGGAGATTATCGTGGATTATCTGGGAAAGCCCCAAATGTCACCTCATTATCTGATAAGCAGGCGGCTGAGGGACATGGACAAGGAAGAGACCATGTGTCCCTAGAGGCAGAAACTGCAGTGAACAACCATAAATCGGTGAACGCTGCAGCCGGAGGAGCTGGAGGAAGCAGACAGGGGATTCTCCCCTGGGAACTCCAAAGGGAGCCTGGCCCTGCAAACACCTGATCTTTTGTGCACACCAAAAGGCTTGAGAAATACCTAAGGAGAGAATAATTGAAATCATTACAATGGTGGCGCCTGCCAAGTTGCCTTCCAGTCTACACCAGGCAATTATCGGAACCCAGTGCCAAGGAGAACACAGCAGGCTGTTAGCACTAATGGCCATTTTGGAGACCACCCAGGTCCAGCACACACCGGAGACTTGAAGCACGCCTAGAAGATTCTGTCCTGCTACAGACTAGCACATTCCCACCCTAGGTGGAGGCAGTGCCACTTCCTGAGCTGGTTTACCTCATTCCTGTAGAACTGCAGTTCTAAGTGGAGGGCGGGGGTGCGGAACACCCAGACCATGAGCCATATGAAGCCTGCAAAATCAGGCCAGGGCACATTCAGGTGGGACTCGAAATTCATTCAATCTGTGTTGTAAACATCCAAAGGGCACTAGGCAGAAAAAGAGGTGCCCCATCCACGGCAGTGAGATACAACCAGGGATTCGCTTCATGGCCAGAGACAGATTCTGACAGATGCCCATTTCGATAAACCCTTTCCCTGCGGGCCAGGTTCCCGGGAACCCAGCAAGGAAGGAAAGAGAACGAGAGAGAGCAAGCAGGGAAGAAGGGGATCTGGGTAGTCAGGCAGGGTACCGGATCCTGAACTGGGGACGCGCCTGGGGAACAGTCCCGCACCTGAAAGCCAGCACGAACCTCTCAAGTGCTGTTCAAAGGCTGTACTTTTTCAGCTGCCTAGAGCTTCAGCCAGCCCTTTTATAGCCGCAAGGTCTTGTGAGTGAGCTGTCCAGGACCACCCAAGAGACGATCTGCAAACTCTGGATGGAAGAAGAGCGGGTTTCCAGGCAGAGGACCGGGCTTTTGACAAACTGACAGAGAAAACCTCAGTGGATACTGAGTGACATTACGAGACAGCTGGCTGAAGGACCACACGGTGCAGCTGTTCCTCTACTGGGTTCCAGAGAGACACCTGTACTCTGTGCCTACTGCACACCATCATCAACAGCCAAGATACAGACCCCAACAAAACGCCCACCAGCAGATGAGCAGGCATGAAAAATGCGCCATTTTACACACAGTGGGATATTACACACCCATAGAAAGACGTCTGTGCCTCAACAGATGGCCAGCCCCTGTACTGGAATCTGCTGCTGGCCAAGATACAGGTTTAGTGAATTTTGAGTCCCATTCACATTTGTCCTGGCAAGAAGGGTGAGCGGTACCCTGGGAAATCCACATGTGGGCACTCCAAGAAGTTCATGGGAAATGCAATTAAAGGTAAGTTTATCCTGGTGAAAAAGAGTTTTTGAAAGTCACATATAGAATTCTGATAATCCTTGTTTTCCATGAACTTTTCAAAGACTCCTAGTCTGCACAGATTTGAAATATTTTGCACCAAAATAAACTCATCTTTTAATTCTATTTTCCATGAACTCTCTGAGGTCCTGTCCTATAAAACAAAGCCCTGTGTTGAGTAAAGGGGAGACTGTGGGGTGGGGGTGGGGCTTCTGAGCATGGCAGCCATGAGCTGCAACAGGGGCAAGAAAACTGAGCAATCAGGAAGCGTCTCAGAGGGGCTGCCGCTGTGGCATAGTGGGCTAAGCCTCTGCCTGCAGTGCCAGCATCCCATATAGGTGTTGGGTCAAATCCCAGCTATCCTGCTTCAGATCCAGCTCTCTGCTATGGCCTGGGAAAGCAGCAGAAGATGGCCTAAGTCCTTGGGTCCCTGCACCCACGTGGGAGACCCAGAAGAAGCTCCTGGCTCCTGGCTTCAGATCAGCCCAGTTCCTGCTGTTGCCGCCATTTTGGGAGTGAACCAGTAGATGGAAGACTTTTCCCTCTGTCCCTCCTCTTCTCTGCTTTTAACTCTGCCTCACAAATAAATAAATAAATCTTAAAAAAATAAAGTGTATTAGAGATCATCACTAACAAAGACCTGTACGGCATTAAAGTAGTCATGCCAGCTTACATTTCGCCTCTAAGGGGCTCTGAATATCCAGGAACCCTCTCTTTGGGACCTCACTGCAGAGCCGGTGCTTTGAAAGCCAGTGGTCTGTGAGTGGAAACGGTGAGCACAGGGATCTCCACCTGCATAGGCCCGCCCCCCACAGCTACATGCAAAGGGCACCTGGGGAATCCCTGCTGGGTTCTCCAGCCAACAGCAGGCCTGCCGCCTCTTTGAAGGGTGAATGTTTCATGTCTGCCCCTGGTGCTACCATGTGCACTTAGGAACCCAAAGGGGAGGGAGGAGGGACAGACTCCACACTGCCACTCAGGCTGGTGAGTGTCCTGAAAAGTGCAAGCGTCAGAATCTTGGTCCCCAAACACAGTGAGGTTCACAGGCGGCACTTGGGGAGGTGAAGGGTATTAGAGGCTGCCCCTGTGAGTTCACGCATCTACCCAGAAATGAATGGATTAATGGGCTACGTCAGGAGCCCCTGTGCAGTGAAAGGCAGGGCTCTGTGGCACACTGGACTAAGGTGGTAAGGTAGCGCAGTGCCCCAGCCGCAGAGAACAGGAGGAGGGGACCCAGGAGCCAGCAGAGACAGACCCTGCAGAGGCAGCACCTGCAGAGCTGCCCCTGGGAGATTCCGCAAAGGTCCCCTCTGCCTCACAAGCGGGTTTGTTTTCAGAATTTTGGGGACCATCAGGGCAACCCCTGCTGTCCTCTTGTGGCTGGCCTCCGAGTCACGTCACTCTCCCGTGGGACTCTCCACCCAGCTTCTTTAGATCCTGGGCCCTCTTCTGAGATGTGGGGGTTCTTCCCCTGGATTCCTCACTGGGCACATCTGGGTTTGCTTTCCCTGAGAACAGATTCTATGAGGAGACAAAGAGGACAGGTGTACTTGGGAGGGGACACTCGCCGTGCAACACCAGCTTGACGGAGTCCTGAGACCAAGACGGAGAGGCAGCTGATGAGAGTGTGTGATGGACAAGGCCCTGCTGGGGGTCACCAGAGCAACGTCACACCAGGAACCATGACAGCCACTGCAGAACCAGGCCCCCAGATCATCCCCACCAGAGAGCCCAGCCACTCCTCCTCATTCTTGGTCTCAGGGGGCTTTGATTTTGTCTCTTGGGAGAACAGAATGGCCTCAGCTACCAGCAAAAGCTCTCCCCAGGGGCAGGCGTTTGGTCTAGAGCCTAGAACACGAGCTCCTAGACCACAGAACCTGAGCTTGGGACCCGTCTCTGGCTCCTGACTCCAGCTTCCTGCTAAGGCAGACCCTGGGAGGCAGCAGTGGGCGTGCAGGTAATGGGATTCCAACCACCCACACGGGAGACCTGGATTAAGTTCCTGTCTCCTGACTCTGGTTCCAGCCCTGCCAGAGCCACCTGGAACATGTGGGGAGTGAACAACAGACAGAAGTTTGCACTCTCTCTCTCTCTCTCTGCCTCTCAAATAGACGCATCTTAAAGACTTTCACTGGGAAGCAGACGCTGGCAGCTGAAGTCAGCCAGGACTCACTACAACAGCAGGGTTGAGAGTGAGCAGAGCCCCAGAACCATCCACCATGCTGACGGCCAATACCCTCTCGGGCCAGCAACTCAGCCCGTTTACAGAAGTGAATACAGATGGTATCCTACTGACAGTAACGTCCAGCCTCATACTGCACACACTCAACAGTCCACACTGAGAGACTACTGTGCCAGCATCGACACTGAAGCCACGCACCAGTCCCAGGCAGTAACGAGAATGTGCAAACGAAAATGAGTGACACGCCGCCCAAGAGCGAGCTTTCTGCTTTAAATCCATCGCCACTGCAGCTCCCTTTCACGGTGTCCAGCGAGTGATAAAATACACAAACTCTCATTTTATTTATCTGTATACAGGCTGCCTAGAGCCTGGTTTTTGTACTCTGTGTTTACAGAATCTGAGAACCCCTGGCTTTGGATTTACAGATGCCATCTGCAGAGTGTGACGACATCATGCACATGGACACAAGCAGGGCTGTCCACAGACAGAACAGCCCCATCTTCTCTTGGTGAACTCCTTGGCTCCCAGCTTGCTGGGATGGCAGCTCCCCAGCCTCAGCTGGAAGAACACGGACACAGTCGACTTCCCACGGGACCCACCCTGCACTGACAGCCCTCTGTACTGCAGGGCGGCCTGACCCAGGACTCCTGCTGGCAGCTCCTGGATCTCCTGGCACCCAAGCCTACGCTGCCTGGAGTCCAGGCGATTCGGCTATCTCTGGCCCAATCAGAAAAGGCGACACAGAAGGGAGCAGGTGTTTTTGCTCCTGCGCAGCCAGCTGCACTGGGGCCCAGCCGCACCTGTCTGAAGAAAGCCAAGGGATGACAGGTCTCAAACTGTCACCCTGTGCCCCCAAACCCAACTCGTCCCCAGCGTCTCTCGCTGGCGTCCAGCCTGAGTCACTTCACAGAGTTTTAGGATGCAAAGCCTCATATAGAAAACCTCAGCTGAGTTCGTAATAAGTGATATGCAGAACCAACCAGCAGGAAGCAAAGCACATTCAAGTGAAGCTGTATCCCAACGTGTCACATGCAGGAGTGACCCAAGGACGTGGAAATCCAACCAGAGATTCTTACCTAAGTCCCTTACGTCTCCAGGTTTCCTGTTTTGCAAGGTGGTTCCAAGCCATTTGGGAGAACAGTGGGGGGTGGGCCCAGTTTCTCTTCCCACACCAGGGATCTCTCACTCATGGCAGAGAGGGCCTGTGCACAGCTGCCATCATGAATGGACAAGGACCAGATCTGCCACAGTGTTTCCCCTACATCACGATGCTCCCAAACAGCCAAGCACTCACTTCCTACTCCAAAGGTCTCCCCCACAGGTCGCTGGCAGGCCCAGATCAGAAAGAACACAGTCCACACTGACCTACGGAGTGCCCCATCACTGCCAGGTACGTGGGCGGGGACCACAACAGGTGCACTGCCTGCCATGAGCAGCTCACCATGTGACGGGGAGGACGGAGCACAGCCCACCACACACACGAGGGGAAGCTGCCCCAGACGTCCAGAGGGCCTCCTCCTTAGCAGTCCCGGGTTCCCACATAGGCCATGTACTGCCTGGGCCTCCCAACAAGCCTGAGGCCCAGAGAAAAAAAAACGAGGCCCAGAGAAGCCTAACTTAGCCTCAGAGGTTAAAGGTTACAGGAGGCGAGCCCTGAGCCAGACACTGATGAATGCCGGACAGGCAGATGCTCCCAAGTAGACTGAAAAGCCCACCAGCAGACTCGCATGTGGACAAGGTGTGAATCACGCAGGAAGAGGGAAAAGCGTGTGCAAAAACACACGGTCACAAGCTACGGAGACGCTGCGGTGTGCACTGGAAACAGCGACAAGCTCACTGACGGAAGCACAGGCAGCCGATGCGGGAGTCAGCTGGGGTTCCACTGTGGAAGCCAGCAGTGCCCAGCTGAGGAAGGCAGAAGCGCTGCTGAGAGTAGGGACCTGACTGCTCAGAACCAGGAATGTGACCAGTGACAGGCGACCGTCCAGGTGTGCCCAGGGGCACACTCACACACGGCTTACGCAGCGGAGTCGTCAGCAGCTGGGAGCACACGCCAACGTCGAGAAGCGAAGCAACGCTGCTCCCCTGAATCCGAATCAGCCGCGTGACGCTGTCGCTGAGCACCTGTCCCCTGTGCGCTCTGGAGCACACGCACACATCTCTGCCTCCTGCCGCTGCGACCCCGCACAGCCCTGCCAAGAGCCGAGTGCCTCCAGGGACGGCCACGTGCCACCATTCCTGGAGATGACCTGCACGGTGAGAAGGGGAGGAGGAGGAGGGGAAGGAATATGAGGAGGAGTCTGTGACTTCCTGCTGTGGAACAGGGGCTGCAGGAGGCTGCAGCTTCAAAGACCAACTACAGGTTGGAAACCCCTTGGTTCTCATGTTTGGGACCAGAAGTGTTTTGGATTCCAGACTTTCTTTTTTCTTTCCAATTTCAGAACATCTACATATACACAACAGGAGGTCCTGGAGCTGAAGGCCCCATGTACATGGGAGATTCACTGATGTCTCACATACGCCACATACAGGGATTGGCACCTAGAATGTAACCTTGCAGTTTTCATCATTCTGTGCATGAAACCAAGTCCCCTGTTCCGGAGTCACGCTGGTGATCCACAGGGGTCAGACTGTGCAGAGCCTTGCATTTTCATATTCTGGGACATTCCACGTACATTTTCCCCGGTAGTCTGTTCAGACAGGGCTCCACAGTGGCACCTGTTGGCATCTGGGCCAGTCTCTAGGAAGTTGGCTGGGGACAGTTGGAGAGCCAGGCTCCGCAGGATCACCCCTCCCACACGGAGCGGGGTGGAATTTCTGACACGCCCAAGCAGAATTCCAAGGGACAAGGTGCCACGCGCAGCTTCTGAACAGCGACGCCGACGACTGCCGCAGTCTCACTCCCACCAGACTCTGCCAGAGAACTCAGAGTCCAGGCCCGGCCCAACAGTGCTGAGACAGACACCAGCCCTGGATGGGACATCCACACGCAAGGTGAGAGGGGGAGGCGGCCAGCACAGCTCCCCTGCAGCCAAGGTCGCGAAACGGCCGAGGGTGCCGGCGACGCCGCTGCTGCAGGATCCAGCGGTGTTGACTGGCTTGTTCATCAGAAGGCCACACAGTAAGCAGTGCCGGCTTTGCAGAGCCCAGCCAGGCCCTCCCGGATTTTCTTGGGTCGCTTGTACTCCCCCAGGAGATGCACTGTGCGTGTGTTTTCTGTTTGGCTCACAGGGTAAGCAGCAGCAGGCTGCAGGTTGACCTGCGAGCCCCAGCTGGCCACGCCCCACGCCAGGGCTTCCATGGCCAAGCAGACTGGCACAGCTGTCTGCTTTCTTTCCAGAATTCCCTCACAGGCAAGGACACAGTAAGACCCTGAAAAGCCCTAAGAAATCTGAGTGATGGGGCTGGTGTCGTGGCACTGCAGGTTAAAGTTGCCGCCGGCAGTGCCAGCATCCCACAGGGGCTCCAGTTCGAGTTCCTGATGCTGAACTTCTGATCCAGTTCCCTGCTAATGTGCCTGGGAAAGCAGTGGAGGACGGACCAAACACTTGGGCCTCTGCACCCACGTGGGAAACTTGGAAGAAGCTCCTGGCTCCTGGCTTCAGCCTGGCCCACCGCAGCCCTTGCAGCCACACACACCCACACATTACACCACACACACACACACACACACACACTCACCCCCCCCCCCCCCCACGTATCTCTGCCTTTCAAATAAAGAAATAAACCTTAGGTAAAATCTGAGCAATGCCACATCTTTCCAAGTTCCACTGACTTTGACTTTTTCAGTAATTAAGTTTTTCCTATCTAAAATCTGCCTTAAGCAGCCTTTTCGAAAACAGGGCTCTGTAATGTATGAAATTAGACTGTGACCAAGAGGTCGAATTAGGACCTCGTTATAGATGCTGTTTAATTAGCAGATTTTAAAGACTGATCTCTATTACATGTTAGTTAGATATAGGCAATGAGTTTTCCAAAGTCCCCACAATATTTCACTCTTCTCATTAGGTTAACCCTCCTCTTCAAGGTGCTATTTTAGGCCTCAATGTATTTTAAGGAAACCTGCTGGCCTAAATCCTAAAACATTACTCCAGCACGCATTCTAAATGTTACAGACTCAAAGTTAGACAAACGCCAATCAAAAGGCAAGGAAAGGGGAGTGGGCATTGGGCACCACCCTCAGGATGCTCCTTGCGAAGCCCACGTCCCCTGTCAGCCCCGTTCTGTCCCTTCTGACTCAGCCAGCTGCCAAGGTAGATCCTGGCAGGCAGAGTTACGGCGCCCACGTGGGAAGCACAGATCGAGCTCCAGGCTTCTGCTTCTGGCCTGGGCCGGCCCTGGCTGGTCAAAGCATTTGGACGTATATCAGTAGATGGAAGAAAACTCTAACACTCATTCTCTCTCCCTCTCTCCCCTTCTCTCCTCTCCCCCCCCCTTCAAATAAAGCAAATTAAGACTCTTGGAAACCCGATGCTGGTTCATTAGCACAGCCTCATCCAGACGCAAAGTAGGCCTTGGATTTACAGCTTTCAGAGGATCACAGCGCTATCCCCGAGCAGCTGGGGGATTTGCAGTAAGTGAGCGACTTTCTCCCCACCCTGAGTTCCCAGCCTGCTGGAGACACGAAGCCCCTTACTCCCGAGACTGTCGTGAGCTTGGAGGGAAGGAGGTTGCCCGTGCATAAACCTGTCCCGGGCAGAGAGGTGCTACACACACCTAAGTTCACAGCATCCCACAGCAGCAGCGACACAGCTAAGCCGGGTCTCCCAGGCAGGGGTCTTCTCCCTTGCTACACTGTGACTCCTTCATGGATGGAACTGCTCAGATTGCCTGGATGCAAACCCTGGCTTACTCTGTGCGGCCTTGGGCGAGGTGGCCAACCCCTCGGAGCCTCAAAACAGAAAACACTCCTGCCTGTTTCATGGGGGATGCCACATGGACCACCCCGCTCAGAATATAAAATGCCTTAGCATCCAGCCTACTGCAGGCTGTAACTTTCACTACTGTCATTTGTTACTATTAATGACCTTACTACAGAAACCTGGTAATTAGCTTTAGATCCTATGATGGATCTTCTAATTTTGTCCAAAATCATTCTCCGGGAATAAGGCTGATCGCAAATGCCAACAGGAACAATATCCCCAATTTGCATTTCCACAATCTTGACTACATCCCGTGTCTGGGCAGGAGATTTACGTGGATTCCATCATTTATTCTTATACTAGACCCACACGGGGGAAGTGCCACCACCACGCTGGCACAGAAACGCTATGTGACTGGCCTGAGGTCACAGCAGGGGCTATCAGAGGAGCTCCCCTGCCCACGACAGAGGGAACTTCCCAAGAGCAGGTGCTCCTCCCTGACATCCATCACTTGTGCAGGAACAGTCAGGTAGAGGGGAGTCCACATCCCAGAGGAGAGACACACTGTCAGCGGACACCCTCGTGCAGAACAGCCAGGTAGAGGCGAGTCCACATCCCAGAGGAGAGACACACTGTCAGCGGACACCCTCGTGCAGGAACAGCCAGGTAGAGGGGAGTCCACATCCCAGAGGAGAGACACACTGTCAGCGGACACCCTTGTGCAGAACAGTCAGGTAGAGGGGAGTCCACATCCCAGAGGAGAGACACACTGTCAGCGGACACCCTTGTGTAGGATCAGTCAGGTAGAGGGGAGTCCACATCCCAGAGGAGAGACACACTGTCAGCGGACACCCTTGTGCAGGAACAGTCAGGTGGAGGGGAGTCCACATCCCAGAGGAGAGACACACTGTCAGCGGACACCCAGCGAAAGCAGCCGGATCATCCTCCAGGTACCGAATGCTGCTGCCAGGGGTAAGGCAGCCATGGGATGTCCTTCAAACAGCGTGCGACAGCCACTCACTTCTGGTGAACGAGGGTGTGTGACTCCCCGTGCAGATCTGGGCCAGGCACAGGCAAACCTGCTCGGGCTTACTCAAAATTGTGCCGTCAGGTAAGACAGGGCCTGGCGGCTGGCTGTTACAGGACTGCCTTGACCTGTCTGAAGGTTGGCTGACCTCCAGCTGGGATGCTGAGCAGGGTGGGCAGTGTCTCTCAGCACGCAGCAGACTGGCCGGTTCTTACTTATACTGGGGAACAATTCCCAGATTCGAGAGAAGCACGCACGGCCTCCGCGGGCTCAGTGTCCACATCAGAGCTTCGGAAGGGTCACACCACAAAGAGGGGACACGGGTCCCACCCAGCGAAGAAACAAGCCACAAGGATGCATGGCAAGAGGCACAGAGCACGGCAGGAAGCGAGGTGAGGGACTTGTTTGCTACATACCGACCGCAACAGGCAAGACCTGCCTTTCTGGAGCAGCAACCGTGAGCTGCGTCTTGGAGCAAAACAGGAGGAAGGCAAAGCTGTTCAAGGAAGAGGGCGCTCACGGGGCCGGCGCTGTGGCGTAGCGGGTAAAGCCGCTGCCTGCAGTGCCAACATCCCGGTTCGAGTCCTGGCTGCTCCACTTCCGATCCAGCTCTCTGCTATGGCCTGGGAAAGCCGCAGAAGATGGCCCCAAGTCCTTGGGCCCCTGCACCCACATGGGAGACCCGGAGGAAGCTCCTGACTCCCGATCGGCACAGTTCCAGGTGTTGCAGCCCACTGGGGAGTGAATCAGTGGATGGAAGACCTCCCCCCCCCCCCCGCCCCACTCCTTCTCTCTGTTTAACTCTGACTTTCAAGTAAATAAATAAATCTTTTAAAAAAAGTTAGAGGTCAAGTGCAATTGCATGAGTGCACCTGTGCTTGACCTCATGTCTTTGTGAAATGTACACGTGTGGACGCACACATGTGTAAGTGTAAGGCACACGTCCATGACACAGTGAATGGGACATTCCACCTGCTCGGCTGGGCTGCGTGCCTCTTTCCCTTACTTTTTCTCTTTCCATGTAAGAACACCCACGTCTGGGACATGAAGAACCCCTTACGGCACCCAACAAAGAAGTGCCCTGACCATCTTCCTAGAAATCCTGATCCAGCAAGTCTTGAGTAGGGCTCAGGAACCTCCAGTGTGGCAAGCAACCTAGGAAGCTGTAGGCAGCCGTGCCACCACTAATAACAAAGAAACAACGTGTGAACTTACGGAGGGATCCCATCATGCACAGCTTCTCCCTCCCCAGAGCTGCCACCTGTGTGTGTCTAATTTACCTGCCCAAGCTGCAGCGCCCTAAGGCTCATCCAGGGAACAGGGACCAGCGGGGAAGCAAAGAGGGGAGGATGCGGAGAGTGGGCGGTCAGGGCCTCCAGCTAACATGTGGCTTGCCTTGCTGCCCACTCCAAGAAGTGGGCTTTAGCTTCACCAGCTGTCAGGGACCATAACCAGGGCACACAACCTCAACTATTGAAATCACTGTTGGAAGCATCTTGGCAAATTCCTCAACACTTACAATAAACTTCATATAAAAAGACTCCAGTGACTGTAACGCACAATGCAGAGTAAAATCGGCTGAATTCCAGGACTGAGCTGGAAATGACGAAAGCAACCCAGAACCCCTGCCAGGGCACCAGGCTCAGGCAAAGCCACAGACAGAGCCCAGCACTCAGGCTCAGAGCCTTCTCCAGTTCTTTCACTGCCCACAGGTGCAGGTGGAGGTTCTGGCCGTGCACCAAGCCTGGGATAGCACAACCCACTTAGCTGGTGGTACCATGACTTCATTAACATAGTCATCTCCATAAAGCATCAGTTATTCTTCAGCGTAAACAGGGTACAGAGATGTGATTATCCTTTAGAGACCAGCTCCCATTATTCAGTACCAAAAGGTCACTTTATTTTAAGGGAGAAAAAAATGTCCCCATGTTATAATCCACTCTATTGCCACAATAAGATATGATCCACATGATTACTCAAATTCATCAGGGACAGAACGGCAGGCACAGAATCCCCTCTCTGGTGTGCATGTTGACACGGGGCCATGTTGCTTTGTGGGCCTTTATTTGCTCACTGGGAGAGGGGCACAGCACTGCCCACTCCACCGTGAGACTGACGCAGAGCAGGAGCCAGCCAACTTGCACAGGGCCAGGCAGGAACTGTCTCAGACTTGGGGGTCAGAGGCTCTCTGCTGCAAGCACTCAACTCGGCAGCCAACACGCGGGAACCCTAGCGTGGCTGCGTCCCAGCTGAGCTTTATCTTCCAGAAGGGGAGCAGGCTTCTGTTTGCTGAACCTTTAAAAATGATTTATTATTTTGTTGACTTGAAAGGCAGAAAGACGACGGAGCAATCCACCATCTGCTGGTTCAGTCTCCGCACACCTGTGACAGCCAGGGCTGGGCCAAACTGAAGCCAGGAGCCTGCAACTCCACTCCATGTGGGCGGCAGGGACACAATTATGTGAACTGTCACCCGTTGCCTCCCATGGTGTGCAATAGCAGGACACTGGAAATCAGGAGCAGAGCCTGGACTTTAACCCAGGCATTCCAACTAGCGGGGCGGAACTCCAAGCTATGTGTCGCCTGTGGCACCGAATTCCCTGCCCATTCTAGTCCTTGGAGAGTATATGCTAAGCACCCAAGATAATCCTGGAAAAAACAGAAACTCACTAAACGGCAACCACCGTTCTCCCCCAACCCTGGATGGTGATAATGGGGAAGACGAGAGCCGTGCTCTGGTCACCAACACCATCCTCAGAGCCAGCGACCGGGGAGATGGAATTCTGTTCTGCTTCTGACCAGAACTTCCCGCACCAACTGGGGAAGTCGTTTCCATTCTCCAGATGCTGCCTTTAAAAGGACAATGCCCTGTGCACCTTCCATACTCCCCGTGAGGCCATGCACCCACGCGCCTTCCGCACTCCCCGTGAGGCCGTGAGCATCTCCCACGAAGCACTCACTCTGTTAGCAGCTCACTGACATTCTCAGCACGGCCAGTTCCCCAACTTACTTTCCTTCCTCCTTTTTCTATGTGCACTGGTGAAGAACCTTCAGGGCTGAGGGCACACGTGTCAGGCTGAGCCGAGAGCGCGTTTCCTGCATGGAGAGCAGGCTCGGGCCAGCATGGTTGCAGGAGTAGCCCCCTCAGCCGTGCAGGTTATTTGGAGCTGACTGCACCTGTCAGCACGGATCCGACTTCCTCCCCAGGTTTTAACACAGACACTAAAGCTGGAGGAGGCCGACGCCCTCTCAAAGGTTCACAGAATTGAACTCACAGCCAGTTAAGAGAGCACCCCAGCACTATCAGTTGTAGTTAATCATTGTGTTGCAACAACAGAGTCATTTTTTTCCAGAGTCCATGTATTGATGCACTAATGTCTTTGTCTACAAAGCTAGAAAACTAATACCATTTGTGTAAGACTACCAGCATCAAATTCTGTGCTTCCGATGGAACATTCTAGAAACGCGGAGTCTCAGGTCCTCAGTCCAGGACTCCTGCTCCAGATGGTAGGGGAGAAAGCCCAGGGATCTGCGCTGTCACCATCTGCAAACTGCTAATCTAAGTGACAGCGGCTTCCCTGACCATGGCCCCAGGCACTCAAGCACCCAACACCCAGGGGACCGTGGCTCCCTCAGGCACCAGCCCTCCCACCCCTACTCTGTGCAGGCAGCACCCTGCCTCTCTCCTGCCTCCCCTGCATGTGACCGCAGAGGCTCTGGCCCTCAAAGTTCTCACACAGACCCCAAGACGGGCCAGAGTCTCGCTCCCTTTGCGAGCCTGGCTTCCGAGTGAAGAGAGGCAAGCACACAAGGGTCTTGGAGGGGACTCATCACGGCAGCTGGACCCCGACAGCACAGCCGTCCATTTCGCCAGCGCCCAGGAGCTGTGAGGATCCTGCCCTCACCAGGGCATGGTGGTTCAGAGCTTCCGGCACCGTATCAGTGTCCCACCATCCTCCCACAGTAATACTGAGCTACCCAGTGTCCGTCCAACCGTTCTCTTTAACCCACCACTGCCTGGGTTAGCTGCTGCTCCTTAAAACCACAGGACAACAAAGACGTTGTATTGCTATTCATGCTGACCCTGCCCCCAAATAAACTGTAGCACAAGCAATGCCAGTGACAGAGGCCAGCAGCAAATGCATAGAGAATCACGGAGTGGGGCCAGAGCACAGCGTCCAAGAGCAAAGCCTGGCAAAGGTTTTGGGGGGAAGGGAGCTCCAGCTGCCCTGAGAGCCAGTGGTGAAGGAAAGTGGCTCCCACTCACACCACCTAGGAGGGTGGCACAAGAACCCCATCATGACCAGGCACCCAGGACTCAGTATGCCTGCGGCTGAAGATCCAGGCCAGACTGACTCACTGCTGGCCACAGCACCAAGTCAGAGGCTGGGCAGGACGCAGGCGGCTCTGAGCTTTCTGATGGTTTCCGAACCCTGACTCAGTCTCCCTAACATTCCACCAGCACCCTTCCCACCCCGGGCTGTCTCAGGATTGCACCAAGGCTGCCAGCGGTTCCTGGAGCAAAGCTTCCAGCAGGCGGAGTGAGGAAACCAAGCACGCTCCGCCACCCTCTCCACGCTCCAACTTCACACTGATGGCTCAAAAGCCAACTGTGATGCAGCAACCATGGAAAGGGGGTGCAGTCAGTCACCCCAAACACAGAAAGTGGGCAGATGCGGGGGTACAGCTGCTTGCTCCATGCACTGGGGCCTGCACGGCCTGAAGGATAAAACCACTGAGAGCTCTGAGGACAGCGGGCAGGAAGGAGCAGACGCTGACAGGGGTGCTGGCATGGGATGAGGCGGGCAGGAAGGAGCAGACGCTGACAGGGGTGCTGGCAGTGCTGCCGCAGACCCTCCAAGCCGCACCCTGGGGTGCACGCTGAGGACCTGGAGCTGAGCCCACACACTCTGCCAAGGGCCAGGCAGCGCCACGCCGTCTCCATTCCACCCACTGGGCTGTGAGGGAGCTCAGAGGAAGCTGGGGAACAGGCGTGGCTGTGTTCCCAGAGGCATTTGCCGCAACGGCTGTGCCTGATGTAGGTGCAGCTGGCCAGGCCCTGACCTGGAGGGCCTAACCTCGTGTTTGGTACAGGGGCCACCGATCAGGGGACCTGCAGTCCGAAGAGCAGCTGCTGCCCTCCGGGGCCTCTGCCGTCCGAGACCTGCCCGCGGCTCGGTGCCTGCCCGTTCCCTCGCAGAACCTGTCGCACTCTGATTCGCAGGAACTGCTCGGCACTGAAGACAGTGAGTGAACTGGCGCGGTTCACTGTTCCTAACTGTTGCCCGAGGAGGACACTCATCAGCCACCACTCCACGGCCCTTCTCTCTCCAGCTGCCATTCTGAACCAGGCACTTCCAGAGGCCTCACCCACCAACACCTCCAACCCATCACTTCCCCAAGCAGACCCCGTCCCAGTGTCCTCCCCACCAACCCCGGGCTTCCGGTTCTGCTGAGGCCCTGCCATTGTCTCACTCCCTGTGGCTCCGGCTTCCTTCCCCCAGGCCTTCCCCTTCCAGGCAGCCACATGGCCCTGCTGCTTTCCCCTCAGGACTGCATGCATCGCACCCCGGCTCTTCCCAGCCTCGCGGCATGGCTTTCATCCCGGCCTGCGATTACTCCCCACCTCACCCTCGGAAGTAGCCGCCTCCAGCTCCCCCCACTCTCAGGCCTGCCTCCCAGCAGGTACACAGCCTCTCAACACCTCCACCTGCTGCGCCCCTCTTCTTGTGCACTGCAGGAAACCCTCAGAATCGCACTCCCTGGCCACGTCTGGGCCCCTAACGCGCTTGCCCAGGCTTTGGCTAGGTGGGGTTGAGATCTCAGCAATGCCACTGCTCCCGGGCGTCTGACCCAGGCTTTCGCAGGACCCCAGATCTTGTGGGCTTCACTGTTTTCTGCACGCGTCAATCCAGCTTGGAAATCAACTTGGGAATATTCTCACGGAACCGCCACCCGTCTGCAGCCTGCTGGGACACTTGGGCCACAGCCCCACCTCTGCATCAGCATCACCCCATCCCTGCTATGCCCTGTCAATCACAAATCTTCCCGACACAAGCGCCTGCCCCCACGCCTGCTTCCCGCTGCTCTACCACCACCATCCTGGGTTACCGCAATGGCCTCTGCCTTCCCGTTTGACTCTTGCCCTTCAACCCTCTCCCTCTGGAGTCGCAGAGATGTTAAAACAGAATCTTAACAAATCACCTCCCTGCTTCAGCTCCGAAGGCCTCTCCAGGTCCTTCCTCAGTGCGGTTCAGACTCGGATCAACATCCCAACGACCCAGGGTATTCAAAACTACGATGCCCCAGCTCCACCGACTCCAGATGAGAGATCCCAGGGAGAGAGACTACCCGGGGCAGGTTACTGTTGTTTTTTCAATGTTTTAAATTTTAGATTTTATTTATTTGAAAGGCAGAGTGACAGAGAGAGAAGATGGACAGCCAAATGGCCACAACCAGGGCTGAGCCAGGCTGAACCCAGGATCCAAGAACTCCATCTGCGTTTCCCACGTGGGAGGCGGCAGGCCAAGAGCATGGGCTGTCATCTGCCACTTTCCCAGGTGCATCAGCAGGGAGTGGGCTGGAAGTGGCACTCTGATAAGGGGCACCCACATTGCAAGTGGTACCTCACCCTGCTGTGCCACACCACTGGCCTCTGTGGGAGATTTTCTAGAAGCTGTTACTCAGGTTTCTCTAGTTTTTCTTGTCCTGAAATATCTCACTCCATGAGTATAAAACGTCATCTGGGGAGATCTGTGTGCCACCACAGTAGGAACTGACCAGTGTCAATACCACGATTGCCCTGCTGCCATGATGAGGGTTCAGGGCCGTGGCACCAGAAGGAGCCACAGCCTTGCCAATCTCCCCAGTGCCCCAGGAGCCTGATGCTTCCCAGCCTGGGGACGCAACGACCCCCAACTCCCATCCATCCTCCCACAATTGAGTCACTAGGGTTCAAGCTACTGCCACACCCCGACACACGGATTCCTCCCACTGTTCCGCAAGTCCACAACCACCTCACCGTTCCTTAAAATGCTCTGGTTGGTGTAACTCTTGGCTCACTCTCTCTCCTTGCAGAAGGAGCTGTTTAGATGCAACTCCCCTGATGCACGGTGCAGTGCCTGACCTGCAGGTGCTCACCACTGTTTAGCTCCAGTAGAACAGAACTCAGACAATTGGGCTACTACCACAAAGAAACTGCTGGCCCAAAAGTTGTCTACTAGGCCATGGCCAGCAATGCTGGGGATAAGTCGCCTGACCCACTCCAGACACTTTTCAGGGTAGAAGGTTTGATGTAAAACCAGCTCCAATCCAAAGTGAGAGCAGTCCATCACCCAATCCCACACCCCAGCCCTAAGCAGGTGGAGCCAAGCTCCCTGGTGAAATCTCCCACTCCAAGGGCAGGCAGGGTCTGGATTTTGCTGGCACAGTCCAGTCCACTCCCTGCAACCTTTTTGACTGGGGGGGAGGGGCGGGGTGCACATCAATTTCTCACCAGTGTTACTGCTTCCTCCCCTTCTCCACACATTTGATATGGACCGTATAGCTACATGAATGCACGTGTCCATGAGCACACACATGGGATCTGCATGTGCTTAGCCTGAGAAACAAACTAAACCTACAGGCCACAGAGTACACAGTTCTGCGTCACTTTGATTTTCATCTTTCATCCCCCAGCTTGTAGAAGCTCCTGTCCCCGACTGGGTCTCCTTCACAGCACAAGCGAATCTTGCCCACAAACAGCGGCAAAGCCAGTCTTCCTCCATTCCGCCCTCTACTCCCAACAGCTCCAGGCACATCCTGCCCTGGCCTGACTGAAGGAGACTCCTGAGATGCAAACAGCAGAGATGGGAGCGGAACAGATCCCAGGCCCCTGGTGTGAGCGCAGCTCCACCTGAGGGGATGCCCCACGGGCTCCGTCTCTCCTCCAACTCCACACTCACACACAGGCAGCCAAGCCGCATTGGGTGCTATGATGGCCTCCAACGCTGCTGCGACAGGAAGGGGGCAAAGTAATTAGTGATAAAACCCAGTGGTTCCTTAGGCATCGACTCAAGGACCAGTTGGATGCCCAGCATCTGACTCGGGAAGTCCGGGCCTTTCCAACCGGTTCCCAGGTGATGCCATCCCGCTGGTTCTCACAGCACACCTGAGAGCCACCAGCCTCAGCTCACCCAGTTCTGCCCTACTGGACTGCAAACACTGGTGTCCACGAATTTGCCCCAAAATGAGCCCTCAGCATCCCGTGTATTGTTAAAAAAAAAAAGTCTTACAACAACTTAGAACAGAATTTAAATTTTAATCATCTTTTTTGTGCAAAAAAGTAAATCACGGCACCAATGGGACACAGCTGATCACTAGTGCTTACTGCAACGGAGCTTCAGGTCTGCATCATCCGGGAAGCCTTCAAACACAGCCACGTCCAGGCGCAGCTCAGCCCAGGGACTGCAGAATCTCTGGGGCAGCCCCTTCCTCTCTGGAGAAACAGAGGTCAAGGTCACCAGGAGGGAGACGCAACACAGTCAAAGCTACGGGCAGTAAGTCCGCTATGCACTGAGCAGGTACTCGGGCAGTAAAAACTCTGCCTCCGTCGACTTAGAGCATAACACATCTGATGTCAGCAGAAGACGGCGGACGCTGAACAGGCACTAACGGGAAAAGAAGGAATCTATGTTGTACACAGACAGACAAACAGAAAGATATAAGGAATCTACTGTGTAGCAAGAAGGGAATATATTAAGGTCCATTAATAAAAGAACGTAAGTTTAACTCGTTTAAAACTTGCCTCTGTCACCCGGGCTAAGCCACAACCTCTCTGATCTATTTGGTCATCTGTGTCTTTTTAGGAATTCTTCCATTCTGTCTCAATTGTCTAATTTGTTAACATCCTACTTTTTGTAACATTTCTTCATCATCCTGTCTTTTTTTCTGCAATGTTGGAACCTCCTTCAGAAACAAGACTCCAAACCCCACAACACATCAGGGGCAGGAGCAAAGCAGGGCCCGTGTGAGCATCTGGGCCACTGCCAACCCCAGCAGCCTTTGCTCTCCCTCCGTCACCAGCACCGTGTGTGAGTACCTCACCCTGCTCCTGCAGGACAACCTACGCCACGGCTCACGGAAGGCCACCACGCAGGGCCTCGTCACCAGGAGCAGGCCAGCGTGTTGACGGCATCTTCCTGCTGTCGGTATATTGAGGCTTCACTTAGCAGCTGGAGCCTTGCTGGGCCTGGAGAGACCGCCTTCCTCTGGGGTCAGCCAATTCCTAGACAGTCACTCTCGCCGCCCATCTGCACGGCATCATGGAGTCAGAAAATTGAGCAGCCTCTCTGAACACTGGGGAGGGCAGACCTCGGGGCCCAGGCTCGCACTGCTCTGCACAGCAGAGAAAGCTCACACACACCTCAACCAGAACACTGGGGAGGGCAGACCTCAGGGCCGGGCTCGCACTGCTCCGCATGGCAGAGAAGGCTCACACACACACCTCAACCAGAACACTGGGGAGGGCAGACCTCGGGGCCCAGGGTCGCACTGCTCTGCACAGCAGAGAAAGCTCACACACACCTCAACCAGAACACTGGGGAGGGCAGACCTCGGGGCCGGGCTCGCACTGCTCTGCACAGCAGAGAAAGCTCACGCACACACCTCAACCAGAACACTGGGGAGGGCAGACCTCGGGGCCAAGGGTCACACTGCTCTGCACAGCAGAGAAAGCTCACGCACACACCTCAACCAGAACACTGGGGAGGGCAGACCTCGGGGCCCAGGGTCACACTGCTCTACACAGCAGAGAAAGCTCACACACACCTCAACCAGAACACTGGGGAGGGCAGACCTCAGGGCCGGGCTCGCACTGCTCCGCACAGCAGAGAAGGCTCACACACACACTGAACAGCTGCTCTCTTCTCTGCAGCTTCACAAACATGTCCAAAAGGCCCAGGGACCCAGGAACAGGTCGACAGGTCAGCAAAACACACAGTGGGCAAGAGTAGTGCCACGTTTCCAATAAAACTGTCGAGGCAAACAGGCAAATGAGCCAACAGTGCACACAGCGTGCCACTATTTAAGTAAACCAAAATAAACATGGAGTAAGACCACATGTCACTAGTTCTAAAGAATGAACCGAACGAGAGGCAGCCGCTCCTGACGAAGCTGCCCAGCAGTCAGCAGTGGCCAGCATCTCCACACAAAGCTTCAGCAGTATCTGCAGTATTTTCCATCTTTAGGAGCATTATTTCCCACATTTTAAAATTTTTTTTAAGCTAGCAACAGAGCAATCATACATAAATCGATGATTTTTAAAAAGGTGCAATCAATATGGCTAACCACCAACAAAGATTAATTCCAAATCTAACCATGAATGCCATCTTCCAATTTCTTCTCCATCAATCAAAGCTCAAACCCCCCTCGAACCAAAGATGTAATTAAATCCTGAACACACAACGTCTGGCTTGAGACCAGCAGGGAGGATGGTGTGGAGGCGAGAATCCGAGAAGATTGGGTGGAAGAGGTAAATCCGTGCTGGCCAACAAGCGTCTCTAAATTCAAGGTCAAGACGGTGGGGCCTCATCCCGTCCCCACCGGGAAGCCGTACCTGTTTCAAGCTGGAGATCCGCGTGGATGAAAGGGATCAATCAATACCCACTCTGCACCCCTGCCGCAAAGACTACCCCTGCACCATCATCTCAGAGTGAGGGAACTGTGGGGAGTTTCAGATGCTGGGCAGGAGCTTAAAAGACGCGATCTGCCCTCTGCGGGGGGCTGCTTTTTAAAGACTTTAAGAACACATTAAGCACAGCGCCCTGCTTGCCTCACTCACCTTCAAGGCCTGGCGTGGATGCTTGGGAACAGCAGCCAAGAGGACGATGCTATTCCAGCTCTAGGTGGCCAGCGGGCTCCTCCATCAGCAGGGCAAAGCGTGCCCCTTTCTTTCGCGGCTACAGCCTCCTGGGTCCCGCTGTTCAGAGCAGACCCTGTGGGGAAAGGAGCAAGCAAGGACAACACGGATGACAAAACCGTCGGTTAAGGTCCTTCCTGTAAACCCTGGATGCTGTTGGGTTCAGGAACGTTGAGCAGAGGGGAGCTGTGGGACACACTTGGTTAGATTTCCAGGATCCCACATGTGTGCTCCTCCTTTAGAGGGGTCTATGGGTGACAGCCAGGTAGGGGCAGCGGCACAAGGGCATGAACCAGATGGAAAAGCCCCGTTCCTATTCTCTGTCTTGAACAAACTTCTTCTCAAAGCAGTCAAAGAAAGCCTGAGAAAACTAGCCCAGAGAGAAAGAGGCCTGACAGAAAACCAAAAGTAACTGCAATGAGACAGAGAAGCAGTATCTGTCCCCTTGAATGCAGAAATGCAGTCCCCAAGCTCTGCTGTCGATAGCTTTGGGGGTAGAAACATAAACCAATTGTGGCATTTAGCTGTGGGGCCTTGGGAAGCCTTTACACCACACTGGGTTGTTGGGGTGGAGCCCCCGTGATCGGACCCCAGTGAGGACACACACACACACTTGCTGTCTCTTCTGTGAGATGTGCTGTGCCACCTCAGGATGCTGGCAGCAAGCAGCTGTAATCAGAGGCAGAGACAGCTGGGCCCATGATCTTGGACTGTGAACCTCCACAACTGTGAGTCAAAGACAAGACATCTCCTGTCTTTATAAAGTGAGGCTACCTCAGTAACCAAGGGCTGGTGAACACACCACCACCAGGCAGCCCAGCAGCCGCTACTGCTGCCCACACCCCAGGGACTCTCACTCCTGCTGGGTTAGCTTTGTGACATGTGTTGCGACACACTCCTGCTCTCCTCGTGGGTAGACTGCGTGCCTATTACAAGCACATAACCAAACACTGGCAATGTGAATTCCCCATGTTCAAGAAGGCTGCATTCCAGTGTGGGCTACAGAGAAGGGAGCAGGCAACAGCCTGGAGGACCCACACCAGAGGCCAGGGGTCTGTAGCCACCAAGAAGAGGCAGAGCTGGCAGCCTTGTGACTGCACCTCCCAGGCTGTCTTCACACCACCCCGTGACATCCCACCGCCTCGGCCGTCTGGAAGGGCCCCCAGCCACCTGCCAGGAAGACATTTCACAGACACACCTGCTTCTACTCCTTTCCTAGAGCCTTAGCCACACGGAGCAGCCTCCATCTCATCCAACACTTTCCCTCTTTCCTGAGGGTGTCAGTCTCTCCTCCACCCACCCTCTCTCTTCTGATGTATGAGTTAGGTAGGAAGTTAGAAATGATCTTACGTGTGTGTGACAAAGGCCTAAGGAATTGACCTCTACAGTGGTCCAGCATCGCATCTCAAAGTCATCCCGATAACCCTCCAGGTACAGCCCAGTATCTACATTTCAAAAGTCCTGCCTGGATCCTGAGGACCTTCCAGGGGGTCCTGCCCCTTCTACCTGGCCTGACAGACATCCTTCCTCTAAGGCGGGCAATGCCAGCCAGGCTTCCCAAGTCTGACAACTTTCATGGGAAAATTTTTTCTATTTACATCCAACAAGTCCTTTGTTCTGGGAGAAGAAGGAAAGCGGGATAGAAGAGGCAGAAGTCCCCTTAAAAACCTCAGCCTAAATGTGCACTGTGCACTCTCTCAGGTTCTCTCTGGAGAGGTGCCCCTCTGTTCTTACGGATGTCTCTACCCTAATAAACCTTGCTATGTTGCTTTCCCCTGCTCTCTGTCTCACGCCTGAATTTTTTCTTGCGTGAAGACAAGGACCCTTTGCTTCTCTGGTAACATATGGACTGCAGGCAGCTGTCAATCACAGCACCACCAACTTTTCCCCAATAACTCCCCACAGTCAAGTCTACCTGTCCCACACCTGGGTGTGGTGAGGACCTGACGCCACCTTTGCTGCTCAAGACCAGCTCCCAGGGATCCTGCCGGCCCGAGACCAACCCGGCCAGGCTTCCGCAGGCTCCTCTCAGGGCCTGACCGGCACTCAGCCATGCTGGCCCAGCGGGATTCAGACAGCTCCAGCTCAGCACTCAAAAGGCTGAGTGCTGCACCTCACTCTTTCTCAGAGCTCTGGCCGCACTCTCGCAGCTGGGCCTGTGCCGTGGGCTCCATTGCCCAATCCTTTCCCTCCCCTTGAGCTCTCAGGTCACAAGGCTCCTGTGAGTGTGGGTGATCCTGGGCCTGGCTGGATGGCTGCCTGCCAAGCCCATGCAGGAGGTGGTGCCTGCCCCCTACCGCCCCGGGAGGACTCAGCACAGAGACCCAGTCAGGTCCTGACTGCTAGGCGACAGGGGCCCCAGGCACATTTTCCTCACCCCCACACTCTGCTGAAAGGCCCTGTACTAGGTAAACAGCTCCCGGGTGTGGCTGAGACCCCTAGGACCACCTGTAAGGCTGCACAGCCTACGTGACCTTCAAGCTGAGGGAGAAGCGTAGAGGCGAGTATCTGCTTTATCCTATAGAATCAGTGTTGCTACCTGAACTAGCTACTCCTTTGGCCTGACCTTTGAAAGCTTGTGCCTGATCGTTAATAAACAACCATGTTCACCGAAACTTGTCTCTGGTGCTTCTTGTTGAAGAACACCGTCGCCCCACTGTCCCAACAGTGTGGGCCTCGCAGGACGAGTTCGCACTATGAGCAGGGGCAGCAAAGTCCCCAGAGGCACCGACGGCAGTCAGACGCAGAATTCTAGTCCAGCTTTGCTCAGCCAACCTCCCTGGGTCTGTGATGGCTGGAGTTCTCCTGAGCAACAGAGCAACAGGATGGATGGAGATGCACGGACACACACACACACTCAGACACACACACACACACACTCAGACACACACACACACTCAGACACACACACACACTCAGACACACACTCAGACACACACACACTCAGACACACACACACACCCAGACACACACTCTGACACACACACACACTCAGACACACACACACTCACTCAGACACACACACACTCACTCAGACACACACACTCAGACACACACACACTCTGACACACACACACAGACACACACACAGACACACACACTCTGACACACACACACAGACACACACACTCAGACACACACACACACTCTGACACACACACACACTCAGACACACATACTTAAATCCACACACAAATACATACATGCCGTCACACACACACTGTGACAGAGACAGACAATGACCAATAGCAACAGAGGGAAGTCAGCAAGGAGACTGACTGACGGATTACGGGAATTGGCACGTGCAACGATGGAGGTCAGAGGTCACAGAGCTGCCCTGGCCCGAGTCCTGCAGTCAGAAGGTCCGTCACCCAAGGCCAGGAAAGGAGGACAAAGCCCCCTGCCTCTCTGTTCTGTGCACACCCACAGCAGGCTGCACCATGCTCACCTGTGGGAGTGAAGGAGGATCTCGCTTACTTCGTCTACTCATTCAAACGCTGATCTCTCCCAGCACAAGGCTGGACCCGTGGGCACCCCTTAGCTGCTCAGCTTGACACGGGAAACTGACCACTGCAGGCCCCGGTGGCCCTCATCTGTAAATGGCCACCATGACACCTGTTCCCCAGAGCTGCTGTGAAGATGAGCTGGGTGAGGAGCCAATTCCCACTGTGTGTGGCTCATCGCCAGACCTTCCAAGCACGGCCCCCTGGCCCACTCTTGCCGAACTCCCTCCTGAGAGTGAGCAGGATCCAGCCAGGTTCTACTAAAGCCGGCATCAAGTGGCAGGGACTGGGCGAAGGCAGACCTCATCTTTGCCCAGCGCAGTGAAGCCAGCTCCGCTCGGACAAGGAGAAGGATGGGAACAAAGGGTCTCCTTAAGGGCTAACCATCTGCTCAGGGGTAAGCGCAAAACCTGCACTCCACAGAGCCCACTGAAGCTAACAATAAACAAACACCACCGTTGCAGAGGGACATTTTCAAACAACACATCTCAGTCTCCACCAAGCCCCATCTCTGGCAGAGGCTGCCCACAGGTCTGCAGGGAGCAGAGCAGGCACCATGTTCAGACCTCAAGCAAAAGTGACCGCTGACGACAGGACTTACTGAGCCAGCCACTGTTCCTTGCACTTAATCCAAACTAACTGCTGTCCTCCAGGAAACACTAGGAGGTTGGTCGTCATGCTGCCCTCACTGGACAGGTGAGGGGAGTTGAGGCGTGATGCGCACAGTCACCTCCAAGTCCCCCTTCTGAACTACAACCCGTCACTGCCTCCCAACCATACAACAGCCACAGACTACAGAGCAGGCCCTGCCCATACAGCATGCTGAGAAAGACCCCCACCCCACCCCCCCCTCACCAGAGCTAAGCTCGGGAAAAAACCCCCAGCATACCCAAACAGCTCCAGTTGGCTGACGGCCAGAGTACCTACTTCCAAGAACCTTGTGAGCCACCCGGTTTCTTAGAAACAGCTTCACAGTGAGGACATTTGGAAATACAAAAAGAACGACCTGTGTTGGCAGTGCAACCCTGTGTAATAGTTAGAGCCCACCTGCAGAGTTACCTACTTCTAGCCTGTGGGTGCCCTCGGGCTCTGTTACAACCGCCAAGTTATGAACACTGACCATAACATAAAACAAATCTACCTTTCGACCTAGAGGGACACCTTGACCCTCCTATGCCCCGTGTACATCTGAGCCTCTGAGGCTTCGCCCAGGAACCCGGCCGACTGCCTGTCTGGTCCCCTCATTGAAGCGAAGCTGTCCCGTCAGCAGCATGAGCTCCCTTTACATCTGTCCGCGAGTCCTGACTTGACTTCCAGGTGTGTGACATTTTTCTTTACTGCTACTTACTATTACTACCAATAGGTCTGAACATCTCTGCCTGTCTCACTCCTCTGTTCCCAAGGCATCAACGCCTGAGTCCCCCATGCATTCCACTCAACTCCCCGTACAGCAGTGGACACAAACTGATAGAAAGAGGCTTTGGTTTACTTTCACAGGCAGAGTGCTTGCCCTGTACAGTATCCCAGAACTGCTGAGTTCTGGGTTAAAAAAAAAAAAAAACAAAACAAAACAAAAAAAAACACACAGGCACCTGCAGAGACTTGGCGATTTCCATGAGAATGTAGAGACATTAACTCTACTACACAGCTTTGTGCTGCAAATCTGAGCAAAAACAAACTCAGTGCAAGGTCAGTGTAGAAGCCAGAGACTCAGCTTTCAGAGGTACCCTCCTGCCTCCCACCGCCACCCTGCCTGCCACCCAATCTGTACTGACTGCAGGCGAAGAATGTGTGAGAAGGCGGGTGCCACTGGACTCACAGGAAGGCCAGATGAGATGCTGAAAACAAATCCTCTAACAAACACAGCTTGAGATACAGGATCAGGTGAGCGAAACGGCTGAGTGTGCACCATCTGGAGATGGCTGATAAAACCCACGGAGAGAGGGGCGAAACTCTCAAGAGATTTCCCACAAGAAATCAACTTGGAAATGAAAAACAGAATTGAAAGCCACAGTGGTAATAATATGGCTTAGCAAGACAGAACAAATAGGTGGCAGAGAGCAGACGCGCTTGGTTCTTAAAAAGCATACCCATTTAGTCCAAGACGCTGGTTGCACTATGATCTGCTTCATTTGCAGGGAATATTGAACCCTAGAGTGACTGGGGGAAGGCATTACAGCAAACACAAGCTTTATCCTTTCAACAACAACCATAAGCTTTATCCTTTCATTTCATTCAAATGGGATGCTCAGCAGAGGATCAAAAAGCAAACCTAGGATTAAACAAAGTGCACATTCAGGCCTCCTAGGCAAGGTAATTAGTAAGATAAAAGAGAAGGCAAGAGAGTTCAAGGTTAAGGACATGGAACCCAGGGTCCTTGGTCTTAGCTGTGCAGTGGAACCACCTGGGAGCTGGGAAAATGCTGAAAATCAAGTTTCCCACCTGTAACACAGTCACAAAACACATCAAACCCTGGAAAGGGTTTATTGGGGAAAACCCAGCAGACCAGAGGGAAGGGGTGAAGAAGGGAAAAGAGAAAGAAGGAGAGCATAAGAGAGACAGAGAGGAGAGGAGCTAGAGAGGAGAGAGAGAGCAGAGAGGAGAGGGGGAGAGGAGAGCAGAGCAGAGATCGCGAGAGAGCCAGGTGTTCTGGAACAGCTCCTTTTGAAACTTTGCCAGAGGGCGGGCAGGGAAGCAGGAGCAGCAAATCCCATTAGGATGGAGGTGGAGCTTGACACCAGTGGTTGGGCCACGTGGTCACCTGACTTCCAGCAATGGCGGCAGGGGCTAGAGCCTAGGATGGTGTCAAGGTGTGGATCGTGCCATAGATAAAACTGCACCATTTTCCTAACACCACCCAGAGTGTCGAATCCTCCTGGCCTGGTGTACCTGGATGTTAGGTCCCTAAAGCATCTCTAGCTGATTCTATTATGCAGCCAAGACCATGGTGGAGCGATGCTTCCCAGACTTGAGCGCTGTCCCCAAACACAGGTGGCTGTCGGCATCCCAAGTGTCTGAGCCTGGGCCTAGGAAAGCACCCTTCTAACGAGTCCCCAGCTGATGTTGATGCCACTGACCAAAGACTGGACTTCGAAATGGAACCACCGGATCCAGCTCTGACAGCACCAGGCCCCGGTTTTAAAACAAACTATCCAAGATTTTACAGGGGCTAAGAAGGCAATCCGGAAGGGAAGTTAGAAACCCAGTATCAGGGTCATGGAGCAGGGGGTGCTTTTCTTCTCCTGAGTGGGATGTTGCAACAGGCCACCAGTGCCTCCTGAATTTGGAAGTGCGGGACTGGCATTCCACGGGCCCCAGCTGGCAGAGAACCTAATGTGTCTATTACTTCACTTAGGGATGAGGACCTCAACCCTCACCCCACCCAGACATAAGTGTCAGGTGCCAGCCATGGCCGTCCAGTGTACCTTTTTAATCATCACAGAAACTTAATACATTCTGAGTGCCTGTTCTGGAATACACCTGACCCAGCCACCAGAAGAGCCACTCAGCTAGCTAATAACTGCAATCCATTCTTCAACTCTAAATGCCGCAATCGATGTAGAAAACAAGCATGTCCCTTTTACTGTATTAAAAGGACTCAGCTGAGATGTGTTTTTCTCCCAAACCTGAAACCTCCTATGAGAACTTTCCAATTGTGCATCCTTAGTGGCAGCATTGAGCTGCGGGAACTTCCGTAAATCTTGAAGGCTGTCTCTGATGCAGGCTGCCATGTCCTGGAAGCAACAGACCAAGGGCTAGGGCTCCTGAAACTCACCAGGGACAGGTGGACTTCATTGTGTTACCTGTGGTTCCCCAACCCGTCCAAGATTGATGTCAGTGCTGCAAATTTTCTCTCTCCCTGTCAAGGTCAATTACAGCTCTTCTCCTTCCTTCCTTTCGTTTTTTTGTTTTGTTTCGTTTTTAGTTTTTTGGTTTTTTTTTTTTTTGGTTTTTTTTTTTGTTTTTTTGACAGGCAGAGTTAGGCAGTGAGAGAGAGAGAGAAAGGTCTTCCTTTTCCATTGGTTCATCCCCCAATGGCCACTGCAGCTGGTGTGCTGCACTAATCCGAAGCCAGGAGCCAGGTGCCTCCTCCTGGTCTGCCATGCGGGTGCAGGGCCCAAGTACTTGGGCCATCCTCCACTGCACTCCCGGGCCACAGCAGAGAGCTGGACTGGAAGAGGGGCAACCGGGACAGAATCTGGTGCCCCGACCAGGACTAGAACCCGGTGTGCCGGCGCCACAAGACGGAGGATTAGCCTAGTGAGCCGCGGCGCCGGCCTCCTCTCCTTTCTAAGCCCCATCCTTCCACCCTCGCCTACACATTCTTAATGTTTGCTCAAATTCCCTCCTGCTCACTGCGCTACCTGATTCCAATCTCACCTCCATTTTTTCCTGCCACCTACACCCATGGCCAGGATGCTTCTTTCCAAACCAGGGACTGGCAAGCCACGACCTCCAAGCCAGACACAGCCCTCTTTTAACTTACATCGGAATGCAGTCTGGTCCTGGTTCATTCATTCACATACCAGGGAGCACTGCTTTCACACAGTAAGGACAGAGCTGAGCCAGAGATGGCAAGAGCCACAAAGCCAGCAAGCATACTCCCCAGCCCTTCACAGACAAGCCGGCAGATCCGCGTTGTCAACTCCTGCTACTCAGTGTGATCCATGTTCCAGAAATACCAGCAGCACTGGAAAGTTTATTAAAATCACACAGGATCAGGTCCCATCCCAGAGCTCAGAGCCAACTAATGCATCTCCACAAATCCCCAGGAGATGAAAAGGGACAGGAAAGGAATAGAGGCAGGTGATCACAGTACCCCAGCATTCCACAATCCCTACATTTTGTAAGCAAAGTGGGATGAGACACGGGTGTGCCAATTCACTTTCATCTACACCCTCAGGTCATCTTCCTAGGGAGGGGTAGCCCTCAATGGGCAATACCTGAGGATTTGTTGATTTCGGCAGCTTAAACACTTTGCAGTGGTATCCTATGTGAGGATGATCAAGTTGCTCCTGTGTCGCTCTTCCTCCACCGAGAACCATCATTACCTAATCCACCCAGAAGACCGTAAGACACATGAGAAGACCGTCAGTGCACCTGCTGCAAAGTGGCCACCTCGTGCAAGGTGCTGGACCAAGGGAGCACTTCAGTGAGTGTTCAGGAGCTGGCTCCTCTTCTCATGCCTCTTACCAACACTGTTCGTGTGAGTGACAAATTCCCTCTGACCATGTTCTCCAGCAGCATGGTGGAGGGAAGACCAACTTCGCTCTCCACATAGCTGTTAAGGACAATCAGTGGGGCCAGTGCTGTGGCTCACTTGGTTAATCCTCTGCCTGCGGTGTCGGCATCCCCTATGGGCACTGGGTTCTAGTCCCGGTTGCTCCTCTTCCAGCCCAGCTCTCTGCTGTGGCCCAGGAGGGCAGTGGAGGTTGGCCCGAAGTCCTTGGGCCCCTGCACCCACATGGGAGACCAGGAAGAAGCACCTGGCTCCCGGCTTCGGAAGGGTGCAGCACCAGCCGTAGCGGCCGTTTGGGGAGTGAACCAACAGAAGGAAGACCTTTCTCTCTGTCTCTCTCACTGTCTGTAACTCTACCTGTCAAATAAAAAAAAGAAAAGGACAATCAGATATGTACCTAAAGAAAATGGTAACCCAGTGCCCAGTAGCTACAATAAGCTGGCAAGGGCAACCTGTGGACTACTGCTTAGATGCACGGCAGGTGCCATGCCCCATTGTACTGCTGAACACTGAATCTCAAAACAGGCGGAATCCTGACTTGACTTTTTAAAAACTGATACAAAATGAAGACGTGTTAAAGATTTTATTGAATCCATTATTAATAAAGGGGTTGGTGAGATGTTATAAGTCAAAGCAGCACCCATGTGTGTGGAGTAAAGCATACTGAAATGCATTTACGAGTAGACACAGGAGCGGAGAGAGGCGGCAGTGGACTCCACACTGGACAGAATTTATTTGCATAGATATGGCCAAGAACATTTGCATTACAATCCATTATCTTCAAGTTAGTTATCTGCAAGTTCAAAAGAGCTCAAGGGCAATGGGAGGCTAGAGGGAGACAGGAAGTCACGGGCACAGACTCTCCTGGAGCCACTCAGTGCTCCTCTTGGCTTATTTCAGGTTTTTTTCTTCTTAGTAGACTTGCTCATCATCCCAGAGCAGTACCAGAGCAGTGTCAAGGCCACGGGTTCCCATCGTCTCCGCACCGGGGCCACGTACCTCAGTCACGGGTGAGGTTTTCAGAGACTGGCCTCAGGAAAACCAAGGCCACAAAAGGAAAATCCTGGGATGCAATGTACGACACTGTGTCAGCCAAACACCCTGTCTTGATGTGAAAGATCACATGAATTATCTACCAAGACTGAGGATGTTATAGAGAGAAAAAACTAGCTCACGCCCCAGGAAATCACCGAGCCACACTTTGATACCCCTTGGCAATCAGTTCTATTGATCGTTGTGGTCAATGGCCAGAGAGGGAGTTAAGGGGACCTGGCTCAATGCCTCCACATACCATGTTCATGGAGATCTGGCAACACCAAAAAATAGCTGGGTTTCACTACTTCCTGTGTACTCAAGCCTCGCCCTGAGTCTTACTTCTGGTAACAAGTTGCAGCTCTGTGTTCCTGCTTCACGGTCTATAAACCCCTTCAGCAGTCAAATCCCAGTATTAAAGGGAGTCCTGAGGTGCTTGCCTTCCGCTTGTCTATCAGATCTCCCCACAAGTCAAGAATCTGCTCCCGACTGGGGCTCTGGGTCCTGCTGCAGCCTTGCTTGACATTCCCCCTCCATCAGCCCATCCTACCCACATCCCTGCTGTGCCCACATGAGCTCTCTCCTGCAGAGCTCCACTTCCTGCACCACTGTGCACTTCCTCAGCTAGCCACACACGGCCTCCTCCAACCAGGACAGCACAGTGTGGCGTTCTCTACCAGATCCCACGCGGGACTCCCAGCCACTGCCCCCATCCTGATGGCTCAAGGTCAGCTCTGCCTCAGCCCTTTCATCTCAGTATTGCTGAGAGCTGAGCTAAGCCACTGTGTACACAGTGACGTTCTGAGGTGGCTAGCTAGCTCTACTGCTGGAAATCTGGAGACGGACCAGCACGGCCGCTGAAGGAGAGCCCGAGTCTCGTTCCTTCCGCCCATCCTAAGTTCATGGCTGAAATCCTAAAAACCAAAGCCCGATCGGTAACAGTAAAGCACAGGACCTGCTTATCGAGGTTTTAGGTGATGAGAGAACTTACAGGGAAACGAATGCTCACAGAAGCAGATCAACATCAGTATTTTACACTAGGTTAGTGGGCTATTTGGCTTTTAATTAACCAAACACCCAAGGCAACTTTACTTAAAAAGAGGAAGGGTTTATAGAGCCCACAGTTTGTGCGGTTCACTGCCCCACTGGTGCAGCCTTTGGGTGATAGATTTGGGGCTGGCATGGCACTGGGATGACACAGGCTACCACATGCTAAGGAATGCATCAAGATGTCATCTCCGTTCTCACCAGCACTGAGCAGAACGAATCCAATCACCTTCCAAAGACCCCACCCCCAAACACCACAACTGGACTATGTTCCCACCTTCTCAGTGCCATTACCTGAAGACTTGGAGGATCAAACCTTTATGTTCTTGGGAGCAAATATTTCCAACGGTAGCAATGGGATAAAGAGCAGACAGGTGAAGAGAAACATGGCAACAAATAGGGTCTGAAACTGAGTTTTCTAGAAAACAGTTCACCACACACATCTGTGAAGTGTAAATAAAATAATGCAAGAAACACTGGGACCTCCAGGGAGGGCTGATGGTGCCTGGGCTGCAACTCCGTGCCACACCCTGCAGGTGGCCCTCACATGCACCACCCCACGGACCCTAGCAATGCTGTGGCACAGATACTACTGTGGGCAGAAGTTATCCTTCCCATTTTACAGATGAGGAAACTAATGCCAGCGGCTGGCTTAAGGCAGCTCACAGCAAGTCACTCTGCTAACAGCTGCTAGAGCCAGCATTCAGATTCAGGAACACCAAAGGATCCCATACCCGTATGTGTCCTGAACCTTCTAACAGGTTTAACCTAGGTGCCCAGCAGCAGGCAGCTGCATCCCAAGCCATCAACCTGTGGACACCCAGGCTGTCTACCCTCTCCCTCATCCCAATGCCACTCTCACTCCTCTGCACTCCCCTCACTTTCACAGAAATCACCAGGGGTTCTGAACCTCTATCGGGCCACAGATCCAATATCATGCCTGGTTTAATCTTCTATAAGTTGAAAATTCTTGCGTGTTTTTTTTTCCCTCCTTGCTGCTTCTACTGACAGGCGGAGGCAGCATCTCAGCCATGCCAACCAGTAATTTGGCAATCATGGAAAGGCTGTGACAACCACTTCTTGACGCAGCAATGCTCCTTTCTGAAGACAACAAAATATTCATCCAAGAAAAACAACCCCAGGCTCATTTGTGAGCTTTCTGGAAGTATTAATAATAATTGGTGTGGTTTTTCTCCCTCAATGTGTGTGTAATGAGCATAAACTCTCAATAATTAATTACAAGAGAAAAAGACCCACTGCCATTTTGTAGTCATTTTACAGAGCTGATTTCCTTCCATTAACATGATACTGGCATTGGAACAAGTAGTAAAAGTTTATATACTTAGCCACCACTACAGTAATTAATTCTTTTTAACAATACTGCATCCCTATATGGTATTCAAAGGCTACCTGCAAAGAGCCAGTCTCTGGCCAGTCTCTCAGACAGTATGCTGGACAGTTAAAGGCACCAGCACCCCACAAACATGTCTTCAGTAGGCACTCATTTGGAGCAAAGTACTGTGCCAAACACCTGGGCTCATACGTCCAAGTTGTCTGAAGAGTGCTCATTACCTGCCAGGCTCTGTTATGGGTGGTAAGGTTGGAGAAGCTCCTGGCCAATCAATCATCGACCTGACCTTTGTCTCCAGTTCCTGGGGTGGACAGGTACATCTCAACCCCTGCAATTTCCTAAGTCATCATTTGTGGTGGACCCCTTAGACCACACTGACCGCATGTGAGCAAGGTCCATACCTAGCTTAGGCTAATAAGGTGGCTTGGAATGGGGGTGACTACAGGATAGAAGCTTGGGGTCATGAGATGTGAAGTGGCCTCTGCAGAGAAAGGTAGGAATTGAGGTTGAGCTCAAGCTCATGGCCAGTGACTTCATCTATGTTACCACGAATGCAACTCCAACCAAGCGTCTGTGTGAGTGCCAGAAGACAAGAGCTGAGGACATGAGAAGTGTCATATCCTGGGCCTTCCCAGACTGCACCGTACGTATCTCTTGTGCCTTGCTCCAGCTCCTACCCTTCTGCTACAGTAACATTCTAACAGTTAAAGACATCAGGCCCCACGGTTCCGGTTCCGAGTCATTTTAGCAAAGTATCAAGCTCAATCAGCTGGCTCCAACCGCCAAGTTTGTGGTCAACTGGTCAGAAGGGAGGCGACCTGGAGACCCTCAAATCTGAAGTAAAGGCAGTTCATGAAAACCATGCCATTGGCACATGGCCTGGCTCAAGCTAGCCAGGGTCAGCAGTCTGCAGAGATCGGCAAGGAAGATGCCCTGGCCTCAGGAGCCTGGGAGCAAGCACGGAAGGAAAGAGCCAAGACAGCATGAGCAGGGAAGAGCTTGAAGGAGCAGCAGGCTCACAGGCTGCAGAGCAGGGGCTGGAGGAATAGGCAAAGTTGGCCACGGAAGGCCTTTCTAAGCATGGAGTCTAGACTCAGAGATGGAGAGAACCACTGAGCAGCAGGTCCTGGACCTCAGCCCTTGTGGAAGCATCACGCAGAACAATCCAGAAAAGGCTAAGACAAAATCAGCAGCAGAAAATCTGCTTTCGGGAGGAGTTTCTGCTGAAACGCGTCTACGGTGAATTTTCTGGTACTGGAGGCACGTTTTTTCCATTCTGAAACCATGAAAAGAGTGTCACGGAAAATGTGTGTGGGCAAGACTGCACACCCTAGGAAGCCAAGAAGCCAGAGCAGCACTGCAGGTGAAGCCAGGGCATCAAGAATTCTCTGGAAGCCTCTCTTGCAACCAGCTCACGGCAGCCCTACAGCACCTCGCACGGACACTCTGAACTCTCAGTGCGCTCACGGATTGAAGGGGGAACTTTCAAAGTGAAGATTCTGACCCAGCGGGACTGGGCTGACGCCTAAGACTGTGCAACCATAGTAAGCACGTGGGGGAGGCTGAAGCCACCGTCTTGGGGTGCCGCTCTGAGTCAGGAAGCCGTGGCCCAGCGCTGCACAGCAGAAATAAAATGCGGCTCACAATCACTGAGCAAATGTGCATTTCCATGGTCCTGGCAGACTTTGTAAAAGATACAGAAACTCTGTTGACACAACACAGTTCTCCCCAAACTCCACACACGCTCAAGTCCCACACATAAGATGACACAGCATGTGCAGATAACCTACACTTCTCCTGCTGCGCACTTGAAGTCATCTATGGGTTACTAACAGTACCTAACGCAATGCAAATCCTTCTTCTGTATTACATGAGGAATAGCAATATGGAAAACACATCTATACATGCCGTACTGTACATGCTCAGTACCCCTTTGTAGTCTCCTTCACACAACACACATTTGCTAGGGTAGAATCTGCAGAGGGGAAGGTCCAATGCTGATTAAACATCCTATTTAACCTGATAGATCTGAAATAGTTTCATCTAACACCAATCCGGAAAACATCAAGAATGCATTCTGGTGTTTGCACTACGTCTACACAACGCCCTGTGCCCTTTATACTCACGCCTCCACTGGAAGAGGTGCACTGCACTTGGTCGGTAGCCAACTGTGTCCCGGGTCCCACTGCTCAGTGCAGCTCTTCCCTGGAAGGAGTCTTACAATCAAGCCTCGGAGCACACAGAAGCCAGGCGCACAGCTGCTCCTGGTGAGGAACTTTGTCTTGGCATTACCTATCTCTCTAAGTGGGTTTTAGCACTACACAACAACGCGGCAGCTTTCCTGGTATCCTTTATATTTATTTATTTTTATTTTTTATTTTTGACAGGCAGAGTGGACAGTGAGAGAGAGAGAGAGACAGAGAGAAAGATCTTCCTTTACCGTTGGTTCAACCTCCAATGGCCGCTGCGGCCGGCACACTACGCTAATCCGAAGCTAAGAGCCAGGTGCTTCTCCTGGTCTCCTATGCGGGTGCAGGGCCCAAAGACTTGGGCCATCCTCTACTGAATTCCTGTGCCATAGCAGAGAGCTGGACTGGAAGAGGAGCAACCAGGACAGAATCCGGTGCCCCTACTGGGACTAGAACCTGGTGTGCCAGCGCCGCAAGTGGAGGATTAGTCTATTGAGCTGTGGCGCCAGCCTTTTTATTTTTTATTTTTTTTTATTATTATTTTTCCTGGTATCCTTTATAAAATGATGGCTATGGCACACCCACCCACATCACCCCCACACACACACACACAGAGCAGCTGTTACGCAAAGGACTGTTACAGTAGTCTCTTGATGAATGCAGTAGGAATTTCCGCAGGTGTTTCCTGTAAGCAAGGTAGGCTGGATGCAAGAAATCAATGTTTTCTTCTGCTGCAACTGAATGCTCCCAATTGCCGGCCAACATCAACACAAGCCAGCAGGCGATCACTCAGACGCCCTGGCTGCCCTGGTAATGCTATTAGCATCTCTCATCCTGGTCCCCTAAGCACCTTAGGAGCACGGCTAAAGCTCTGCCAAGCTCTGGGACTCAAATAGCCCCAATTTACAAACAAACTGATCAGGCAGCCACTGGCTGAATTATTTGTTTCCAATCCCAAGTCCCACTCCACCGGGTCAGCAATCGAAGCCACTGCCGTGGGCGCCAGCTAGCATCACCCAGCTCTCCCAGAGACACTGCATTTCTGGCTCCCCATTGATTTTTTGAAGTCATCTAAAGCAACAGTCTGGTGAAGAATGGTGTTGGCAAAAAGGAAGAAAATGAGCTGTTACGATCATTAAAATAATGATTTTGCAGATAGTCATAGTCAGAAGTGGTATCTTTGCACAGTAGGCACTATTGATTGCACAGACAAGACAAAATAGGGTTGCAATGCACGGTAATTAAAGCTGGGTGAAAATTTAACAATGAGAATAAAAAGGTGTCCTCATGGATTTTTACTGAGGTCCCAGGAGTAATTGCAATAAGTCACAGTCTGGGATTAGGCACACACAGATGCCTGTGTGACTGAGGCCTCTGGTTAGTTGAAGACATACGGGTACACACATCTTCACTCTCAACGATGGAGCACTTACCCTGCCAGGCACCACACTGACGATCTCCACACATACATCAGTGGGTTCTCACCTTTAGAAGGTGCAATCATTGAGGAGCATGGTTTCGTAGATGGAGGTTCACCGACATATCCAAGGTCACAGCCAGCCAAGGTCACAGCCAGCCAGGAAGCACAGAAGGGAAGACCTGAACTCCATCAGTCTGCCTCCAGACTTGCCACACTGTTAACTAACAGCCGACACCACCCTCCAGTTCCAAGAAGCCCTCCTGGCCTAGAATAAACGACTCCACATACTAAGCCAGCATCCAACTCACGTTATTCCCACTTCTTATAACTAGTTCAGCATTTGGGAGCCAAAGAAAACCAATTTACCTTGAGCTTCTCTCATGCCCTGGCTAAGCCGCGGTTTCCTGAGACCTCCCCTCCAGGCAGTACCAGCCCCCAGTTTCCTTCCAGTGCCCTCACTCCTACGGGTCCCCAGCCTCATCTTCGACAGAGTGTCCATGACTTTCAGACCCTCTGTTAGCCGCTCTGGTGGGCTGCAGCAAGAGACTGAACTCATGATAGGGTTCCTTGCAGTCGGCCTGTCAACAGAGCTGGCGTCACAGAGCAGGGCATTGTGGAAGGGGCTGCCCGTTGGAGACACCTGTTCTTATGACCTTCAACCTCCACCCCAACACACCCACACTAATCTGATGGGACCAAGAAGCAGCAGGAACCTCAAGTGTCAGTGCACAGGACGGCTCAGAGATGGAGCACAGCAGAGAAAGCCCCACACTGCGTGTCTGCAGCGATGCGGCTCAGAAAGCCATAGTGCAACGTGTGCCTGCTCAGCTCATGCAGCGTCACTGAACAGAAGCCACCGGGAGACCCTAGAAGCTCCTCAGAACAGAGACTTTCTCGTCTTCCCTTGCTGTGCCTGCACTTGCAAGCATAAAGCCAGGCTGTCTCTACAATTCCCTTACCCAAGGAGACTTCTATAATCATGCAGTGGCCGTAAGGCCCTGCCCAAGGCATTTCATTTAGCAGCCAGGAAGGACTGACCCCTGGAGAAGAGAGGGGCCGCAGAGCCCCGGGTGCCCAGGCGGACCCTGCACTGGTCCTGAGCGCTGCTCTGATACTACCTGGAAGACTCCATCTGCATGAGACCACGTCTGCTCCCAGCAAAGCCTTGCCCCTCTGCTCCCCACAACTCACGCACGAGCTTCTGCCTGCTCAGCCTCCGAAGCGTAGCATTCCCAAGCTCACTGTGTCTCCTGGTTCACCCAACTCCCCTGAAATCATTCACTCACCCTCCATGCTATCTACATTCCACGCCTCCCTCTGTCCGGTGAAGAAGGGTACGCACACATCTGCACCACACTGGGTCCTTGGCAATCACTCTCCCATCCTCCTTTGCTTGCACAATGAGTGTGCAGCCCTTGCTCCCTGTCCCCTGTCTCCTGTCAGTTCACTTGTGATCCTTCAGGGGGCAGCAGAGAACCCTACCCCCTCCTACAGCCACGGCACCCATCATTAGATAGAGTCTATTTTCTCCTTGAATCCAAGCTGGTACTCTGGCTTATGAAAAACTTGAGGGTTGGGCAGAAATGACATTTTCACAGTTCTGAGCCCAAGCCTAAAAACATTTCAAGCTTACACTCAACTCTTAGAAGCCTGTGTGCAAGCAAACTTACTGGAATATCAGAGACAACATGGGCAGAGATGAGCTGTGGAAGCTGAGGCCATGTGAGTCCAGCCACCCCTGGCCAAGCCCACTTCTGGCCACGGGTGTCTCAGTGAACCAGCCCAGACCACACAAAGTATGCAGCTACCGCCAGTCCAAGTCATCAATCTGAGCAGGCACAAGCTGAACGAGTTGATGTCTTAAAGCTATGAAGCTTGAGACGTTTGCTACATTTTTAAAAGCAAACAAATACACACACCTGCAGCTGCCACACAAGAACTCCAAGTCATGTTAATATATAAGAAGCTACAAAGGCAACTGGAAACCCAACATCATAAGCATCGTCTTGTTCAGGAACACGGGACTGCACTATTACTCCTGGGTGCAGACACCTGAGAAAACAGAAATGGGACACAGGGGCCAGAGTGGAGGATTAGCACTGTTCGCTCACAGACTCCTCAATTGGCTCTGGCTCGAAAGATCATTTCAGTCAATCATGCCGATGACTGAGCCTTCTAACAGGCAAGAAGGTCCACACCAGTGCCCCTTCCCAGAGCCCTTACAGACACAAGGACAGCCTCCTGGGTTGAAGCCAACGCTACCAGGAGGGAGCATCAAAGCTGTGGCAGAGATCCCGGAGGGGTAACCTCTCCCATTGTCCTCAACTGTGACATTCACCAGCCCAGGAAATTCTCCAGTGGGCCTTTGGGACGTGTGCTCCACGCCTCCTGAAGCCGGCTCTGAATCTCTTCTGCAGGTAATATCCACTCCACTGCTTCCCCACACTGCAGAATCTAGAGACAGGAACGACGCTGGGCCCGGTTACTGCCAATCAATCACAGTGAAGACAGGACATTTTCCATCACATTAGGGATACAGAGGAACTCAGTTCTGGTTTCCATCATCTGAGCGTCAATGCACTTGTCAATCTTCCACAGTGTTAAGATGACACAGTGGCAGTTTCGGGTAGGAATGGATGTGGGATATCCTTCAGAAACCCAGTCAATTCAGCATGTAACTCACTATGCTATATGCTATTTGGTGCCAGCGGTTCCTCACTTTTAATTTTTATGTTGTTGACACCACGTCTGCTGCAGGCATCACAGTTATATTGCTGGAAGCAGGAACTTTTTTTTTTTTTAACTTGACAGGTAGAGTTAGACAGTGAGAGAAACACACAGAGAGAAAGGTCTTCCTTCTGTTGGTTCACTCCCCAAATGGCTGCTATGGCCAGCGCTGCACCGACCCAAAGCCAGGAACCAGGTGCTTCCCCCTGGTCTCCCATGTGGGTGCAGGCGCCCAAGCACTTGGGCCATCCTCCACTGCCTTCCCGGGCCACAGCAGAGAGCTGGAGTGGAAGAGGAGCAACCAGGACTAGAACTCAGTGCCCATATGGGATGGCGGCGCCACAGGTGGAGGATTAGCCAAGTGAGCCACGGCGCTGGCCCCGGAAGCAGGAACTTTCTAAGAAAACTGCCTGTGTCGGATCCTGGCCTCTCCACTTGTTAGCTGTAGGCCCTTGCTCTGGCGATTTCTATGCCTAAGCCGCCACACTTCAGAAGAGGGGGTAATTATATACTTCTATAGGGTTAGCATGAGGAGTAAATGAATTTCTCAAGCTCTCTCACTTTAACATGCTAGAGGCACAAGTTACGTTTATACCAGCAGAGGTTTAAAAAAAAGAAAGAAAGAAACCCATACTGATTTGGGAAAGGTTCAATGTGGATTTTAAAATCCACCTTTTGGGAGTCAACAGGGAACATACAATCTACTTTCCAAACTCTTAAGTCTCTGAGCACTCAACCCCAGGATGGTGAAAAAAAAAGCGTCAAGACCATGGATCCCACCTCCCACAGACTCCAAGGGTGGCTGGCTCAGGGGCTGTGCTGTCAGAGCAAAACTGGGTTGAGATTCCTGCTGCAGCACCTACCACGAGCAAGGCATTGGTCCCTGCCCGCCTTAGGAGCCCTCAGTTCCCTCTCACGCAAATGCTGAAGCTGTGGAGTGACCAGGAGTCACCAAGTGTATAACGCATCCATCACCACGTGTCCCACGCAGGAACTCATGACCCAGCAGGTGTGCCAGTGATGGAACTACTGACCCCTCTCTCCCACCTGACACTGAGTTCTGTGCCCAGAGGAACTTCGCTTCCCTACTTCAATTCCTACCGGCCACGAAGAGCAACAGTTCTCATCTAGGAAAGGTCGGAGTCAGTGCCTATGGCTGTCTGACCTGCGGGAACACAGAGCTCAGCTAGGAGACAGGCGCTCAGTCCCCTTCCAGGCGGATAAGGCGCCTTCCTGAGATGAGCTTCGACGGCAGTTAGTGTGACGCATTTCTAACTGAAACACAACATCGTGACTTCTATCCAACACCCTCCTCAGCCCGGTTCTCTCACTTACTCTTCAGGAACCTGAACTTGGGAAAGAGCCAAAAGCAACAGTGAACTCATAGGACTTCAGGGGCCGAGAGAGGTGACGACAAGTAAGGCATGTCCAGGAGTGGACGGTTTGCTTTTGTGGGCATTCTTAGAGCAGGAGTCCCTTAGTTTGAGGGCTCTATGAGGCTCAGAAATAAAAACTATGGGATGCACTCTTTATTGTCCCCAAACAACGTATAGAACATTCAAAGAAAATCGTTTTTTTTTAAAGATTTTATTTATTTATTTATTTATTTGCAAGTCAGAGTTTTACAGAGAGGAGAGGCAGAGAGAAAGAGAGAGAGAGAGAGAGAGAGAGTCTTCCATCTTCTGGTTCACTCCTCAATTAGCCGCAACAGCCAGAGCTGCACTGATCTGAAGCCAGGAGCCAGGAGCTTCCTCAGGGTCTCCCACGTGAGTGCAGAGGCCCAAGGACTTGGGCCATCCTCCACTGCCTTCCCAGGCCACAGCAGAGAGCTGGATGGGAAGTGGAGCAGCCAGGTCTCGAACTGGCACCCATATGGGATGCCGGCGCTTCAGGCCAGGGCGTTAACCCGCTGTGCCACCGTGCCGGCCCCTCAAAGAAAATCTTAAGAAGCTAAAGCACTTTCAAGAAACCCCCGAGTCTGACCGGGTAGGACAAGTTGCAAAGATTAAGGCCCTTCTGAGTGAGCTCCAAACATTTACAAACCAAGAAGATTTCCTAGGCACTGGACACTTAATCAGCCACAGTGTACACTGCATGCACGGCAGGCCTGGGTGACCCTGCAGGACAGAGATGCAGAGACAGACCTGCCTGTGTTAGCAGTGGCACAAATACCTGAGGAAGCTATTAGGAAAGAGGGCTTGTTATTTTTTAATGTATTTATTGAAAGGCAACATGACAGAGCTAAAAAGGAAAGAAAGGGGATGTTACAGTTGATTTCTCAACAACGTTGCAGTGGATTCGTTTCTGAGAGGAGGAGCGTGGTGGGGGCAATCACCACACAGACCCCAGGAGTCGGGTGAAAGTGGGCCTGAGGCCAGCAGCCCGCAGTCAGTACAACAGCTTATATATAGTCAAGACCAGCCAATCCGGTCAAGGGGCGGTCTATGCCCCCAACCAATCACAGCCTGTTGCCAGGCAGTTTCCAAAGCCATCCAATCACAGCTGGTTGCCAGTCAGGCTCTTGTTGCCAGGCAATTTCTGAAACCATCCAATCATCCATCAGTCAGGCTCTGTTGTCATGTGGTTTCCAAAGCATCCAATCACGGCCTGTTGCCAGGCAGTTTCTGTTGTCCGCGGCCATCTTGGCATGACCTTTTCACCTCATTCCACCACAAAGGGGCAGGGAGGAGAAGGGAGAAGCGAGGTCTTCCGTTCTCTGGTTCACTCGACAGGTGGTTTTAAGAGCTAGGCCAGGTCAGAGCGAGGAGCCTGGAACTTCTTCCTGGTCTCCCACACGGGTGGCAGGGCTCAAGGACTTGGGTCATCTTCCGCTGTCTTCCGAGGTACATTGGCAGGACAGCCAGGATGGAACCAGCTCTCCAACGTGGGAGCCAGCATCAGAGACAGAGGCTTCCTGCGGCGACCCGACACTGGTGCCACGGAAGGCTGTTTTGGCTCTGGGTTACGGAGCTCTCTGTGGGAGATTACGGGGTCCTCAGAACTCTGACACAGGACGCAAGCCACGCGTGGCGGAACACGTATCCCGGAAGCACCACATGGACAGCGGAGGAGCAGACACACACAGGACACGCGTGTCCACATGTTCTTTCTTATAAAGCCAGACAATCCCATCACAGGGCTGCACGCCCGCAACCCGAGCCAGTTCACTCACTCCCCAAAGGGCCCCCCTTTAGAAGCATAAGGGATGGAGTCTCCACCCTTCATCCATCAGCCTACAAGTTGGGGGTTTAAATACCTGCATAAACGGGGGAGTCTAGGCCTGCTCAAACGACAGCTACACTCTCCAGAGAAGCCGCCAACACAGGCTACTGCTGCATGCCGTGAACGACAGGGACACGTCAGGTCACACCAGGGGCTTTGGGTAGACCATTTCATCAGTTAACTTCACCGGTAAAGCAGACCTGAGGCTTGTACGGAAAGCACATGCAAACTCACAAATAGTCAAGAACTTGCTACAGCTTACAGCACAAGATGAAGGACAAAATCTGGCTTTCAGCCCAGGCTTCTCACGTTCAGCCCGTGCTGGTAGCAGCTGGAGGGAGTTTGGTATCTCCATGGTGTCCCTACCACTGGCATTCAGATAACTTTTTTTAAACCTTGAAAAATATAAGGTTAAAGAAAATGAGACTGGTTTTCTCATTCTACACTTCCAAAGAAGGGTACAGCATTCCTCATTTCCCAAATGAAACTCGTTTTTCAAGGAAATTTGGCTATGGTTAGGAACTCCATGTTTGAGGGGAAGTGACTGATTTTATTACCAAATTAAATGCTTAGAGTGGAGATCAGGCCTTCGATGTAGTGGTTAAGATGCCCACACCATACACCCAAGCGCCTGGTCCCCATCCCTGATCTGGATCCAACTCCACCCTCCCGCCAAGGAGGAACCTGTGAGGCAGCAGTGATGGCTCCAGGCACTGGGTTCCTGCCACTCACTGGACTGAGATCCTGGCTCCTGGCCTCAGCCCCCAGCCACTGTGGGTATTTGGGGACAGAACCAGCAGATGCAAGCCCTCTGTGTCTTTCTCTCAAACACATTGGATAAATACACACAGAAATTACATCAGCAGGTCCAGCCATCAGAGATACGGTGTTGCTTTTGTTAACCAGCAGAGTGTGCGTGGGAAAGCTGCGATCTTTTCTTTAGTATTTCACAATTAAAGCACGTGCCTTTGTTTCTTTTAGTCCCGAAGCTTAAAATACTTTTTACTTGAAGGTCACTGGGAGATCTCTCTTTAAAACTCTATTTTTTAATCCTGGACAATGCCGTGTGTGGGCGGCTATTGAGGAAATGAGAAATGACGTACAGATGTGACCATAAATTTTCACGGCTGCTTCAGAGAGCAAAGCAGGGTGTTTCTGCCTGAGCCCCCCTTTCAGGTGAACTGCCTGGACCAACAGGCAGGCGGGCAGAGTGCTCGCTACACGGCGTCTGCAACAGGGAAAACGCTGCAAACAACCTGAATGCCTACAATCAAGGGGAGGGAAATATGAGTAAACTTACTCATGTCTCATCTATGTGGTGACAAATTCTTGAAATACATCTACATAAATTAACCTCAAAATATATATTCATGGAAGAGTGAGCAACTTGCCTGGTTCATGATCAAAGCTTAAATCACTTGGGGGCTGGTGTTGCGGCCCAGCAGTTTAAGTCACTGCTTGTGACACTGGCATCCCCTTTAAGAGTGCGGGTTAATCCCCTGGCTGCTGTGTTTCTGATCCAGCTTTCTGCTAACGCACCTGGGAAGGCAGAGGCAGATGCCTGGAGTTCCTGGCTCCGGTCCTGAATGGTGCAGCTATTGGGGGAGTGAACCCACAGATGGAAAATCTATCTCTTTGTCACCCTGCCTTTCATAAAAGTAAATCCACACAAAATTAAAATCGTGTTTTAAAAAAATGAATGGAAACCCTTGCTTGTCCTCTTACACACACCAGTGTACTCTGTGAGTGGAGCGGGATTCCTTCTGTAGCGTTTGTTTATAAAGAGTTAACAACAGGAACCCTGCCTTCATCTGCGCAGGCTTCTATAAACCTCACAGGCAAGGTGACTTGGCAACAGCTGTCGCTGACTGCTCAGAGTTCTGGAGGTCGACAAGCCCAGAACAAGGTGGCAGCTGATCTGACATCTTCCTCTTCAACAGATGGTCAGCTTGCTGGGTCTCTGTACGGGAGAGGGGTGAGGCAGATCTGTGCGGTCATATCAGGAAGGCAGGAGGTTCAGCCCTGGCACCCTGATCAGACTCAAGGCCCCTCTTGTGTTATCACACTGGCAATGGGGCTTCAGTGTCGGAGTTCAGACCATAGCAGTCCAAAACACACATGCCCACTTAAGAGAGAGAAAATTCTGAAAACAGTAAGTTCCTGGCACATCTGGGGTTTTGAAGGCATTTTACCTAGTTATTAATCTCATGGAACTACTCAGAAATTGCCCCAAGTGTACGACTTATTGACACTCCATCTAGTGGCTGCTGCATTTTACCTCTCACGCCCCGTGAAGTGTACGATACACACTGTACGTGGCCAGTCTCGAGCACTCGCCGGCGCCTCAGTAACACGCTTGTGTTCTGTGGTTGTGCACAGCAGGGCACATTTTCCAGCCTGCTGGCTCTGTGTCCGAGTCTCCCTTTAGCAACTTCATATTTATTGGTTATGGATCGCGCTCGTAGCACACGCTACATACATCATTGCAAGCTTTAAAAACAAAAGATCGATAACGGCTCAGCTGCCAGCATCCCTGTGCAAACCGTCCCTTATCTATCAGACTGTGGCGCACGGCAGCAGGCTGCGCAATTCCAATTCTTCATGGCTCTACAAACTTTCTCTGACATCAACATGATTATTTCCTGGGAAGCTGTAACTTTAAGCAATTCCCGGAACTCCAAACTGCATGAATCAGCAGCCCGGATTCAGGATTTGACGTGTCAGCAAATCATCTCTTAAAAATGTGTAGTTCCTGGAATGCTGGGCCTGAAAGAACAAAGTCACGTAGTCCTCCCAAGATTTCAGAGGCCAGTGGGGAGATGGAGACACACACACACACACAATCAGGCTCGCCTCTTAAAAATACTTTTAAATTATCAAATGGTATCAAGAGCAGTAATACTTGTACCTCACCTTAGAAAATCAAAATTCTGAGTATTCACAAAAGAGGAAGCTCAGCTGGTTTCATTCTATACAGGATTTAAAGCACTAGTTTTAATGGAAATCATCTGCAATGAACTGAAATGCAACATGTTTTCTGTGCAGAATTCTAGCTAGTCTTGGGTTCTCCTTTATCCCCCTATTTTACTCTAACCCTTTCTAAAATGATAATCCGCTAACATCACAGGACGCATGAGAATTATCCCCAAGAATGCCACGTGCTCTTGGGTTCCAGCTTTTGCGAACGAGCTTGGAGTAGATCAATTACGCCCAGGGGGAGGGGGATGCAGAAATACTAGATTAAAACCTTTTATCGCCGGCGCCGAGGCTCACTAGGCTAATCCTCTGCCTTGTGGCGCCAGCACACCGGGTTCTAGTCCCGGTCGGGGCGCCGGATTCTGTCCCAGTTGCCCCTCTTCCAGGCCAGCTCTCTGCTGTGGCCAGGGAGTGCAGTGGAGGATGGCCCAAGTGCTTGGGCCCTGCACCCCATGGGAGACCAGGAGAAGCACCTGGCTCCTGACTTCGGACCAGCGCGGTGCGCCGGCCGCAGCGCACCAGCCGCGGCGGCCATTGGAGGGTGAACCAACGGCAAAGGAAGACCTTTCTCTCTCTCTCTGTCTCTCACTGTCCACTCTGCCTGTCAAAAAAAAAAAAAAAAAAAAAAAAAAAAAACCTGTTAAAACCATGTATTTGAAAGTATTGAGCAATCAAGGAGGTGAGTGGGGACTGAGGTGTGAAGACTGAAGATAGGGAGCAAAGCTAAATATGGAGCTGCTCCCGAAGCTGAGGCCAACCTTCCACCTGTTCAACATGGCAACCTACAGGCCAATCGTACACGCAGCAGACTGTGACGGGGGTGCAAGGACAAGTCCAGAGGGCAACCACAGGCCTGAAGCTGAACATGAGGCCGTCTCAATGGCCTGCGAAGTGAACGCCAGCCTTTAGAGCCGTCAGTCATCGGCAAAGGGCGCGGGCTTTCTGGGCCATCTGACGGGGTTCTCCGGGGAAGAGGAAAGCCAGCATCGTCAAAGGCTAAAGCTTAGTTCAAACCAGCTCAACCCCAGACTGCTCCGGAGGGTCCTGGTCCTGGTCAAGTGAGCACTAAAAGCCACTTGAAACCTTGTCTCCAGGAAGAAATTATCCAATCACTGAGTGATCTCAGCAATTCACACACGGTGCCTGACAGTGAGTAAAAAGCTTTTAAAACCTGACTCAACGTGCAGGGGTCAATGATACACGTCAGGAGATAAGAGCATAAAAGCAGCTATTTCTTGATTAAAAAAAAAAAGATTGTAAAGAGGCTTGGACATTGGAGCCATACAATATTTAACTTACTGGTGAGCCCCAAAAGTTAGAAGACTTAATGAGAATTTTTAGAAAATGATTAGAAACTTTTATAAAAAAATTCTGAACGTTGCTCTTTCCCCTGGCACCTCCGAGGCGGTCAGCTGCTTCAAAATGAAGCTGAATATCTCCTTCCCAGCTATTGACTGCCAGAAACTCATCGAAGTGGACGATGAACGTAAACTTTGTACTTTCTATGAGAAGCGTATGGCCACAGAAGTTGCTGCCGATGCTCTGGGTGAAGAATGGAAGGGTTATGTGGTCCGGATCAGTGGTGGGAATGATAAACAAGGTTTTCCCATGAAGCAAGGTGTCTTGACCCATGGGCGGGTCCGCCTGCTGCTGAGTAAGGGGCATTCCTGTTACAGACCAAGGAGAACTGGAGAAAGAAAGCGCAAATCAGTTCGGGGCTGCATTGTCGATGCCAATTTGAGTGTTCTCAACTTGGTTATTGTAAAAAAAGGAGAGAACGATATTCCTGGATTGACTGATACCACGGTGCCTCGTCGCCTGGGTCCTAAAAGAGCCAGCAGAATTTGTAAACTTTTCAATCTTTCTAAAGAAGATGATGTACGCCAGTGTGTTGTAAGAAAGCCCTTAAACAAAGAAGGTAAGAAACCTAGGACCAAAGCACCCAAGATTCAGCGTCTGGTTACTCCACGTGTCCTGCAACACAAATGCCAGCGAATTGCTCTGAAGAAACAGCGAACTAAGAAGAACAAGGAGGAGGCTGCAGACTATGCTAAACTCTTGGCCAAGAGAATGAAGGAGGCCAAAGAAAAACGCCAGGAACAGATTGCCAAGAGACGTAGGCTGTCTTCTCTGAGAGCGTCTACTTCTAAATCTGAGTCCAGTCAAAAATAAGGTTTAATAACAACAAACAAATAAGATTGTGTTTCAAAAAAAAATTCCGAATGTTAACAGTAGAACTGAAAAGTATAATAGCTGGAATTAGATGCCTTGAATACAATAAAGGACAGAATTTGTAAATGTGGAAATCATGCAGTAGAAAACACTAAGATTAAAGCCGAGAGAGAGATTTTCAAAAGGTCGGTAAGTAACAAAAGAAACTCGTTGTTCAGTCAAAAGGTGTAACTCAAGTTATCAGAGTTTTCACAAAATGCAAAGACAAAGAATGTGCCAATAGCAGTATTTGGAAAGATACTGCCACGGAATTTACTAAATACAAGACACACATTCTTTGCTTCCTAAATGTCAGCCGTCTCTTCCTAGGACACGACGAAGCTGAAATGGCCTGGGGACTCCCGGGGGAATGGAGCAAGATGGTGGAACAGGATCACCCAGCAACTGTGCCTTCTTCATTAATCTGAACTACTCCTGAACCAAAAAAAAAAAAAAAAAACACCTTTACAAGAGCTAAGCACACCAGCTGTGAGATCACAGCACCTCCTCAGAACTTGAGAATAAAAAGGTTCTCCTGAAAAGGTTAGGAAGCACATTATCTCTGCCCCCCTTCCCCCCCACCCAGGGCAGCACAGCATGGAAAGAGATGTCACCTGCCTGGGAGAAGTGAGCATGGGAACACACCCGGGCCCCTAAAAGCAAGCTCACCACAGTGAGAACCCAGCACCAAGGAAGAAAGTCACAGTCCCTTACTCAGAGTCGGCACCCACGATGTGTGATGTGAGACTTGCGCTGGCATCACACAGCCACTCAGCCTTCTGTCACTTACGTACGGTCCACATGACCACTGAGGGAGTCCTCTTGTGCTAAGACTAAACTTTCCAGGCCACAGCAGAGAGCTGGATCGGAAGTGGAGCAGCAGAGACCAAATCGATGCCCGTACTGGATGCTGGCACTGCAGGCAGCGGCGTTACCCACTGCACCACAGCACCGGCTCTAGAGTAGTATGTTTTATAATCAACCTCATAGCAACCACAAAGCAAAAACCTGCAACAGGTGTACCAAAAATTGAAGAAAACAAAACAAAACAAAAAACCTCCCTGCCAATGGCCTAGGGAAAAGCAGTGGAAGTGTCCCAAGCACTCGGGCCCCCGATACCTCTGAGGGAGACCTGGATGAAGCTCCTGACTCCTGGCCTCAGCCTGGCCCAGCACTGGTTGTTGCAGTCACCTGGAGAGTGAACCAGCAGACAGAAGATGTCTCTCCAGTATCTCTGTCTGTAACTCCATCAAATAAATAAATGATGTTTTTAAAACGGTAATTATATAATGACAAAGGGATCAGTTCAGCAAGAATATGTCATGTTTGGGAACGTATATGGACTCAACGTGTGAGCACCGAAATACAAAATCCAAACGTTCAAACATCTGAAGGTAGAGATAGACTGCAATGCACTCATGGTAGGGAACTTAACACTGCACTTAGCAACAGATACACCCGGACAGGAAACCAACAAAGAAACAGTCAAATAAGCTGGGCACACAGATCTAATACCCACCTACAGGACATCTCGTCTAAAAGCTACACAATGCACATTCTTCCCAATTGCATTTGGAAAATTCTCCACGATAGAACAGGTCTTGTAACATAAAATTAGTCCTAACAAATTCAAGACGGCTGAAATCACACCAATTATCTTTTCTGATTCTAGCAGTATAAAAATAGAAATAACTGGAAGAATGTGACAAATTTTACAAATCATGAAAATTAAACATGTTCCTGATCAATGGGTTAACGAATTTAAATGAAGTCATTACAACTGATAGCACAAAAGTGCACAGTATCCTAACACACTGTTAACAGAAATTATACATGAAAAGGGATAGCCTAACATGCATAAATTCCTGGACATACACAATCCACTGAAAACAAATTATGAAGAAACAGAAAATCTTAATGAACCAGCAACATGGAAATTTAATCATTGATAAAATTGTCTCCTATCAAAGAAAAGCGGACGATCCAATGATTTCAATGTTATTCCACAAAACATTTAAAGATGAATCAATATCAACTACTCTCAAACTGTTCCAAGCATGAGGATGAGGGAGTACTTCCAAACTCATTCTACGAGACCAAAATTACACTGGTAACAGGCAGACAACAGTAGAACAAAAAGCGAAAACTACAGAAAAATATCCCTGATGAATATAGACACAAAAACCCTCAACAGAATAGTGACACACTGAATATAATACATTCAAGAGTCTTGACCATGTCAACAGGAATTCGTCTGAGAAGTCCTTGCACCTAAAGATCTGAAAGACCTTGCAATGATTGTTCAACATATGCAAATCAACACACCTCCCAGATCATACTAACACAATGTAGAACGAAGCCTTAGAGAATTATTATAAAATTATAAAGGCTTATCAAATTTCAGCAAATGCCAAGAGACCATTTGACGTCATTTGCCATCTCTTCATCATGCAAACTGTCATCAAATTCAACACAGAAGGAACAGAGCTCAATAAAAAGTCATGAATTACAAAACCCCACCTAACATAATACTGAATGAGGAGGCTGGCGCCTCGGCTCAGTAGGCTAATCCTCCACCTTGCGGCGCCAGCACACTGGGTTCTAGTCCCGGTCGGGGCGCTGGATTCTGTCCCGGTTGCCCCTCTTCCAGGCCAGCTCTCTGCTGTGGCCAGGGAGTGCAGTGGAGGATGGCCCAAGTGCTTGGGCCCTGCACCCCAAGGGAGACCAGGAGAAGCACCTGGCTCCTGGCTTTGGATCAGCGTGGTGCGCCGGCCGCGGCAGCCATTGGAGGGTGAACCAACGGCAAAAAGGAAGACCTTTCTCTCTGTCTCTCTCTCTCACTGTCCACTCTGCCTGTCAAAAAATAAAAAAATAAATAAATAAAAAATAAAAAAAAAATACTGAATGATGAAAATTTCAAAGATTCTTCTCCAGGACCTGGAATGAGACAAGGACACCGTTCTTGATATTTCAATTTTACTCAACATTAAGACTAAAAGTGCTAAAAAGAATTTAAGATGATCTCGTATATAGAAAATCCTAAAATTACACCAATAAATTGTCAAATAAATTCAGTAAAATTGTAGAACACAAAAGTAACAGAATCGCTTCTTCACCTGTTGGCTAGGATCAAGTATGTAAGTACCACAGAAAAATCAGTAGCTTATTTATATACTACAGTGACTATTTTAAAAAAGCAACCAGGATGGGGCTGGCACTATGGTGCAGCACATTAAAGCCCTGCCTGTGGCACTGGCATCCCATATGGGTACCGGTTCAAAGCCTGGCTGCTCCACTTTTATGTAGCTCCCTGCTAATGCACCTGAGAAAGCAGCAGAGGATGGTCCAAGTGCTTGGACCTCTGTACCCATGTGGGGGACACAGAAGAAGCTCCTGGCTCCTGGCTCCAGCCTTGCCCAACCCTGGTCATTGCAGCTATTTGGGGAGTGAAACAGCGCATGTAGGACCTCTCTGACTCTCGCTCTCTGTAACTCTGCCAGGAGCCTGCACTGTGGTGCAGTGGGCTAAGCAACTCTCCAGCTTTTTCACTTCTGGTGCAGCTCCCTGCTAATGCCCCTGGGAAAGTAGTAGAGGATGGCCCAAGTGCTTGGGTCCCCACACCCACACGAAGACCTAGATGGCGTTCTGGGTTCCTGCCAGTGCAGCCATTTGGGGAGTGAACCATGAATGGAAGGTGTCTCCAACCCCTCCCCCATCCAGTCTTTCACTCTCTTTTTATTAAATAAATAAGTATTTAAGAAAACACAATCAAACTCACTATACCCTTTAACAGCTCCAATTAAAAAAAAAAAGTTAGGAAGAAATTTACCAAAGGGGACAAAGATTTCTAGACGAAAAACTGATGAAGAAAAGTAAATAAGACACAAACAAATGGGCAGACACGCTACGTGCGTAGATTAGAACAGATATTGGGGCCGGTGCCGTGGTGCAGGTTACTCCTCTGCCTGCAGCACCAGCATCTCATTTGGGCACTGGTTCTAGACCTGACTGCTCCTCTTCCAATCCTGGGAAAGCAGCAGAAGATGGCTCAAGTCCTTCAGCCCCTGCATCCATGAGGGAGACTGGAAGAAGCTCCTGGCTTCCGATCGGAGCAGCTCCGGCCATTGTGGCCATTTGGAGAGTGAACCAGCAGACAGGAGACCTTTCTCTCTGTCTCTCCCTCTCACTGTAACTCTCTCTCTCTCAAATTAATAATACATTCTTTAAAACAAAACAACAAAAACAAAAGAGATGAACAGGTATTATTACATTAACTATACTGCACAAGGTGATCTACAGACTCCACTCTATCCTATCACAATCCCAATGAGTTCCACAAAAATGGAAAAATCCTAAATTCCTAGGAACTACCAAAGACCACCAATCTTTGCAGTACTGACAAAGAAGAATAAAACTACAGATATAACACTACCTAAATTCAAAATTCAAGGGTACTTTAAAAAGTTAATGGGGCTGGCACTGTGGAGCGGTAGGTTAATCCTCTGCCTGCAGTGCTGACATCCCTTATGGCCCAGTTCTAGTCCTGGCTGCTGCTCTTCTGATCCAGCTCCCTGCTAATGTACCTGGGAAAGCAGTAGAGGATGGCCCAAGTGCTTGGGTCCCTGCACCTGCGTGGGAGACCTTAAAGAGGCTCCTGGCTTCAGATGGGTGCAGCTCCGGCCATCGTGGCCAATTGGGGAGTGAACTAACAGAAGGAAGACCTTTCTCTCTGTCTATCCCTCTCACTATCTATAACCCTACCTCTTAAATAGATAAATAAAATCTTAAAGTAAATTTAAAAAATTTAATGGAACATGGATGTATAAGGTAAACATATCTTGGGAAAGTTTTTCTTTGTTGCTTTTTAATTGACAATGTAGTTTTTTCAAAGCAGGGTCATTGTGGGCATTTGGGTAGTGTACCAATAGATGGTAGTGGTCTCTTTGTGTTTCTCCATTTTTTTTTTTTTTTTACTTTTACAATGTTTGTTTATTTTCATTTACTTGAAAGGCAGAGCAAAAGAGAGAGAGAAAGACAGATCTTTAATATGCTGGTTCATTCCCCTAATGCTCACAACAGAAGAGCTAGATAAGGCTTGTGGGGAGCAACTGGGAGCAACTCGGACTAGACTAAGTTACTGGAATTAAGACTTATTCTATGCATCTGCTCTCCCACAATATGGCGCTGAGAAGGGAGAAGCAGCTTCTACACAGCTGCCTCCAGTTCAACCAATAAACTGTAGGACCTGCTCCTGATTGGAGGAGAGCAGCGTACTCGGCATGTGGGTAGCAGAGTTGGGATTGGTGGAAGAGGACTATAAAGGAGGAGAGAGACAACATGCACCAGGAACATCTAAGGGGAACATCTATCTGAAGGAACACCTGTGCAGCCCCCGAGAGAGCTGGCCGGCGGTGTGCCGCTCCCCCGCGGAAGTGGGGAAAGTGGATGGGGGAACCGCCCTTCCACGGAGGTGGGAGGGACGGTAGCCAACCCGGGAAGAACCAGCAGCAAACCCGGGGAGGGCCGAGCAGACAAAAGAACAGCGCAGGGTCCTGTGTCGTTCCTTCACCAAGACGGGGAGCGACAAGGCTAAAGTCAGGAGCCCAGACCTTCATCTGAGTCATCAAGATGGGTGGCAGGGCCCAAGCTCTTGAGCCATGTCTGCTGCCTCCCAGGAAGCATTAGCAGGAAGCAGGATGTGGAGCAGAGTGGCCGGGACTCAAACCAGGCATTCCTACATGGGAAAAGGCACCCCACATGGAGACTTAATTTTGTGTGCTGAAATCTTGGCCCCATGGTTAAATTTAAAAACAACAACAAAAAGAACACAATAGAAAACCCGCATATACACAGTAAGATAAAATGTCATCCAGATAGAATGGCTATTAGTACAAAGACAACAGATGACAAATGCTGGCCGGGATGCAGAGAAAGGAGAACCTTCTCCTGATGCGAGTGTCGCTTACAACAGCTGTACGGAAAAGCAATAGGAAAGCTCCTCAAAGCTTAGACACAGAACCTCTGTTTCATCCAGCAATCCCATCGCTAGATGTATGTTCAAAGGAACTGAAATCGGTATGTCAGAGACATCACTCACAAGTTTATTGCGACAATATCAATAGCCATAATATGGAATCACCTTCAGTTTGCAACAACGGACACAAGACAAGAGCAATCTGGGATATATCATCCACAAGCAAAAACAGTAAAGTAAGGCTAATACTGCATGATCTCACCTGTATGTGGAAGCTGAAAATCGGCCCCAATGAAGTAGAGAATGAGGATTCCCAGAGGCCAGGGGAGCTATGGGAAGGGTAGGCAGGGACAGGCTGCCCCAAGGATGAGCAGTCAGACAGCAGGAATAAACCTCAGGAGGTCTGTTACGTGGCAGGGCAGGCACAGTTAGTAATGATACACTGTGTTCTTGACAATTCAAGAAGAGTGTATATTGTGTATTTGTGATTAGATCACAAAATAATCAAGTGATGGGATCCATTAATTAATTAGTTTATCGCACACTGCACGTATACTTCAAAATACTACACTGCACATGATATATTTGAGGGTGCTTTAAAAGCTTGTGAAACTGGAAATAAAGATGAATTTGTTTTGGTGTGAAACTTTTCTGACACACATGCATAGTTTAACAATGTGCATTTTCCATAAACCGTGTGAAAATTCTTCATCTGCACAAGCTTGTGTCGCTCCCCGTCTTGGTGGAGGAACGACACAGGACCCTGCGCTGTTCTTTTGTCTGCTCGGCCCTCCCCGGGTTTGCTGCTGGTTCTTCCCGGGTTGGCTACCGTCCCTCCCACCTCCGTGGAAGGGCGGTTCCCCCATCCACTTTCCCCACTTCCGCGGGGGAGCGGCACACCGCCGGCCAGCTCTCTCGGGGGCTGCACAGGTGTTCCTTCAGATAGATGTTCCCCTTAGATGTTCCTGGTGCATGTTGTCTCTCTCCTCCTTTATAGTCCTCTTCCACCAATCCCAACTCTGCTACCCACATGCCGAGTACGCTGCTCTCCTCCAATCAGGAGCAGGTCCTACAGTTTATTGGTTGAACTGGAGGCAGCTGTGTAGAAGCTGCTTCTCCCTTCTCAGCGCCATATTGTGGGAGAGCAGATGCATAGAATAAGTCTTAATTCCAGTAACTTAGTCTAGTCCGGCTTGCTCCCCACAGCTTGTGTGCCACCAAGAAAATCTAAATAAAGTACTGAGAAAACACTTAATGTACACTAAGGTTCAAAGAAGAGATAATCTGAACAGACTGCTATTCAGAAAAAAAGTACCAGTCAGGAAATCAGAGGCAGACAAAACACCTCACATCAAACAAACTCCAGGGCTCATAGTTGCGCCAATGATCCTCCCATGACTTAATTATGAGTTTCTACCCAACGACTTTATGCTATGATTTACAGTGATGATTCCCTACTAAAAATCTCTGACTACTGGAGAAATATTTGCATCTAACCTGCTGAGACTGACAGCAAAGTGAGAACTTGTGATATCATGTTTAGTTACCAGTGTTACTTGAAATCTTATATACTAAGAAAATGAAACCAACAAACATCAAAAATTAGAAAAAATCCAGTAATTATTAGTGGAAATATCTTCAATGTCAGGCTTATAAATTTGGGGGAACATGGCAGCTGCTTGATGTGGAAACTCCTACATTCTCGCCAAAATTACCTTAAAGTCAAGAGCAGCACACGAGCTATGCCTTGGATTTTACTAGCGAACACAAACCTCACTTATCATCATTACCTAAGAGTAGACAAGTAAAGAAACCCAGCAGCCCTCCCCTCCCTGCTGCGGACAGCAAAGCTCTGGACAGGCAGCAGTGCAGGCAAAAAGCAGCGTGAAGCTGTCCCAGGGGCCACAGACAAAATGAGTGTCAAAATAATTCAGTAACAAAAAAATCAAAACGTAAACCAGCACAAGCATGGAGGTGTCCAAGAACAACGCCGAACAGACAAATGCAAGAATAAGAGGAGTGGGAAGAAGGGTGCATTCCTACAGGTGCTGAGTGCCATCAGGTAAGCATGTGGAGATGCCTAGTGTTGGACAATCACCGTTCACAGCAGTCACAGGAAACCGTGGTTCAGGCAAGAATCATCAATGGATGCAGAACACGGCGGAGGCTTCTGACAAGGAACAGAGCACTGGACCCGTACACGTCTCCCCACAGAATGCCACTGAGTTCACAGGGGACACAGTGACTGCCCAGGGGATGAATCAGAGATCACGGCAAGGGGTCGAACTGGCACCACCCACAGAAGGCAGATGAGCGCCAAGTGCCTCCGAAGGTGAGGCTCTGACCAGCACACAGTTCCTCTCCCTACCTCTCGCACGAGAGCCCGTCAGACACACTCCAAGTGAGACATGTCCCACGACAAGAGGCAGGAAGTAAGGTTTCTGCACCAATGGGTATCAGAGCCAAGAGTGACACATGGAGATCCAGGGTACTCCCAACCACGGACTGGTTTCCCAAGTACAAGGACAACGTGTTGTGAATGCTGATCTCTGGGTCAAGCAGCAAAACTGGAATCATTTGGTAAATTAAAGGATTCTGTTCACTGACGTGCACCTTCTTCCTATTATATGGCACAATGACTCACTGTTTTTTAAACACGTTTATTTTTATTAATGTGAAGTATCCATCTGCCATTTGCTGTTTCACTTCCCCAAATGCCTGCCACAGCTAGGGCTCGGCTGGTCCAAAGTCAAGAGCCAGCAACTCATCCAGGTCTCCCAGGTGGGCTGCAGGGTCTCAGACACGTAAGCCATCGACTCCTCCTCCCATGCAATGCAACCTGGATAGCAAGCAGAGTGGGTTTCAAACCCAAGCTCTCTGATATGGGATGGAGGAGTCCCAAATGCAAGCTTAACCATAGTGTGGCAAAGCCTGCCCACCATGTCTCAAATTCTTAAACACGCAGTACTTCGGGGTAAACGCCTATGATCTCTGTAACTTACTCTCAATTTTATTAGGAAGAATTACCATGCACATATAATGAGGGACTGAGAATTCATAACTGAGCAAATAAAACAGGACAAAGCGTTAAGAAATAATTGTTATGAAGGGTATTGTGGGTCTTCTCTGCCTTCTTACTGCAGTTTCTTCCTAAGTCTGCAATTATTCCAAACTACAAAGTTTAAAAACAGTTAAAAGGAGCATTGTTTGCCAATTATCACCCTGTACACCTAGAAATGTTGAGACTCTATAAACAAACTCCGCTGTATTAATAAATGAATTTCAGAACACTGCTGCTTCTAAGGTTATAGTAGTTCTGCATACGAGAATAAGCAAACATTCAACAATACCAAAAAGTCCTTCATCAAATAGCAAGGAATCGATCTAAGAAAATCTGGCAGGTTATTTACATAGAAAGCTCATACAAATCAAATCCAAACAGAATACAAAACACTCTTTAGAGAAATGGAAGCTTCAGAGGGGAATCTGATACCCTGTCTGACATCTGGAAACAAACACTGTTAAGTTATTAATTCTCTTCAGGCCAATATAGATAATCAGAATGCAATTACAAGTAAATCAGGAAAGATTCCTACCTCCAGTATAGACAGCAGGATGACTCAAAATAATTATTAAGAATAAAGTTACTGGCTTCACACTGATAACTAGGCTTACATAACTTATACTATAGAACTACTACATATGCCAGAATCCAAAAATGAATAAACTTTCACTTGCCTTTACAGTTAATTTATGGTAAAAATAAGGGTGCTATACAGAAGTGAAGAATGGATGGAGTTTGGATAAATCTAATTGAGTCCACTGGGTATTGTATGAGATGTGTACGGTATTGTATGATAACTTCATACACAAACTAAAGATAAACGGCAGTATAACATATTGTGTCCATGAAGGTGACACACACACCTTCCTCAGGATGCAGAAGGCAGCTGTCAAAGTGAAAAAGGTAGACAAAGTGTACAACATTGAACTTAAGAATTTAGGTCTTGGGCCCAGCGCTGTGGCATAGCTGGTAAAGCCACTGCCTGCAGTGCTGGCATTCAATATGCCAGTTCAAGTCCCAGCTGCTCCACTTCTGATCCAGCTCTCTGCTATGGCCTGAAAAACCAACGGAGGATGGCCCAAGTACTTGGCCCCTGCACCCACAGGGTAGCCAGCTCGTGCATTCGGAATGGTCCAGCTCCAGCTATTGCAGCCATTTGGGGGAGTAAACCAGCAGAAGGAATCTCTCCCTCCCTCCCTCTCTCTGCCTCTTCGTGTCCCTCTCTGTAATTCTGCCCTTCAAATAAAGAAAGAAATATTTCCAAAAAATAATTTAGGTTTCTTGAAGTACTATCAAGAGAGTAAAAAAGCAAGCCAAAGAGAAGGAAGAGTGTCCATGACACCTCGAATTCATAATGGTCCCATATTTAGAGTACACACAAAGTTATTCCAAGCCATAAGAAAAAGATGAAATCCAACTAAATAGTGCACAACAGACTTCACAAAAGCAGACATTCAAATGGCAGACAAGTACCTCTAAAGATTCAAGCCAGGGGGATCCCAATACAATCCCATCAAGGTGGCATGTACAAATGCCATCTCACTAGTCCAAGTGATCAATTTCAGTTCACAATTGATCACACTGATAGGTCTAAGAGTCAAAGGGATCACACAAACAAGACTAGTGTCTGCTAATACTAGCTGATAGAATCAAAAAGGGAGAGAACGATCCATCATGGGAAGCGGGATACACAGTAGACTCATAGAATGGCAGATGTCCTAAATAGCACTCTGGCCTCAGAATCAGCACTTAAGTCATTCGGATCTGGCTGAAGAGCCCATGAGAGTATTTTAGGCATGGAAAGCCAAGACACCCTGGCAAAACAAAAACAAAAACAACAAAAAAAAAACAAACCAACAACCCTAAATGGAAGATCTCTGCGAGCGAGATCCCAGTGGAAAGAACAGGGCCATCAAAAAAGGAGGTACCTTTCTCTGAAGGGAGGAGAGAACTTCCACTTTGACTATGACCCTGTTGGAATAAGATTGAAGTCAGCGAACTCAAAAGGCTTCCATAGCCTTGGCAACTCATGATTAGAGCCTAGGGAGATTACTGACACCATAAACAAGAGTGTCAAATTGTTAAGTCAACAACAGGAGTCACTGTGTACTTACTTCTCATGTGGGATCTGTCCTTAATGTGTTGTCCAATGTGAAGTAATGCTATAACTAGTACTCAAACAATATTTGACACTTTGTGTTCTGTGTGGGTACAAACTGATGAAATCTTTACTTAATATATACTGAATTGATCTTCTGTATATAAAGATAATTGAAAACGAATCTTGATGTGAATGGAATGGGAGAGGGAGCGGGAGATGGGAGGGATGTGAGTGGGAGGGAAATTATGGGGGCGCATTGTAATCCATTAACTGTACTTTGAAAATTTATATTTACTAAATAAAAAAAAAGATTCCTCAAGCTTACTTGTCATTGAGGGAATGCAAATGAAAAGGAGATTCTACTACAGACATGACTTCGACAGGCTAAGAGCAAAATCAAAGGGCAATGGCAAATGCTTGGAAGCAACGGAGGCTCCAAACCTCTCCTGGCAGTACCAACTAAGGGTGAACACAGGCAAAACCTCCAGAGCTTCTCAGCACACGTCCATCCCAGCATGACCAACCAGTCACACCACTATCTGGAACAATCACAAACCAGCAAGAGCTCCTCAGACAGCGGAAATAGGGATTATTCTACAAACCGATGTTGGCCAAAGAATTCACACTCATGGGGTCAATATTGTGGCACAGCAGGTAAAGGCACCACCTGCAACGCTGGCATCCCGAATGGGCATCAGTTGTGTCCTGGCAGCTCCATGTCCGATCCAGCTCCCTGCTAACAGCCTAGCAATAGCAGCAGCAGATGGCCCAAGTGCTCGGGCCCCTACGAAGCTCTGATGAAGATCCTGGATCCTGGCTCCGGGCTTCAGTGTGGCCCAACCCCGGCCATTAAAGTCATCTGGAGAGTGGACCATTGGATGGAAGATCGACTACTCCCTCCCTTCCTCTCTGTATCTTTGTAACCTGTCCGGGTTCCAAATAAATAAATAAATCTTTATTTTTTTAAAAGATGTTATTTATTTTATTTGAGAGTTAGAGTTACAGAAAGTAAGAGGGAGAGACAGAGAGAAAGGTCCTCTGTCCATTTGGTTCACTCACCAAATGACCCCAACGGCTGGAGCTACGCTGATCCGAAGCCCAAGCCAGGAGCTTCTAGGTCTCCCACATGGGCACAGGGGCCCAAGGACTTGTGCCATCTTCTACTGCTTTCCCAGGCCATAGCAGAGAGCTGGACTGGAAGTGGAGCAGCTGGGACTAGAACCAGCGCCCATATGGGATGCCGGCGCTGCAGGCAGAGGATTAACCTACTGCAACACGGCGCCGGCCCCATAAATAAATCTTTAAAGAAGGAATTCAGACTTAGAGTACATAACAAATTCTACATTTATAGAAAAGTTCAAATTGCTGTGCTGTATTAAAAGCCATGGCAGCAGTTACCTTTAGGGAATAGGAAGTCCCCTAGAGTGAAAGGAGAGGACACGCTCTGGACGGCTGGCCATGTTCTTTATCAGGGTGCACACCACGGGGCTCTCTTTCCTGTATTAAACCCCTCACCATGAAAACTCAAGTTTCTACTTATGCTGCAGCTCACCAACAGCGTACCTACTGAAACCTTCAACTTCACCAAACACAGCGTACCCTGACTGTAACAGCCAGCTACAACCAAGGTCTGCTTTACGAACAAGTGACCCCGCACACGTCAACAGTGTTCTGCAACACACACTTGTTCCGCAGGCACAGGCGTGCCGGCTGTGGGCTGCCTCCTGATGCAATGCATGCCCCACGGGTGCTGATGCGATGCTGGGCGGCTGGGACCTCTCCTCTCAGGCTTGCCTCACCTCGCTTCCCGCTGTCCAGCAGGCCCAGCAACACACATGGACACAGGGCCATTAATGCGACAGGGCCCAGGCAGGGATGGGCACTCGGAGCAATGGCGCCCAAGGACCACCATCAGCCGGCCTTGGTTACCATGCAGCCTCATCTTGTGTATCTGAGACTTCAAGCTCCCATTAGAGAGAACTGTGTGAGGTCTCAGTCCTGACTATCGCCGGGCTGGAGATTCCACCGGCCCGATGCCCTTGGCTTGGGAAATGCTGCTACACTGCCACTTTTTAACCGGGCTAAATCTTCCTCAGGATTCTCCAAGACTTACTTTGAATGATTCAACGTGTCATACTGAAATTATTTTTTAAGTATGTGTTTATTTATATGAAAGTCAGAGTTAGAGAAAGAGAGAGAGAGAATATACTCCATTCTCTGGTTCATTCCCTAGATGGCTGCAATGGCCATGGCTGGGGCAGAAGAAGCCAGGAGTTTCAGCTGGGTTCTCCCACATGGGTGGCAGAGGCCTGACCACTTGCTCCACCTTTCAGTGTGCTCTCTGGGACACCAGCAGGGAGCTGGATCAGAAATGAAGCAGCTGGGACACGAACCAGCACCCATACGGGATGCCGGTGTTGCGGGTGGCGGCTTTACTCATTAGGCCTCAATGCTAGCTAGTCAGACTGAAATTATATTTTTAGAAAACTTTTATTTAATAAATATAAATTTTGAAAGTACAACTTTTGGATTATAGTGGTTCTTCCCCCCATAACCACCCTCCCACCTGCAAACCATCCCATCTCCTATTCCCTCTCCTATCCCATTCTTCATTAATATTTAATTATCTCTATATACAGAAGATCAACTCTATACTGAGTAAAATTTCAACAGTTTGCACCCACACAGACACACAAACTATAAAGTGTTTGAAGACTAGTTTCACTGTTAATTCGCATAGTACAACACCATAAGGACAGAGGTCCTACATGGAGAGTAAGTGCACAGTGACTCCTGTTGTTGATTTAATAACTGACACTCCTATTTATGATGACAGTAATTACCCGAGGCTCTTGTCACGAGCTGCCAAGGCTATGGAAGCCTTTTTAGCCAGATCTGAATGCTTTAAGGGCTGATTCTGAGGCCAGAGTGCTGTTTAGGACATCTGCCATTCTATGAGTCTGCTGTGTATCTTGCATCCTGTGTTGGATTGTTCCCTCCTTTTTAACTATATCAATTATTATTAGCAGACACTGGTCTTATTTATGTGATCCCTTTAACACTTTATCCTATCTTTATGATCAATTATGAACTTAAACTGGTCACTTTAACTAGTAAGATGGCATTGGTACATGCTGACTTTAGGGAATTTGGAGTCCCAGGGCACGTTTCTAGCTCTACCATTAGGAGTAAGTCCGAGTAAGCTTGTGCCGAACAATTTTCAGTTAAATTTAAACACCTAAGAATAGCTGTGTGTTAATTAAAGAGTTCAACCAATGGTATTTAGTAGAAAAAGAAAATACTAAAAAGAATAAAACAGTAAGCTGTTCTTCGACAGTCAGGACAAGGGCTGATCAAGTCATTGCTTCTCATAGTGTCCGTTTCACTTTTACAGGTTTCCTTCTAGGTGCTCAGTAGTTGTCACACATCAGGGAAAATGTATGGTATGAGTCCCTTTGGGACTGGCTTATTTCACTCAGTATGATGCTTTCCAGATTCCTCCATTTTGTTACAAATGAGCGGATTTCATTTTTTTTTTAACCACCACTGTGCAGTATTCTATAGAGTACATATCCCATAATTTTTTTATCCAGTTTTCAGTTGATGGGCATTTAGGTTGATTCCAGGTCTTAGCTATGGTGAATTGAGCTGCAATAAACACTGAGGTGCAGTGCAGACAGCTCTTTTATTTGCCAATTTAACTTCCCTTGGGTAACTTTCGAGGAGTAGGATGGCTGGGTCATGTGGTAGGGCTATATTCAGGTTTCTGAGGACTCTCCAAACTCAGACTGAAATTATTTTAAAAATCTCCTGGTAGCATGGGAAGTATCACTATATTCCTAAATTTGTGTATATGGAATGCATCATTTGTAGCCCTTAATTTAAAAAAAAAAAAAAACAACCTCCCATGCAGTCATGAGAACCTCTGCCAGCAACAAGTAAATGTCACAGTCCATCATAAACATCATTCCAGGGCTCCCCCTCCACTGGGAAACCTCTGTGGCTGCTTCAGGACGAGTCAGGCACCGCTGCTACAGACTGCCCCAGAGCCTCTCCGAAACTGCACACATCCCAGGGTCCCAATTTCTTACAAGCCCGAGCAGCACCAGACTGCAGGCCACTCACTCTGTGTCTTTCTAGTACACAGCAGGCGCTTACTAACTACTGATGTGATCAGCACAGGTTTCAGTGTCCAGGGGGTTTCAGGTGAAGCCCGACAGACCTGGACTGCAAAGGTGATGACCATCACTTCAACACCACTTTCTGGAAGCCCTATTTTACTAATTTCTCACTTTGTTGTTGTTGTTGTTGTTGTTGTTGTTGTTGTTGTTTTGACAGGCAGAGTGGACAGTGAGAGAGAGAGACAGAGAGAAAGGTCTTCCTTTGCCGTTGGTTCACCTTCCAATGGCCGCCGTGGCCGGCGCACCGCGCTGATCCAAAGCCAGGAGCCAGGTGCTTCTCCTGGTCTCCCATGGGGTGCAGGGCCCAAGCACCTGGGCCATCCTCCACTGCACTCCCTGGCCACAGCAGAGAGCTGGCCTGGAAGAGGGGCAACCGGGACAGAATCCGGCGCCCCGACCGGGACTAGAACCCGGTGTGCCGGCGCCGCAAGGCGGACGATTAGCCTAGTGAGCCGCGGCACCAGCTAATTTCTCACTTTGGTATCATTTTTTCTCAGACTTCCTACTTTAATTGTTAATTAGTCTTTAAGAGATTCAGTGTGATTTGTAGATGCAACTCTAAGAACATAATGATATCCCTCCCTCCCTTCCTCACTCCCCAGCTCTCTTTCCCACCATCTTTCCTTCTCCTTTTTGGCTTTTGAAGTAACATTTTACACTTACAGTACAAAGGCTTAATACTTCACTAAATAAAAAGTTTAACAATTAAAAAAGCAAAAAGGCCCTAGTTTAGTGGGAATATAGACAACAGTGATAAACAATAACTGGATGGAAAAGGGACCATTTCGCCCATATACAACAGATTCTAAATTCATCATGGATTGCTAGAACTGCTGTAGTCTAACATTCATTGTTCTTCTTAAAGCCAAGTTATTTTGTGCTCGGCTCTGAATCTGACAGGCACAGCAAGCTCTACAGCAGCCTGTAAGTCTAGTATGCATAAATTAATACATCATATTCGTGTTTCCCAAACACAGAGAAAGTTCCCCAGCAAGCGCCCCTTATGCACGGAGAGGTCTCACGCTGGCTGCTCGCTGCTGCACCCCCAGCAGGGCTGCCTAGATCAACGGCTCTCATGGTGACACTGAAGGCGCCTAGCACAGTCAGCATGCAGGCCACGAGCTGCTGACCAACAGGAATCTCTATCTCAGCTCTCCTGTGAGAGGCAGTGGATCGTTCACGTATTCCCATGTATCTGCCGTGGTTTCCCCTCAAGATGGGTGATACAGGATCTTTGGAAAACACTACCACCATATCCCGACGGAGGCATCATTCGTCATAGTCATTCCAATGACACATGTGACTTTTCCAAGGTGATCTGACAAAAACGAACGAATGGGAAGACATCTGGGGTTGTCCCTGGGGACACCACCCCTGCTAAAGCCACCAGGGGTCACTTCTTGGAAGTTGGGGAGCTCCGCAACCTCACTTCCCGCCCACATTCAGAACTGATGGTCAATTTCTCACCTCTCTCTCCGGTCTGAAGCATTCCCCCGTTCTCCCTGTGTGGCAATTCATGTATGCAATGTTCCTGTTTACATCTCTCTACTACATAAACTTTCCTATTGCTTTAAGTTTTTATCTTTCCCTCAAACTGTTTTTTTAACTTATTACCTTGAGGTGTAAGAATGCCTTCACATCTAAAGGATCAATAACCATATCAACAGCAGCAGACAATGTCAACTGATCTGCATGTACGGGATACCACCGGGATACCCGTGCTAAGAGTATTTAACATACAGGGCCCCACTGAACTCAGATTTGGAGCCATAATTCACACACACTCCCACAGACACTCACCAGCAAATGGGAGTGCAAGGAGGAGACCTTGTTTCTGAGGCCAACATTGTCTTTTTATCGACAGCAGTATCTTTTCATTCTTTTAAGAGAGTCCCTAGCTAAAGGTCTTGTTTAAGAAGCTAGGAACACAAATGCCTTGCAGAGGTAGCCTGCCATTCTGCACAGCAGAACAATCTAGGGGCTGGGAAGGAGTCGGCGGCTGCTGGTGGAAGATTTGTTTACCATTCATCTAGGTCCTTCACGAGAGAGACTTTGAAAAACAAATTCACCTGAGAGGCAGTTAAAGATGAGGAAAGGTGGGAGATACTGAAGGGTCGGGGGGGGGGGGAGAGTGCTCCACCCACCGGTGCACTCCCCTGAAGTGGGGGGAGAGAGTGCTCCACCCACCAGTACATTCCACTGAAGGGGGGGAGAGTGCTCCACCCACCAGTGCACTCCCCTGAAGTGGGGGGAGAGTGCTCCACCCACTGGTGCACTCCCCTGAAGGGGGGGGGAGAGAGTGCTCCACCCACCGGTGCACTCCCCTGAAGGGGGGGGAGAGTGCTCCACCCACTGGTGCACTCCCCTGAAGTGGGGGGAGAGTGCTCCACCCACCGGTGCACTCCCCTGAAGGGGGGGGAGAGTGCTCCACCCACTGGTGCACTCCCCTGAAGTGGGGGGAGAGTGCTCCACCCACTGGTGCACTCCCCTGAAGGGGGGGGAGAGTGCTCCACCCACCGGTGCACTCCCCTGAAGGGGGGGGAGAGTGCTCCACCCACTGGTGCACTCCCCTGAAGGGGGGGAGAGTGCTCCACCCACCGGTGCACTCCCCTGAAGGGGGGGGAGAGTGCTCCACCCACTGGTGCACTCCCCTGAAGGGGGGGGGAGAGAGTGCTCCACCCACCACTGCACTCCCCTGAAGGGAGGGGAGAGTGCTCCACCCACCGGTGCACTCCCCTGAAGGGGGGGGAGAGTGCTCCACCCACCACTGCACTCCCCTGAAGGGTGGGGGGGGGAGAGTGCTCCACCCTCTGGTGCACTCCCCTGAAGGGTGGGGGGGAGAGAGTGCTCCACCCACTGGTGCACTCCCCTGAAGGGGGGGGAGAGAGTGCTACACCCACTGGTGCACTCCCCAAATGCCCACGATGTCCACAACCAAGCCGGTCTGGCTGCAGCCGGGAGCTGGGAACTTGTCCTAGGTCGTCCCTGCTGGTGCCAGGGGTGGGACCAGCTGAGTCACCCACACCACACGGCCTGCAGGGTCTGCAAGAGCAGGAAGCTGGAGCCGGGAATCCACAACACGCCCTCGGAGGTGGGCCACAGGAGGCTAAGCGCTTGCTCCTGAGGTTTCTTTCTATTATGAATTCCCGAGAGTCTAAGGAGGACAACCTTACAACGATGAAGTACACCGTTTACCACCCCAGCACCTGCCTCCAGCCAATATTCTAGTGCCTACACTTCAGATTTTCAGATGCTGTATTTGAATATCCACTGAGCTTTAATCCTATATCCAGAGATCCTTGAAAACCAAAGCAGTCTACAATTCATACTATTATGGAAAGCAATGGATGTAGGTGCCTTTTCTAGCTAGCAAATACTTTTTCTTATGCAGATGGCCCTATCTATAAAAAATAAATCCTAGGAAATAAATAGCTTATTTGAGAAGATTAATTGTTCCCCCAGGAAAATTACTTCCATCATAATCTTTCTTTTGCAAAAGAAGCAACAAAAAAAATCAAGCCAGCTGCTTTGTAAATAAACAATTTCTAAATAACAGTAGGAATAACATTGCCTACTCTATGTATTGTGCCAAACACATGCACCTATATCCTCTCATTTATCCCTATGACAAGCTCATGAAGCAGCGACCATTAATATATTACATCTTCACCAATTCTGTTTTACATTGAAGGCTTCAAACGTATTCTAAATTTTATGCGTTTGTATATATCCCATTATTTTAGTGATTTAAGAATATTTTAGAATGACTTTTTTTTCTACTTCTGAGAATTAGAGCAAAATGAAGAAACAGTATTTTCACTCTCTCTTCTTCCTTTGCTCCCTCCCTCCCTCTGGTCTATTTGCGTGTGCACATGTGGTAATTAAACAAAACCCTACATGTTTCTGAAACAAAAATAAAGGGCGCTCCATTTCTATTGCTAGCATACTAATTATATTGTGGCTTCAATATTGCTTTAACACGAAGTCATCGCTGGATAACTCCGAATCCAAAGTAAGAAGAAAGAACAAAAAAGATTTTGAAAGCTTTAAATGTGTTCAATTGATGATTCATTGGGATGTCACAAGGGAATGTTTCTTAGAACTTCTGATCATCGACAAATAGTTTCCCAGTCGAGAGCTGTTTCAAGCTTTCTCTCAAGGTCATCATTATAGACACCCTGACAAAAAACAACACCAGAAACTCCACCTGTCCACTCAAAACTCGTCTTCCAGCCCAAGACTTACAGCCTGGATGAAACGGGAGTATCACGGTTGTCAAAAGGGCAATGTTTGGGGGCCGACGCTGTGGTGCAGCAGGTAAAGCTATCACCTGCAGTGTCTGCACCCATATGGGCTCCTCTTCCAATCCAGCTCTCTACTATGGCCTGGGAAAGCAGCAGAAGGTAGCACAAGCCCTTGGACACCTGCACCCACATGGGAGACCCAGAAAAAGCTCCTGTCTCCTGGCTTTGGATCTTGACATCTCTGGCCCTTGCAGCCATCTGGGGAGTGAACCAGCAGATGGAAGACCTCTCTTTCTCTCTCTGCCTCTGCCTCTCTGTAAATCTGCCTTTCAAATAAAAAAAGTCCTTTTTTGGCAACAACTAACTGAGCACCAAAGGGGAAACCAGTTGAAGTGAAATGGACACTATGAGAAACAGTGACTTGATCAGCCCTTGTCCTGACTGTTGATGTACAATGTAATACTTTATCCCTTTTAGTATTTTTTGTTTTGTTCTGGTACTATTGGTTGAACTCTGTAATTAACACACAATTATTCTGAGGTGTTTAAATTTTAACTGAAAAGTGATCCCTGTTAAATATAAGTGTGGGAATAAGAGAGGGAGGAGATGTACAGTTTGGGACATGCTCAATCGGACTTGCCCCAAATGGTGGAGTTAGAACTGTGCCAGGGGATCCCAATACAATCCCATCAAGGTGGCATGTACCAATGCCATATCACTAGTCCAAGTGATCAATTTCAGTTCACAATTGATCACACTGATAGGTCTAAGAGTCAAAGGGATCACACAAACAAGACTAGTGTCTGCTAATACTAACTGATAGAATCAAAAAGGGAGCGAACGATCCAACATGGGAAGCGGGATACACAGTAGACTCATAGAATGGCAGATGTTCTAAATAGCACTCTGGCCTCAGAATCAGCCCTAAAGGCATTTGGATCTGGCTGAAGAACCCATGAGAGTATTTTAGGTATGGAAAGTCAAGACACCCTGGAAAAAAAGAAAAAAAAAAAGAAGACCTAAATGAAAGATCTCTGCGAGTGAGATCCCAGTGGAAAGAACAGGTCTTCAAAGAAGGAGATACCTTTCTCTGAAGGGAAGAGAGAACTTCCACTTTGACTATGCCCCTGTCTGAATAAGATCAAAGTCGGCGAACTCAAAAGGCTTCCATAGCCTTGGCAACTCATGACAAGAGCCTAGGGAGATTACTGACACCATAAACAAGAGTGTCAAATTGTTAAGTCAACAACAGGAGTCACTGTGTACTTACTCCTCATGTGGGATCTGTCCTTAATGTGTTGTCCAATGTGAAGTAATGCTATAACTAGTATTGAAACAGTATTTTACACTTTATGTTTCTGTGTCAGTGCAAACTGATGAAATCTTTACTTAATATATACTGAATGGATCTTCTGTATATAAAGATAGTTGAAAATGAATCTTGATGTGAATGGAATGGGAGAGGGAGCGGGAGATGGGAGGAATGCGAGTGGGAGGGAAATTGTCGGGGTGGGGAAAGCCGTTGTAATCCATAAACTGTACTTTGGAAATTTATATTTACTAAATAAAAGTTAAAATAAAAAATAAATAAAAATTTTTAAAAAGGCGATGTTTGGTTAGCCTTAAAGACAGCTGTCACTTTGTCAAAAGTGGATTATTATCCATCAATTCCTGGTCTTCAGCCACAAGATACCAAATACATAACTCATATAAAAGAATATATGAATTTTCATCTTGGGACTGCTAGGAGCAAGGCTTTTAACTTAATTCCCAAAGGTGAAAGTGACACAAAATAGATTACGAACCACTATTCTTTAAAGAAAAGATAGTAAAATATGGAGAAACAGAAGCAGGTAGATTTATCACAGTGACATCTCGATTTTTCTTCCACCTCAAAAAATGTACCTGCAGAGGCAGAGAACGTACCTCCCTTCTTTTACTCCTATAAACTTAGCTTAGTTAGATTATTTACAGGAGTAGAAAGGCCTGCAAAGACTTTACACAGTGAACTTTGCGTGAACATCAAACCGAGAAGTCAGCTGTGAGAGTAGACCCTGGTGTCTTCAGGGTACAGAGAGCGCATTTGCTGTGCACACACTCCAAGGCGGGCACACAGGAGACCACATGAGATTATGCGCGTTCTCGTGTTACAAAGGAGGGAATGGGGTGACACCCTGCCCTAAAGCACCCAGTGAGGGGGCTGCTAAGGCAGGATTCCAATTCCACTCTGCTGTGTGCGAGTGGGAGCCTTCACTGTAAGGAGCTGTATTTGCCGACTTTGCTAGGATCCATGCATGTGTGTCCTGGGGAACAAAGGCCTCCCGGTCAGTGGATGCTGAAACTGAGATCTCAGCAGCAACTGGAAAAGCCCAAGAAGGGCCCTTATCCCCAGTCGCCCTCTCAGAGTCAGTGCCTGCTCAAAATGAGGGGAAATACAGCAAAGGCAAAATATTTGTATCATTTAACATCACCCTGGGAGCCCTCAGCCTAAGCAACAATTAAACAGGAAAAGTGGGAAACTGAAGATAATCTGGTATATGGACTAAAAATTAGGTAAAAGCAACACCTGCGTCAGGAGCCACCACATGGACATTTGTAGAGGAGCAGGCAGTTAGAGACGCAGTAGGAACTGTAAGGAAGACTTAAGAACAGCTCCACAGGCTGAAAACAGACGACCTACGCTTCCAAACAATTCTATATGCTAATATGAAAGCAGACAAAATCAGGGACAATATTGTGACACAGTGGGTTAAACTGCCACCTGCGACACCAGCATCCCATATGGGACCCAGTTCAAGTCACGACTGCTCCATTTCCGATCCAGCCTCCTGCTAATGGTCTGAGAAAAGCAGCAGGTGGTCCTGGCGTTTTGGGCTGTTGCACCCACTTGGAGACCTGGAAGAATCTCAGGGCTCCTGTCTTTGGTCTGGCCCAAAGACCCAGTCATTATGGCCATTTGAGAGCAAACCAGCAAACGGAAGAGATTCTCATTCATATTCTCATATTCTCTCTCCCTCTCTCCCTCCCTCCAACTCTACCTTTCATATAAATAAAAATCAAAAAAAGCCAAAAATGGACTTATTTCTAGAAAAATCAATGTAACAAAATTAAATCAAAAAAGACAATCCAGTATTGAAACATTCTCACACACTCTCTCAAAACAGAGGCTGAGGTATTTCCCAGCAAGTTCTACTGGAAATCAGTGAGACAATAATTCCACTGCTCTCTACGCTTTTTCAGAGACTAACAAGAGGGAATCCTATCAGCTACTTTCCATAGAATGATCCTGATTACAAAACCACTCATGACTGAGAAAGCAAAGCAAAGCAGAGGCCAATCAGTCATCCAAGTGCTGTGAACATGAGGCCAGCACCATAGAGGAGAGGCAGTCCCCCAGCCAGAGGTGGCTCCTCTGAGGCAGAGAGGGCCAACTTCAAGTCAGAACACCTGCACCCAGCAACACACCAGGGGAGTCAAACCACCTGACCGTCCCAACACGAGCACAATGCTAACTCTCCACAGCAAGCAAGACCCGTTCACAATGAAAAGGGAAAGCAAGCAACAAAGCCCGAGTACTACAGGAGCTGGGGGCGTTTTACCCCACTACCTCCACAGGAAAACCGAACGGGCTGCTTCCTGTCACAGCTGTCACATCTATGGTCCTCCTTGTAAGAGGCACCACCCCAGGGACAAAAAAGGCTACCAATCAGATCATGGCAATGGCAGACTCTGAGTCCTAAGCTACTGTCAGGTCGCTGAAATGGGCAGAAATGCACATTTCAGACTGCACAACCTATGATAGCTGTGAAATATCCAAAGAAACATCTTCAGACTCAGGCCTGAGACAAGGACGCCTGCTATCCGTGGTGGACTAAACAATGTCTCCCAGCCAAGTCCATGTCTGCCTTGAACCTCAGAATGCAGCCCTTTTTAGACACAGGATTTTTGTAGACTTAACTGTCCAAATGGCACCATCCACAGCTTAGGGTGGCTCCTACATCAAGGTCTGACATCCTTATCAGAATAAAGAGGAAGCCTTGTATAAGTTGAGGGAAACTGTGTCACATGACAACCCCAGGAAACTAAATATACTTGCAACTGGACAAGAAATTAAGTATTATGGATATATTGTTACAATTATCCACAAATACTGACCAGGTGATAAACAAAAATCTGAAGAATTCATTAGAATGTAAATGTGATCAGTGCTGTAGGACATAAAATTAATAGTCCAAAATTAACTGATATCTGTAAGTAGACACAAAATACTAGGAAACACTTATTCTAATGTCCATAGACAGACAGACAGACAGACAGATATCTTATTTAAATGAAAGGCATAGTGAGAGATAGAGAGAAACACAGAGATCATCCATCCACTGGTTCCCTCCCCAAACACCTACAACAGCTGGGGCTGGGCCAAGCTGAAGCCTGAAACCACAAACCCCCATCCAGGTCTTCCAAATAGGAGATAAAGACTCAAGTACTTGAGCCATTAGCCACTGCTTTCCCAGAGGTATGAGAGTCAGGCTTGTTCAGAGGCAGAGGAGCCAAGACTCAGACCAGCACTCTGATGTGGGATGCAGGTCTCCCAGGCAGCAGCGTAACCACTATGCCACAATGCCCACCCCCAAAATATGCCATGTTTAATAGCAATGGAGGTATTAACCACCTAAAGGAATAAACAAAACATATGTGCATAGTTTGGGGAAAATTATAAAACACCAACATTTAATTCACTGATGAAAGATGCAAGTTTCATAAATAAGACATGATTGAAAATATCAAAAGTCTTAGCAAACGGATAAGAGAATGAAGTTCCAGTCTAAATCATACGGGTTCTTTGCAAAGCTCAACGGGCTGTTTCTACAACTCAGATGGACAGGCTGAGAGCCACGAATAACCAAGTGATTCCTGAAAAAGTGACTCTCAGAGGAGAGACAGCTCGCACTGAGACTCATTTTAAAAGCATGGTAATTAGGACACTGTAGCAGCAGTACGGCAGCAGACAAATATACCCACGGCACCAAATTAGAGGATACAGAAAGAGATCCATGCATATATGCAAATAGAAAATGTACAAAATTCAAAGTTAGCATTTAGAAAGTTTTATAGCAATTTAGCACAGCCACAACATCCAAACACAAGATTTCCTAAGTATAGGTCTCCCAGAGAGGGGAAATTAAAACAAAGTAAACAACAACAAACTAGTCCTTTACTATTTTCTTAAGTATTGGTTTAGAGAACAAGACTGCAATTTAACATTTATCCTGAACCACCAAGTAAAATGATGATTCTCACATACACACATACCCAGAAAGTCTAAATTTACAAAACAAAAACAAGCCAAGCTGCATGCTGACCAGACAAGCTCTGAATAACTGGCTCAGGAGCAAGATCGATCGTCCAACTGGATTCTAAGCCTAATTTCACTGACCAAGACTGGATCCGAGCCCTCTCAGTCTAACCACGCTCTGAAAAATGAACATGGACTCACTGATACTCCGTGATCCTTTGCGGGAAAGCCAGTTACGGTGCTCTGACAACCCCCGGCATATTCACAGGGTCTTGGACCCCACTTGCCATGGAGCTACACCCTGCCATTTCTACATCCAGGAAACCAATACTCAGGTTGCACAGGTAGCCCCAAGTTCATAGTCCCCGCCAGTGGCCTGAGCAGACTTGGACCTCATTTTTGAGACACTATAGGGCTCTGTTTGCAGCTTGGGAAATGCATATTCCAGAAAAAAAATCAGTCTTCCTGTCTACTCAGGATGGATCAAAAATGCCAACTGCTACAAAGAATGCAGAAGCACCGTGCAGAACCACGGAACAGCTCAGCTTTTCCCTACTATAAGCCCGGAAGCAGTTAACTGCATACCAGAAAGGTCAATTTAGATCAGAGCTCTGGAGGCTCCAGCCTGGCAGTGCCTGGCCCCCCTGGGTGGACCTCTGGTGAAGGCGGCAGATGACTACGGCAGGGCACGGGTGGAGGAAAGCCCATGTGGTGTGGCAGGAGGCACAGACACTGGGCTCGGCCAGGCTGTTCTCACAACCCTCTTCCAACATCTACTTTCCTGAAGGCTTTACCCACAGTGGCCTGGAGGCTTCCTGGCAGGCCCACCTCCTAAATGCTGTGACTGGAGTAAGTCTCCAACTGCCCAGCACAATCACTTACAACTTTGGGGGCTAAAACACCTGCCTATGGTTGGGAGCCAAATGCTGTTCACACCACAGCAACCATCGAGTCTAAACAGAGTCCCCCATCAACTGGGGAAGCCAGCACTAGTCCCAGTGCAGCCATGGACTCCCCATCTGCAATTTCAAGGAGGGCACTGGCAACACGGGGCACATGGGGCCGGCGCTGTGGCGTGGTGGCTAAACCCACACCTGTGATGCCAGCATCCCATACAGGTGCAGGTTCAAGACCTGACTGGCCCGCTTCCCATCCAGCTCCCTGCTAATGTGCTTAGGAAAGCAGCAGAGGATGTCCCATGTGCTTGGGCCCCTGCAGCCACATGGCAGACCTGGAACAAGCTTCTGACTCCTGGCTGCCCCGGCCCCAGACATTGCTTTCATTCGGAGAGTGAACCAGCAGATGAAGATCTGGCTGCCTCTGTCTCTCTCTGTGTGTGTGTAACTCTTTCAAATAAATAAACTGAGCTGGGTATCAGAATGTGATTAAGGCAATGAAGAAGGTCACAGTGAACCTACTCATACCCATCAAGGTGACATCATCTTGTCTCCTAAGCTCCAACAACACGAAATGTAAAGGTTTATGGCCTCACAGACTGCCCATTTCTTCATCAGCTGTGGGTCCTTTCCTGTCTCCTTCTTGTGGTGCAGTTTCTTGCTTTGGACAGTGCAAGAACACCTTGAGCAGGGCCGGTGCTGAGCAACAGCAGGTCCACTCGCCACCTGCAACACTGGCATCCCACGGCACAGTGTCAGTTTGAGTCTGGCTGCTCTGCTGTTGATGCAGCTTCCTGCTCCCGCACCTGGGAAGGCAGCAGAGGATGCTCCACGTCCTTGGGCCGCTGCCATCCACACGGGAGACGCAGATGGAGTTCCTGGCTCCCGAGTTCTGCCTGGTGCAGCCCAGGCTGCTGCAGCCATCTGGGGAGTGAGCCAGCACATGGAAGATCTCTTTCTCTAGCTCTCTGCCTTTCACATAAATAAATATTTAAAAAAAAAGAAAATCATAGGCTGGCGCCGCGGCTCACTAGGCTAATCCTCCGCCTTATGGCGCTGGCACACCAGGTTCTAGTCCCGGTCGGGGCGCCGGATTCTGTCCCGGTTGCCCCTCTTCCAGGCCAGCTCTCTGCTGTGGCCAGGGAGTGCAGTGGAGGATGGCCCAAGTGCTTGGGCCCTGCACCCCATGGGAGACCGGAAGAAGCACCTGGCTCCTGCCATCGTGGCGGCCATTAGAGGGTGAACCAACGGCAAAGGAAGACCTTTCTCTCTCTCTCTCTCTCTCTCACTGTCCACTCTGCCTGTCAAAAAATAAAAAAAAAAGAAAAAGAAAAAAAAGAAATAAAACCATGAGGTCACATCAAGAAAAAACACTTTCATCGTGGATTGTGGAAAGCAACTGCTGCAGCACTAGCACCAAACATAAGGCATCGCTGTTACACCCTTCTAACTGGCGTGATCCTTCACGTACATAGTGTGAAGAAGTGTAACTCCCGCTTAGCTAGTATGTACCACATCCAGGATTTACAATGAGGAACCCTATCCCAGACGGACAGTCCTGAATACTACTCACACACCCTCACATCAGAGGAGCCTAGAAGCACCACAGGGATGCACAGTGAGAACCACCCGGTGCAACAAAGTAACTACTGCCAAACGTGCTCAATAATAGCATTTGGGGCCGGCGCCGCGGCTCACTAGGCTAATCCTCCGCCTAGCGGCGCCGGCACACCGGCTTCTAGTCCCGGTCGGGGCGCCGCATTCTGTCCCGGTTGCCCCTCTTCCAGGCCAGCTCTCTGCTGTGGCCAGGGAGTGCAGTGGAGGATGGCCCAACTCCTTGGGCCCTGCACCCCATGGGAGACCAGGAGAAGCACCTGGTTCCTGGCTACAGATCAGCGCAGTGTGCCGGCCGCGGCGGCCATTGGAGGGTGAACCAACGGCAAAGGAAGACCTTTCTCTCTGTCTCTCTCTCTCACTGTCCACTCTGCCTGTCAAAAAATAAAATAAAAAAAAAAATAATAGCATGTGGGAACCTGTGGGAACCTGTGGGAAGCCGGCAACTGGACAGAACACAAGCAGCCAGCCCAGGCCCCATCAGACAGTGAGATGCTAACCATGAGACCCTGCAGCTTCAATCACAGCTGCGGCGCTGCATCCAGCCCCAGGCAGACCAGGCAGCCGACCCTCGCACCGAGGAACTGAGTGTTTACTGCTGCGTGCCACTCAGTTTCAGGACCATTTGCCAGGCAGCACCACTGTGGCATCAGATGACAATTATGCTTCATAACACACCGTGGTGGAAAATGCAAGAAACAATGTTATGCTACCACTAGGTTAAATCGACAAACACAGGACTCCTCCAGTGCTGGCAAGAACGTAAGAGGGGACAGGCGCACTGGAGAACGGCTGGGCAAGTTCTTTGCATGAAGACAGACACACCAACTAGTAACTACTACACAACTCAGAAACTGCAGCTGTGGGTATTTTTCTGGGGAAAAAAAAAATAAGTGATCCTGATATAAAAATCTGTGTACAAATTTGTATAGCAGTTTTATTTCAAATAGCCAGAAAGATCCTGCATGTCTTTGGATGGGTGATGTTGAACATCCAAAGGCCAGTTTCATTCAAAGTTGAAGCCCATGTGTGTCCTAACTTCTGGCTATTCTAAGAACGAAGAAGCGATACTCATTCCAGATTCCGCTGCACGGGCGACTTCACCTGCACAACCACAGCCACCCCCAAGGTCTCACTGCTGCACAGGAGCCCTGGTCCCAGCGTGGGCAGGCACAGGTGCAGTACGCAGGTGTCTGCAGTGCCCAGCTCATGGGTCCTGTCCAGCTCGTCCCATTATTGTCACTTTTTAAATTATCTTAAGACAAATTTGTATTTGGTGGTTCCTTTTAAAAAAATCATTACTTATTGCAGATCATTGGAAATGGGCATGCAGGTCTTTTTCTATCATTAATGATCTTTCAACAGTGGGAAAACCCTCCGTTGCATGTGGAGCAAACCTCTGGCTGTGACTTATTTTTGGAGCAAGGGAGCTGCTGACCGTGATGTCTGCGTCAGCCATCCGCACAGCAGTCTCGCCAGTTCTGTGAAATCCGGAACACCACAATTTGTCCAAAGTCCAGGGTCCAAACGCATCGTAGGGACAGTGATTCTGCTCTGCCTTGGTCTGCACTGAAGGTTTTCTCCCAAGGGTGCTGCTGTGGCTAAGAGGGGGGAGGTCCGAGCCTCCTCCAGGAAAGGTTTCCAGGGATGCAAATCGGAGCCCTTGAAACCTCGTCTCGCGTAAGAACAGCCAGAGCTGAGGCCTGCTGCTGGTGGTGTGTGAATAGCTGGGTTCCAGTGGGGCTGGGTTCCAGTGGGTAGGAAATGCTGGGCTGAGGATGGAGAACGAACCCGGGTCATTAAAGCCGTGGACAGATGACTCCTACGTGTGCAGCGACGAGGGGTCTGCTCCAGAATGCTCAGACAGAGGCCGGCGGTTAGGGGAAGCAGGTAAAGTTCTCTGCGACCGATATCCCATATGGGTGCTGATTCGGGTTCCAGCTGCACCGCTTCTGATCCAGCTCCTTGCTAACGGCCTGGGAAAGCAGTAGAAGATGGCCACAGTGCTTGCGCCCCTGCACCCACGTGGGAGACTGGGAAGAAGCTCCTGGCTTTGGCCTGGCCCAACCCTGGTCACTGTGGCCATGTGGGGAATAAATCAGTAAATGGAATTGCTCCCCACCTCTCTGTCTTGCCCTCTAATTCTTTCAAAATAAATAAATAAATCTTAAAAAAAAAAAGAATGCCAGACTGATGCCTGATGCCTGGATGGGTGTGAAAGCCTGAACTCACCTGCTATGGAGAAAGAGGAGGAGGGGGTGGAGCGAAGGAGAGAAGGAGGAGGCGCCAGCATGCACTCGACTCACGCTCAAGGCACTGTGCCAGCAACCTCATGGCCGCTGCAGCCTTTTGCCTCTTAAACAATTTGGAGCAAAGCGACAGAGTCATACTTGATGGCCTGCATTTTGAGAACAGCGAGGGGGACTTCTGTCCCAACTCGACTTTGGCTGCCTGTGTAGTGTGGGTCCTGGCACAAACACTCTAAGCCTCGGTTTCTTCGGCTGTGAAGTGGGCATTCTCAGTGTTACCTCTCCCGGAGCTTGTGCAACAAGTCAGGCAAAGCTGAGGGTGCACAGCAGAGAGCTGCCCACTGCTGTTACTCCGCTGCCCACTGCACAGAAGACTTCCCAGCAAGGGAGACTCGGGCTTGATCAGGACACACCCCACGCGCCTGATCGCACGCTCACGGAAGCAGAGCTGTTTTCTCCCCAAGACCTTGCAGCCACTCCCCCAAGTCTGACTTCTGGGTGGTCTTCTGAAGCTGCAGCCTACCTGTCTTGTCCTCACTTGTTCCACTTGAGAAACCTCCCTGCTGAGTGCACCCACCAGCCCAGGCTGCCCGAGTCCCTTGGACTTCTGCTTTGATCGTCCAGACACGAACCCAGCCTGCAGCCCCGTGGGCTCTGCAGTGCTGACTTGCACGCCTCCCACATGCTTGTGGCTACGCAAACTTGAGCACAGGGAGCTCCCCGGGGCATCACCAGAGCCACAGTCAACTCTGCTCCCGTACGGCACAAGTCTCCCACCCTGCTTTACAAATGAGCCAACAGGTACAGCTGCAAAGGGGTCAGACGTCTGTGTTATGGCCATGTCACACCACGTGAACGTCATAGAGAGAGAGTGGGCAAGCATCTACGCATCATCGCAGGATGAATCAGCACCCTTGCAGCTACACTTTCACCACAGGGAAAATCTAAGTCAAGGAAGAAAAAACCAGGAAGTAAGTGTCTCCTACCAATATTGTCTAAAAGGCATAAAAATCAGGGAGGGCCTGCATAGGCAGCATGATCATTTTGGCGATAGGAAGATGTACACATCAGTGGTCCCCCGTCCCCAGAGAAGTTAGGACCCAACCCAGGGCACTGCTCACTCTGACTCGTATGGTCCTTAATAGGCCAAGGCATCAACTTTGAATAATTAAAGAGCACCCGAAGTTCTGACAGAGAGGATGTCGCCGACAAGGTTCCGAAGCCTCCTGCTCTCCTCCAAGGATGAAGGCCTCTGGGTGACACAGGGCTGGGCTCATGAGCAGGTGCTCACAAGGTCTGTCTCAGAACAGGCTCCTTCCTGGGCGTTTAGTTTTATGTCCAATTACTCTTGCAAGAAAAATTATGTAGGTAAGGACGCAATGGACGCATTTCCAGCATAGACATCTGTGTCTGCTACATCAGGCTTAGCTCCTCGCCCTCAGCCAGCAGCAAGGCATCATGGGAAAATCTCTACTGTGCGGCGTGACACCCATGTGGGGAGCACTGCTCCTCCCTCAGATGCACACAGTGATCAAACACATGATGCTTGTGTTGCTGAGGACTTCACATGTGCCACCAATTAAATCAAAATCACTAATACATGATGGAATAAACACATGCCCAAGCATCAGTCTGCACTCAATGTAATAGCTTCCTCTTTAACAACTCAGGCTGCTGTTTTTTTGCAGAGTCTGCTGGTCAGCTTACATCACAAATTCAACTTCCAGGTCAGGTTTACTCACACTGCAGACACACTTGCCAGGGCTAACAGAGAGTACTGCACACGGGACACTGCTGTCACAGCCAGGGCTCTCGTATGACGTGTGGACCACCCAGGGCATGTGAGCGCAGAACAGGAGGGGCTTCTCTCTACTCCAGCGGTTCAAGCGGTGCACCTGCGAGACAGCAGCGTTAACACAGTGACACCAGCATCCGTTATACTTGCCAGGGCTTTAACAATTTATCGTCCACCCAATATGGTGCTCTGAGCAGGGTTTCACGTTTTTTTTTGCTTTACGTTCATTTCAGAGGAGTTGCCACTTAGGTTTATACCAAGAGCAACCCTGCTGTGATGAAGACTGGGGTGGAAAGCAGTGTTGCAAACCTGAGGGCCAAGTGCTCTGCAGAAGCCTGAATGGGACCAAAGCTCAGAGCGGCTGCCCTAGGGCTGAACCCTCCTCTGCCACTCGGGCCAAAGACGATGGGGACATCAGCGACCCACCCACCGGAGTCCCTGAGTAACACATCACGCTGTGGAACAGGCACTTGTCCAGCCTCTTCTCCCCTAGACACTCTCCATCGCAATCAGCGTGAGCTCCCTGCCTCCCGTACACCTCCCTACTAACTCAGCATCCTGCATGTACAATGCCCTTTTGCCCTCTGCAAACATCTATTGCTCAAGACCCAGGCTCAGGGTCCGTTTCTCTCCAAGATCAACCACTGCAGTCCACACCAACAGCACTAAATCTCGATGTTATTCCACTGTTTCTGGCATAGCCAGCCAGGAAGCAGATTAGTAACACCTTTCCCTAGCACATTAAGCTACAGCCAGGGCAGGACCACAGGAGTTCGCTGATAAACGGTCGGGGACACCGGGAACCAGTGGGGACACACAGATGGGTTGAAAGCAGCCATCCTGAGAACAGGTCCGGCAAAGAAACGGGGAGGTGTTACAGATCCCCCTCCTCGTACAGCGGGGGCTGATCAATATGTAAAAGCATGTTCTTGCTGACAGATGTTCAAGTGCAAGGTTCCAGGTTGGAACCCCTACGTATCACTTGCTAGTTATGTGACTACGTGAAAATTACTGCATTTCTCTAAGCTTCCTTATCTTTATCTGCCAAAGTTTCCAAAAAGCCAGCGCTAAAGTGTTGAGGCAGAAAAATTAAAGCTGTGTGCCATGCAGCCGGCAGGGCACCTCTGAAGCAGATCAGTCAACAAACGCCAGCTGTGGGGTGCGGATTCTCATTACTTCTTCCTGCAGCACAAGGGAGGCAGAGTGATGCCTTCCCACCGTAGTCACGGCAAACCCAGCGTACTTGGGGCAATTTTGATTGATACAAATATTTCTGAAAAGAGAAGTCAGCCAACATCAACTCCATAAAACCCCACATTATTATTTTTTTTTTCTGGAGCAGAAGGTGGCCTTGACATCCTGCCACGGGATGGAAAATGATCCTTCCAATGCAGATCTGGAAGGCAGCCTCACGTGCACCTGCTGTGTGACATTTACAAGGTCACTCTGTCTCGGAGACTCAGCTTTCTGGGTTCCAAGGTGAGGACAGTGGCAATGCAGAGAGCATGCCCGGGAGCACAGCGTGCCGAGGCACTGGCCAGCACCTCTGAAGGTAATCCCCCTTCCTTCTCACTTCTTCCTTAGGAAAGTGAATACTTCCCACGGACCAGGTAAGCTTCGTTATTGCTCCTTATCACAATCCAAACTAGATTTGTTTTCCAGGACCAGGAGGTGAAACTGCTAACAAATAGGATTACTAACAACAGTCAGGATTTCAACACAGCAGAACGACGTTCCTGGTAACAGACTGCTGGGAAGTCTGGAGGGCTGTGAGGAATGCGGCTTCCGACATCCTAAGTTTGAGTGAAGAGGAGCCTCTGATCCAGGCAACTGGCAATGTGAGGAAGGTTTAGGAGAGGCGTGCAGGCTGACAATGGAGATTTATGAGAAAACGGCCAAGTGTTTGCTCCCGGGAGGGCAGAAGAAGGCCCAGGTGACCTGGGGAGGGAGTCGCTGAGGCAGTAGGGGCTCACGTGCCTCAGACCGTGTGGGGTGGGCGAGGAAAGGCTGGTTAAGGAGGAGCTGGGGACAGACACGGAGAAGAGGAGAACCACTGCGTGGGCAGAGCAAGCACAAAGTGGCTGCGTATGCCAGGCTGGCAGCCGGTGCCCAGGTACCCATCCGCTGATCAACTCATATACTTCTATTTTTATTTTCAACTGGAGGAAAAGAAGGAGAGACAAAGAGTGGGAGAATGCTCCATCTGCTGGTTCCCTTCCCAAATGCCTACCACAGCAGGGGCTGCAACCAGGAACTCAGTCAACAACTTGCAAGGGAGTAGAAGGAACCAACTACCTGAGCCATCAGCACTGTCTCCTTTGGTGTGCACTTAGCAACAAGATGGCATCAGATGCCGGAACGGGGAATCAAACCCAGAACCATCGGGGTCAGGAGTGCACACTGCTTCGAGTGCCAGCTACTCCACTTCCAATCCAGCTCCCTGCTAATGGAAAAGCAGTGGGAGATGGCCCAAGAGCTTGGATCGCTGCCAGCCACATGGGAAACCCAGATGGAGTTCCAGGCTCCAACTTCAGACTGTCAGAGCCCCAGCTGCCACACCCACTTGGGGAGAGAACCAGCAGATGGAAGATCTCTTTCTCTCTCCCTCTCTCCCTGTAACTCTGCCTTTCAAATGAATTAAACAGACTTCTTTTTAATAAATAAAAGAAAAAAGAGAGCCACATTAGGCAGAACAAGGATGAGTGTGGGAACTTAAATACCACGTGAATGCAAGGTGCACAGGAGAAGGCTGGGGGTCCCTTGCCCCAGAAAAGCAGGAAGAGCTGAGCCATCCCCCTCCACCCCCTTGAGCCACTGTTCCAGTAAGAGCTGAGCATTTTATCCTCACCTTACTCTTTGGTCACCACCAAAGCCCCTGCCTCTGTCAAAAGGGCCACCTGGCCCATCCCCCATGCCCAGTGCAGCGGCTGCAGCCTCTCCCCATCACGGGACTGTAGGGCACACAGGGCCCCAGTGTCTGGTTTCTCTCTCCTCCTATGAAGTGCCACCTGCTGTGCGGTCACGCACCCACTATCAAACATGGTCCCCAAACATACTGAGAGCCACGCCACGTTCACATGATGTTCATTGCAAGGTACTGTCACTGCAGCTCTACTTCCTGTGCCTACTTGGTGAATTAGACTGCACCTCGGGCATGCAGGTCTAATAAAGCAGTGGATACACTGGAGTCAGTGCTGCCTATGTTTTCACGCACGCGCGCAGGCCCTGCACTGCGCCCCCTGCAGGTAAGTGGCGCTACTGCAATTAAGGATAAGCGAAGTCCCAAGAACAGGGTCCCCAGATGTAAGCACACAGAGCAAAGCGCCACGTGAGGACGCAGGGAGAAAGCAGCCGTCCGCCAGCTACAAGAGGGGCCTTGCTGCTCACTCGCCCTGCTGGCACCGGCATCGCGATTTGCAGCTTCTAGCGTTGTAGAACAAACCCGGGCTGTATAAGCCACCTTGTCCGTACTAGACGGACGCAACACACACCCCTAGCAACCTGAACACAAGCAGGGAGGGAATGAGGGAAACCGTTTTCTTTTCAGGAGGTGAGACCGTGAGCAGATCCACATAGCAGCCCACAAGTGCACCCTGAGCCCCCGGGAGTGCGTGCCTGTCATCTAACGCTAGGGAGCAGCGGGACACCCAGCTCCGGCTGATGGAGACTGGCTCCCTGGAGGTGATGTGGCTCTGCTTCTCCCGACCGGCCCACCTGCACGCCTCAGCGCTCCACTGACAGCTCCCAGACAGAGGATGAACGACGCCCTCCACTTCCTAGCAGTCCTTCAAGCTACACCGTGCCTTAATTTACGACACTCCAAAACACCGTAATTTTCTCCCACTGCTCTGCCTCTGTCTGCCAGCTGACGTGCATTAGGCAATATTACATAGCATCTCTCTCGGTGCAATTGCTCAGGTTTATTCCTCCCTCGTGAATACAGTCTAAGTGCATGTGCAAATATATACACAGGCATTTGCATTCTGATAGATGGTATCTGCCACGCGCATGCTCCTGTGGAACTCTGGGATGAATCCAACGCTTGCTGCTCTGTGAGAAACCTGTGTCTGGCGTGCAGAGTAACGGCTCTGGCCGGCCAGCATCCACTCGCAACGGCGCAGTGCGTTCTCTGTACAATCAGCGTCACAAACACGTGAAGGCCGTTTGTGTTGAGGGGTAGAAATGACTCGCCCAGTATCAGCACCAGAGTCTGGGTTCTAATGATCCACTTAGGGGTCCATCAAGTTCTCCCCGTGGCACTGCTGGGAGTTCTCTAACCTGGGGACATTTTGAAGATCATTAAACGGAACAGCTAGTTGCAGATGGTCAAATCCGTGCTACGGACTCCACTGTATACCTCCTGGCAGGCAACTGTGATCGTTCACCAAACGGTGCATTTCCAATTTCCTGCTCCGCAGGAGATGGGGAAGACTCCTGGCCTGCTGAGTCAGACTGCCTCTGCTGCATGGACACTCCTCAGTCTTTGGCTGGTGACACTGCTCCTCCTCGCTGTTTCAGGACAGGACTGCCGCCATCTGTGTGGCTTCAGGATAGCACCTGTCTGCACTGGAGACCCCGTACTGACTCTGTTCGTTTGCTTGCCCAGACTTCACTGTGACCCCATCTTCTGACCAGCGGCACTGCTGGGAAGCTCCACTTCTTGCCAGTCGCCTCTGAGAAGCGCCTGCCGCTAAGCAGCTAATCTGTGCAAACAGCTTCCCTTGCATTTAAAAAAATAAAACTGCTTTTATTTTTCTTACTTTAATGCAATGTTTGTTGTTCCATGTATTTAAAATACTCAACATGATAGCCTTGTGCTGAGTGAAATGATTTTTATAGTCAAGGAAGTTAACGTATCCACCCTCTCACACAGGTAGCTTGCTTGGTGTTGGTCAACATATCCAAAATCAGCTCTTCGCAAGTTAAGTGTCTAGTAGACTGTGTGTGTGTTCTCTCTCTCTCTCTCTCTCTCACACACACACACACACACTCTCTCTCTCTCTCTCTCTCTCTCTCATTCAACTTTATTCAACATATTGCTGGAAATCCGAGCTAGTACCCTTAGGCAAGAGAAGGAAATAAAAGGCAACCATATTGGAAAGGAGGAAGCCAAATTGCCATTATTTGCAAATGATGCGCTCTCACACACAGAAAACCCCAAAGACTGTGCCAAAAGCTGACAGAAATCATGAATTCAACAGAGCTGCCGGACACAAAGCCAGCATTCAAAACCCGCAGCATGGTTACATACTGATAGTGAGTCATCGGGAAAGGAAACCAAGGAGGCACCCCACTGCCAGCAGCTATGGTAAAGAAACTTAAACATCTGGGACTGAGTGCAAGCAAGGACTGTGAAGACTGTCAACCAGTGATGAGACAAAGTGAAGAGTATTTTCAAATCTGGGACTGGCGGGTCATACCTGCACAGCTTTACAGGCTACAGTACAGTATTTCAACACACACTCAGCATACACTGATCACAGCCGGCGGCCAGCCCCTCCTGCAGTCTTATTTCCTCCTCCTGCCTTGAGTTCTTGGCTAGTGTCCTTTGCACATGGATTAGGACAATCAGTATCAGTAAAATGCATATGCTACCTAAAGCAATTGCAGAGTCAATGCAATCCCTTTCAAAATACCAATGACTTTCTTTGAAGAATTGGAAAAAACAACCCTAAAATTCAGAATCAAAAAACACCCAGAATAGACAATGCAATCTTGAGAGGAAATCAAGCTAGAGGCATCCTAATACCTGACTTCAAGGCTTACTACAAAGCTACAGTCAGCAAAATAGCAAGGCACTGGCATAAAACCTGACACACAAACGGAACAGAATACAGAACTCAGAAATTAATCCATGTACATACAGCCAACTGACTTTTGACAGAAGTGCCCTGATCATACAATGGGGTAAGGAAACTCTCAATAGAAGGTGCTGACAAAATTAAATGTCCACATGCAGAAAGATGACATTAGATCCATACCTCTCACCATACACTAAATTCGCCTCAAGATGGATCAGAGACCTACATTATAATCAAAGCCTTTAGGTCGGCACTGTGGCACACCAGGTTAATGCTCTGGCCTGCAGTGCCGGCATCCCATATGGACGCCAGTTCAAGATCTGGCTGCTCCACTGCCAATCCAGCTGTCTGCTACGGCCTAGGAAGGCAGCAGAAGATGGCGCAAGTCCTTGGGCCCCTGTACCCATGTGGGAGGCCTGGAAAAAGCTCCTTGCTCCTTATCAGTGCAGCTCTGGCCATTGCAGCCAATTGGGGAGTGAACCATTAGATAGAAGACCTCTCTCTCTGCCTCTCCTCTCTCCGTAACTTTTTTTTTTTAAACAGAGCTCTCTTCTCTGTTTCCCATGTGGGTGCAGGCTCCCAATGACTTGGGCCATCCTCTACTGCTTCCTCGGGCACATTAGCAGGGAGCTGGATTGAAAGTGGAGCAGCTGGAACTTGAACTGGCACCCATATGGGATACCAGCATTGCAGGTGGTGGCTTTACCCACTATACAGCAACACTGGCCCCTTGTACAGACATTTTTTTAGTATTCTTATATACTGATTTTTGTTACTAGCCCTAAACAGAGCTGCTCCACACTGAATCCTTTTTCATTTGACAGGTAGAGTTATAGACAGTGAGAGAGACAGAGAGAAAGGTCTTCCTTCTATTGGCCGCTACGGCCGGCACTGTGCCGATCTGAAGCCAGGAGTCAGGTGCTTCCTCTTGGTCTCCCATGTGGGTGCAGGGCCCAAGCACTTGGGCCATCCTCCACTGCCCTTCCAGGCCACAGCAGAGAGTTAGAGTGGAAGAGGGGCAGCCAGGACTAGAACACAGCACCTATATGGATGCTGGCACCGCAGGCAGAGGATTAACCAAGTGAGCCACGGCACCAGCCCACTGACTTTCAAATAAATAAATAAATCTTTAAAAAAATAATCAAAGGCTTAATATCCCACTAACCAGAGTTTAACAGGAATACAGGCAAGGGCTAATAACAAATTCCCAGACCCCCCACACTGAGCTACGCAGGCCACCCAGGCACAGCCCCCCGACCCCTCCAACAGGCATGGATGTGAATTCTGAGCAGTATCAGTAGGGGACATCCAACTGTAAGAGAGCGCAGAGTATCTGCCCAGCACGATGGGCGAGGCTAGTGGTTCCTACGGGCAGGAACGCCCCCGAGAAATTGCTACTCAGGTGTCTGCAGGATCACTACATGACTAAGAAAACTGGGTTACTTTAACCAAGCGAGAACAGGCTGGTTAGTTACAGCACAGACCAAGAGCAGGCGCTGGAAATGAGGACAGCTCTGGCGAACCTGCCACACTGAAGGACACGGGCAAAAATGCATGAGGGTGACCAAACCAAGGACCCCAGCTGGTGTGGACCGTGGGATATGCTCACGTTCCCACTCAGTGCTTCAACTGGTACAGCTGCGTGGAAAACTACCTTAGCTGCATCTGTTAAACCAGGGATCCTCTGTCAGCAGAGGTGACCAGCATCCACACTGGGTGATGTTACAGGGGAGTGGTACCCCGAGTAGGCACCAGGAAAACTGCTCAGCATCCTATAGTGCACACACAACCCCCAAAACACAGATATCTGGCCCCAAATCTCAACAGTGCCAAGTCTGATGAACCCTGTGCTCAAGGAAAAGAGTGACCCTATCTGATGACATAATTCCACACCTAGATTAACAGCTGTCACCCTGTGCCTGTATCTTTAGAGGAGACATGACAAGATGTTCACATAAACAAAGCTCACATGCAAACGGCATATGGCAAGCTGGATGCACAGCAGAAACACACCAACAATGACACACAATGAACAGAACCACACTTTCCATAAAGGAAAACGCAAATCAACTAAAAGGTGTCCTTGGGCCGGCGCCGTGGCTCACTTGGTTAATCCTCCACCTGCGGCACCAGCATCCCATATGGGAGCCAGGTTCTACTCCCATTTGCTCCTCTTCCAGTCCAGCTCTCTGTTGTGGCCCAGGAGGGCAGTGGAGGATGGCCCAAGTGCTTGGGCCCTGCACCCACATGGGAGACCAGGAGGAAGCACCTGGCTCCTGGCTTTGGATCAGCGCAGCACTGGCTGTAGCAGCCATTTGGGGGGTGAACCAAAGGAAAAAAAGGTGTCCTTCACAGAGGTACGTGTAGATGTACCAAAACTGTCAGAATGCAAGGCAAAGGATTCCCGAGAGTGAGATTCAGGACGATAATTCTCAATTAGTGTCTAACAAAAGTGCAGTAGGACAGGGGATCACAGGGTTAATGCAGGTCAAGGCCATAGCGTTCATTTAGGAGGCTCTGCGATGCTCGGACGATGATGAGAAAATCCTCCACAACTCAGCGAGAGAATGCTGACTATGTAGAGGCTAATGAGAAGAGGGTGTTGTGAGCTGATTGCTAAGATTACAATTTTGTGCAGCCTAAACCACTCCCATCAGACCTGGAGGTTGGGAAACTGTAAACACCAAAAGCACAGACTCAATGATGAGAAGTTGGGAGAAGACACGGTAAGGTGCTTCTCCCAACCGTGGCCTGGAAGTGAAGTGACAGAAGAGCATGTTCAAGTCTGTGCTGATGTGGTACTTCGAATCCTGATTTACAGACACGTGGGGATTCCACTGGTCGGCCTCCCTGCCTCCTGCCTCAGCAGTTACCAGAGTGGAAGCCTCAACAAAGAAAGCATGAAAAGCCATGCCCAAGGATTCAGGAGACTGGGGCCGAGCTCGAAGACAAAACTGAGGATGGACCACAGCAACCAGATTTCTCCCTGTTGAAGAGGGAGTTACAGAGACAGAAAGGGAAAACAAAGAAAGAGTCAAAACCCTGCCGGTAGACTGGATGTGGAGTAATGGTAACTCTCATGAAGTAATGGTAACTCTCACACTTTCCCATTTTTCTCTTAGGTTCAACTTATTTCAGACTACAAGCAACAAATGGGAAGTTCAAATCCTATCACTCTCATAAACAAAACATATGGGACTTGCGAGAAAACAATGGATAAAGAAACAACTTAAGATACGTAGGTATTGAAGAATGTATCTTATTGATTGTAACAAAGATGCGCAGCAGGGATGGGGGACCAAGGAAGGAGAAATCAGTTTTTAGAGGAGCAACCGGACATCCTTAGGCGCTGACTATCCAGAGGAAACATTTATCAGACCTGCCATGTATCATCCTGGCTTAATGTGACACAGGGAAAAGGTCATCAAACTGCCTTCAAAGTGTTCATGGCAACCTTTGCAAACCTCCAGAACTGAAAACTGGCTACACATTAGGTGCTGCAAGTCTTGTTGCATCCAAGATGCTATAGGCTAACGCTTAAATGCACCAAGATAACGAATCAGCTAACTGGGGACAGTACAAGCAGACGTGGAACCAAAATGGCTCTACAGCCAACGGCACTGTTAAATTAGACTGCTGACACCCCCTTCACAGAGCCCACCCAAAGCCATCCCATCAGGAATGCCGGGACCTCTGTACTCTGTCTGAAACCAGCTTCCTAGAAGCAGGGCACTCCCATGAAAACTAGAAAGGGAAAAGATGGGAGTACGACCCCACCCCAGCCCTTGGAACCCTCGGAATATTCTGGAAACATTCCTATACTAAGTAAGGGACAACCACAATTCACATCTACGAGAAGCCTACCCCGGGCCGCACACATTATGTACAGCATCTTACTGAGTGCTCCCAATAGGGGTAAAAGCCTGTGTCCTCCTTCTTGTCAAAATGAGGGGGTGAGGGCTCACAGAAGTTAGGTCACTTGTCTAGAGCTGCATGGACTTGAAATGGGAGTCAAGACCTATGTCAATTCTATGCACCACCTCCTTAACCTTCGTGTGTCAACTCTGTGACTCAGTTACCACCAGCCCTGAATCGCAGACCAGAGAGCCAGTTTAGATGTCTGCACCATTAAAAACCTGTGTTCCTGTCACTTACTTAGGCTTTCTCCTTCAGTCATGGCTGAGATATTGAAGTGTCACCTCCACCGTGTGGTTAATATGAACATGTGGCAAGCATCCCGCAGTCTTCAGGGGTCTTCTGCACACTTAACTTCCATCTTCTCAATAGACACAGAGGACCATGTCTTTCTCTCAATTTTATCAACATGAACACTGATGTTAATGTAGGTAAGGGAAGAGTTCAAATCACACAGGGCCACGCACAACTGGAATCTGACCCAGGAGTGGGCAACGCTATCAGAAGAAAATAGTCACAGGGTGGGGCCGGAGCTGTGGTGTAGTGGGTTAAGCTTCTGCCTGCAGTGCCAGCATACCATAAGGGCGCCAGTTCAAGTCCCAGCTGCTCCACGTCCAATCCCAGTCTCTGCTAGTGACCTGAGAAAGCATTAGAGGATGGTGTAAATCCTTGGGCCCCTGAACCTGCACGGGAGACCTGGAGGAAGCTCCTGGTTCCTGGGTTCAGATCAGCGCAGTTCCAGCCACTGCAGCCATCTAGGGAGCATACTAGCGGATGAAAGACCCCCTCCCCGCCCCGCCGCCGCCTCTCCTCTGTGTAACTCTTTCAAATAAATAATTAATTAAAAATATGATTAAAAAAAGAAAAAGAATCATAGTTTAATGTATTTCTCAAATGAAGCTGATAAGTGCCAGGAGGAAGCGTGAAGCCACATGGACACATGGAGCAGACAGAAACACTGACGGAAGAGTGGTTTGGAATGCACTGCTCAGCTGAACCCCAGATGGGAGGGAAACAGTGAAGCAACTGAGAGGAGGAGACAGCCACAGGATCAGTGGCCAACCAACACGCTTCTCACATGCCTCGGGGTTCTGGCCTACCTGGGGGCCAGCGGCTTCTGCACACACTCTCCCTTGAACTCTGCTTCTAGACCCTGCAAAGCATCAACTCTGCTTTCAGAGAACCACAGATGCAAGGCAGTGACTTCTGGGTCCCCCACCCAGCACCTCGTTTGTGGCAGAAGCTCTGGAAAACCCTCCAGGTGGACGGCCTGCAGCCTGGAGAGGAGCTGTGCTACACACCAGCCCAGGCAAAGGCAGCAGAGGCCAGCACTCAGCTCCAAGCCACCTGCTGGGACAGCAGCCAGTCCGCTGAGCAGTGAGTTACATCCCTTGAGGCAGAGAAACCCGCAACCAGCATGCACAGTGTGTCCAACTAAGTGGAGTAACTTTTCTTCCTAAACAGAGAGTAATGAGTGGTACTTGGCTACCATCACTCTCATGGATTCCCAAGCCTTCAGTAAGAGCTGCTTAGCTTTGCTGTATAATTCTTCCACTGATGAGAATTCTGTCTGCCGGGGAGTTAACATGAGCTCCACACAAACAGAGCTACTGCCGTACCTTTGGCCAGGTGTCTGGGGTAGTATCCACACACAGAAGCTATTCCAAGCATGCATCAATGAATATGAGATGAGCAGGAGGTCATGTCACTCTGTTTGGTCCATATTTAGCCTGTTTACAACTAAAGGCCTTAACTTCCAAAGAGAGTGAGTGAGAACTGACAGCAGAATAAGGAATCTGTTGTTCCTTTCTCCATAGAACTTTAGAGAATGTACACACATACTGCCCAAAAAGTCATCCCATCCCAAGTCAATTCTAAGCTAAATCTGGAAGGGGGTGGGGGTGGTGGGAATTAGCTAGCTTGAGTGGTAATGGTGAAGACCAACTGAACAGAAGTTACAAAAGGACAGAGGGTCAAGAGGGTGTGGTGGGCTGATGGACATGACGCATCTACAGGATGGTGAGTGCCAAGGCCGTGCAGCAGGCGAGGTGATGGGTACAGGCAACCATGCACAGTGTGGCCCAAAACACAGGGAGGCGCAGGATCACGAATGGTCCTAATAAAGAGGCCCAGGTTTTAAGGCGAGCATAGAAGTGGCCAGAAGTGTTCTGTAGCAAGACCGAGAGGAGAGGAGAGGAGAGGAGAGGAGAGGAGAGGAGAGGAGAGGAGAGGAGAGGAGAGAAGAGAAGAGAAGAGAAGAGAAGAGAAGAGAAGAGAAGAGAAGAGAAGAGAAGAGAAGAGAAGAGAAGAGAAGAGAAGAGAAGAGAAGAGAAGGGAGGCTGTGGGAAGAGAAAGCAGTGTTCCAACAATGAGGTCCACTTACATGGAGGGCTGTAAGGAATTACAACAATCAGAACTGACACGTATTTTAGATATGCACTGGAAGCGCCATAAAGAGAATTCACCAACTGCTCACAGAAGAAAGCAGGAAAGGGAACCATCACTAGAGAGATCACATTCCCTTCTAGAATAGCCGGTGGAAGGCAATGCACTAACAGGAATTCAAAGTCAAAGGGGCAGGGGCTGGCACTGTGGCGTAGCAGGTAAAGCCCCTGCCTGCAGTGTCGGCATCCCATATGAGCGCCAGTTCGAAAGCCAGCTGCTCCACTTCCAATCCAGCTCTCTGCTGTGGCCTGGGAAAGCAGTAGAAGATGGCCCAAGTCCTTGGGCCTCTGCACCCACATGGGAGATCCAAAAAAAGCTCCCAGCTGCTGGCTTCGGATCGGCAGAGCTCCAACTGTTGTGGCCATCTGGGGAGTGAACCAGCGGATGGAAGATGGAAAATCTCTCCTTCTCTCCCTCTCCTTCCCTCTCTCCATTTCCTTCCCTCTCTCCCTTTCCTTCCCTCTCTCCCTTCCTCCCTCTCTCCCTCTCTCCCCTTTCTCTCTTTCTATAACTGTGTCTTTAAGTAAAATAAATAAAAAAATAAAATAAAAAAATCAAAGGAGTAAATTCCGAGTGAGGGAAATCTGGAGGCAACTCGCTGTGAGGACATCATGACTTTCAGATGCTGAGGGCACATCAAGGCTGGCGCATCCTGGAGGCTTGGAGGCGCTCCAGTCTGAGTGAGGACAGAAATACGACTTAGTTACTTAGACATAAATGCCAGCAGTACAAGCAAGACAGAACTTTTGGTTCAAGGTGAGTGTGCTGAGAAGAGAACCTAGAGCAGAACATAAGGGAAACCAGCAGTCGGGCTGGGAGAAATCTGACCAAGAACTGGAAAGAACAAGCAGAGGACTCTCAGACAGCCAAAAAAGGCAGCATTGTGAGGCCGGCGCCACAGCTCACTAGGCTAATCCTCCGCCTAGCGGCGCCGGCACACCGGGTTCTAGTCCCGGTCGGGGCGCCAGATTCTGTCCCGGTTGCCCCTCTTCCAGGCCAGCCCTCTGCTGTGGCCAGGGAGTGCAGTGGAGGATGGCCCAGGTGCTTGGGCCCTGCACCCCATGGGAGACCAGGAGAAGCACCTGGCTCCTGCCTTCGGATCAGCGCGGTGCGCCGGCCGCTGCAGCCATTGGAGGGTGAACCAACGGCAAAGGAAGACCTTTCTCTCTGTCTCTCTCTCCCTCTCACTGTCCACTCTGCCTGTCAAAAAAGAAGAAAAGAAAAGAAAAGAAAAGAAAAGAAAAGAAAAGAAAAGAAAAGAAAAGAAAAGAAAAGAAAAGAAAAGAAAAGAAAAGAAAAGGCAGCAGCGTGGACATGCCCAAGAACAAGATTTCAGAGGAAAGGGGGTCAGCGTCACGCATAGTGGTGTCACAGGTTCAAGTCAGGAATGAAAGCTGTCAACTGGTGTAGCGGCCATCGTGGCACAAAGAAACCAGGTGCAGGGGCCACAGCACGGGGCCAGTGCTGCGGCGTAGCAGGTTAAGCCACCGCCTGCAGTGCCGGCATCCCATATGAGCGCCAGTTCGAGTCCCAGCTGCTCCACTTCCCATCCAGCTCTCTGCTTTGGCCTGGGAAAGCAGTGGAAGATGGCCCAAGTCCCTGGACCCCTGCACCCACGTGGAAGACCCAGAAGAAACTCCTGGCTCCTGGCTTCAGTGCCGCTTCAGCCATTGCAGCCATCTGGGGAGTGAACCAGCAGATGGAAGATCTCCCCCGCCCCGCCAACTCTGCCTTTCAAATAAATAAATAAATAAATTTTAAAAATGAATTGTGAAATTTAATATACAATATAAATGTTAGATTATGGTATGTTTCTTTTTCTTAAAAAAAAAAAAAAAAGTGGGGCCAGCGCTGCGGCGCAGCGGATTAACACTGTGGCCTAAAGTGCTGGCATCCCATATGCGCACTGGTTCGAGACCCGGCTGCTCCACTTCCCATCTAGCTCTCTGCTATGGCCCAAGTCCTTGGACCCCTGCACCCACTACTTGAAACCGAACTCCGTGTTTTAGAATGCGAACAACGCATGCTTTGAGGCTTATTTTATATCAATTAAAACCACTATCAGCGATGTTTGTGAGATTAAAGGAATGAACGCAGCTCAAACTTACTACAGGGAAGACATTTCTAAAAACCAAACATAGCAGACAGATGCTTCACCATCTGGGAGTTTCCTTAAAAATTAATCATCTTTTGGGCTGGTGCCGCGGCTCACTAGGCTAATCCTCCACCTTGCAGCGCCGGCACACTGGGTTCTAGTCCCGGTTGGGGCGCCGGATTCTGTCCCGGTTGCCCCTCTTCCAGGCCAGCTCTCTGCTGTGGCCAGGGAGTGCAGTGGAGGATGGCCCAAGTGCTTGGGCCCTGCACCCCATGGGAGACCAGGAGAAGTACCTGGCTCCTGCCTTCGGATCAGCGCGGTGCGCCGGCCGCAGCGCGCCAGCCATGGCGGCCACTGGAGGGTGAACCAATGGCAAAAGGAAGACCTTTCTCTCTGTCTCTCTCTCTCACAGTCCACTCTGCCTGTCAAAAAACAAAAAACAAAAAAAAAATTAATCATCTTTTGAAACATTTACCAAACAAGATCACCAAATAGCCACATCTACAAACACACGAACTTCAGAAAGAGGACATCCGAGGCAGCGGCCTGTGTCACCGAGCGACTCAAATGGCAGGGTATTAGGATAATGCTTCCTTCCAGAAGTCACTGCAGCCACACAGCAGATTCAGAGAATGGCAAATGCCCTACACAGCACTCTGGCCTCAGAATCAGCCCTTAAGGCATTCAGATTTGGCTAAAAACCCCATGACAGCATTCCAGGCATGGAAAGACAAGACACTGTGGCAAAAAAAAATTACCTACAATGAAGATCTCGGTGAGTGAGATCCCGGTGGAAAGAAGGGGCCATCAATGAGGGAGGTACCTTTCTCTGAAAGGAGGAGAGAACTTCCACCTTGATTATGGCCCTGTCTAAATAAGGTCAGAGTTTGTGACCTCAAGAGGCTTCCATAGAGGCTCATGACAAGAGCCTCGGGTGACTACTGACCTCATCAGAGTATCAACTGTTAAATGAACAACAGGAGTCACCGTGCACTTACTCCCCATGTAGGATCTCTGTCCGTAATGAGTTGTACTATGTGAATGAACGGTAAAACTTGTCTTCAAACAGTACTTTACACTTTGTGTGTCTGTGTGGGTGCAAACTGTGGAAATCTTTACTTAGTATAGAGTTGGTCTTCTGTATACAAAGATAATTAAAAATGAATCTTAGTGAAGAATGGGATGGGAGAGGGAGTAGGAGGCGGGCCGAGAGTGGGGGTGGGAAGGCGGGTATGGGGGGGAGAACCGTTATAATCTAAGAGATGTACCTATGAAATTTATGTATATTAAATAAAAGCTTTCTCAAAAAAAAGTCACTGAACTGAGTGGCTGGATTACACAGGCCTTGGAAGCTCCCTGCCCACCTTCAGTGACTGAAGCGCCCTCTAGCTCAACCACTTTTGTTTGCATAGGACTTATACAAAGCCTGAACATACTTTTCAGTTTAATGTAGATGTTTCTGCCATCATACAGTGGTTACACTACTGCAAACAATGGCAAATGAGCTTTCAAAAGAGAACATCCTCACTGATAACGCAAGAGCCGCTGAACGTGCAACTGCACCTGCAGAACCTACACACTGCACCGGTCCAGGGTGTAACCATTCTTCTCAACTGTGCTCTGTATCCATCAGCACTTCACCCTACGAGCTGGAAAAAACAAAGCTGGAAGTAAGTTCCAATGTGGCCACTGAAAGACAAAGGCAAACACTGTCAAAATGGAAGTATACATGGCCAGTGCCGGGGCTCACTAGGCTAATCCTCCACCCGTGGAACCGGCACACCAGGTTCTAGTTCCGGTCGGGGCGCTGGATCCTGTCCTGGTTGCTCCTCTTCCAGTCCAGCTCTCTGCTGTGGCCTGGGAAGGCAGTGGAGGAGGGCCCACGTGCTTGGGCTCTGCACCCCATGGGAGACCAGGAGGAAGCACCTGGCTCCTGGCTTCGGATCAGCGCAGCGCCTGCTGTAGAGGCCATTTGGGGGGTGAACCAACGGAAAAGGAAGACCTTTCTCTCTGTCTCTCTAACTCTGCCCATCAAAAAAAAAAATGGAAGTATACAGCTAAAATCCAGAGAATATAATATAGCAGAGAATAAATGCGCTCATCACTCTTATGAATGCAAACGTAAGGAAAATGGAAAGAATCAGTAAAACATCATGGAAGAAATAAGACCTACAGTATTGAAGTCACCATAATGCTGAATAGCCCTTTTACTACATCCTTTTATTAAAGACTGGGTAACAGTTAGCTATATGGTGCCTGTAATAAACACAGCTAAAATCAAGTGTAAACAAAGTCTCAAACAAATCAAAGAAGCAACAAAGGAATACCTTTGATAATTGTACAAAAATAGGAATACAGTAGCTACGCAAACTTCCTTTGAATCCAAACCAAGAGCTAACGATTCTCTTTGCCTTTATAGGTAATCTATTAGTAATTATTATTATTATTTAACCAAGTTAGGCATTAAGTTGAGACTCCAAGTAGTAGCCTCAAAGACTGAAGCTGAAAGCGATGTGGTGAACAGCACTTGCATTCCAGACAGCAAACATCCGCTGAGGTCAGACAAGGTGACTGAACAATGATCGTGACCAGCTCTGTAGTCTCGGACCAAGTCCCGTCATTCGTCCTTTTCAGAGAGCAGGAGATGGGCTCAGAGGGCTCCCTGCCTGTGCGGCCCCAACAGGGATCAGCGTCACAGCCCGGCAACCCCTGTTGGACACCCAGTCTGGAGATTGCTTCCGCCTGGCTGTGCAGAGAGCCCAGAACACTACGCTGAGCGACTGAACAGAGTCTGGCAAATATTAAACTCACTGCCCGCCAAGCAAACAGTTAAACACATTTCTGAAAGAAATCTGTATCCCATAGCATGTGCCAAAGTTACAGTCGAGGGTGTGGTGGGCCCGATTCTACTTCCTGCACGACAACAAACAAGCTCTCGTTCTGATTGTGCTACATGATAACTACGTGGGTACAATTACACAACACCATGATATGCCACTATTAACTCAGTGCTTCTCATTTGCTTTTACTGGATCTGGCAGCTTTGCATTCTACCTCAAGCCTTTCTCCTCCACAATTATATTTTCCTGGGGGCTGGTGCTGTGGTGCAGCAGGGTAACACCTTGGCCTAAAGCGCCGGCATCCCATATGGGCACCGGTTCAAGACCCGGCTGCTCCACTTCTGATCCAACGCTCTACTATGGCCTGGCAAATCAGAAGAAGCTGGCCCAAGTCCTTGGGCTCCTGCACCTGTATGGGAGACCTGGAGGAGGCTCTGACTCCTGGCTTCAGATCAGCTCAGCTCTGGCTGTTGGGGCCAATTGGGGAGTGAACCACCAGATGGAAGATCTCTCTCTCTCTCTCTCTGCCTCTCTCTGCCTCTCCTCCCTCCCCCCTCCCCTCCCCTCCCCTTCCTCTCTCTCTCTCTCTCTCTCTCTCTCTCTCTCTTAAAACAATTACATTTTCCTGGACTCCCTAAAGACAGAAGACAGGTAACACATTAGCACAGAACAGTGTACACCAGGGCTTCCCTCACTCCTCCACTATTTATTTTCTCTAAGTTAGTTCTGATTCTTTACTGATAATTTAAGAGAATAAAAGATATTTGGATATTATTTAAGAGCTACGTCACCACTCAGCATTTTAAAATGGCAAATCAATTTTATGTATGGGGGTTACCTCTAGTTTTAAAAGAGTAAACACAACGTAGAGTTCACTGTCACAGTTTGGATCAATAGGGGCATACAGAAAACTCATAAACTCTCATGAGCTTGCTTCATTTGTCTAGTAACTCTTTTTTTTTTTTTTTTGACAGGCGGAGTGGACAGTGAGAGAGAGAGAGAGACAGAGAGAAAGGTCTTCCTTTGCCATTGGTTCACCCTCCAATGGCTGCCGTGGCCGGCATGCTGCGGCCAGCACACGGCGCTGATCCGAAGGCAGGAACCAGGTGCTTCTCCTGGTCTCCCATGGGGTGCAGGGCCCAAGCACTTGGGCCATCCTCCACTGCACTCCCAGGCCACAGCATAGAGCTGGCCTGGAAGAGGGGCAACCGGGACAGAATCCGGTGCCCCGACCGGGACTAGAACCCGGTGTGCCGGCGCCGCAAGGTGGAGGATTAGCCTAGTGAGCCGCGGCGCTGGCTTGTCTACTAACTCTTACCCAGCAAACCCAGCCTGTTCCTGAAGCAGCCAGGAAGAAAGAAACAGAGATACCAGAGCAACTAAGAAAACACAAGACTGCACCCCTGCAGAAGCCAGCGAGGTGCTGTCATGGATTCCAGGAGGCCACTCTGAGACAGGGGTGGTGGCACTAAGGATGCACACCTCATAAAGGCATCTGAGACCCTGCTCCTGTGGAGTTTCACTGCCCAGGAACATGGGACCCAGCATCTTCTGTTTTCAAACCGAAGTGGAATTCCAGGTCTTTCAGGCAATGTTTCCTTACTTTTAAAACTCTGTGCAGCACAGAAGGAAATCTACTCTCTCAGATTCAACACCTGGACCCACGATGAACAGGTGCGATGCCTGGACCTGTGTTCTCTCAGATTCAACACCTGGACCCACGATGAACAGGTGCGATGTCTGGACCTGTGTTCTCTCAGATTCAACACCTGGACCCACGATGAACAGGTGCGATGCCTGGACCTGTGTTCTCTCAGATTCAACACCTGGACCCACGATGAACAGGTGTGATGCCTGGACCTGTGTGCTGGCCTTGGAGCCTCCTGCTCTGGAGGTTGTGAAATGGGGCTCCACAAGTCAGGCCTTTAGAAGGAGAAAGAACTGGAAATGGAACCCAGGTTCTCTCCCAGCCTCGCACTCTCCCCATCAGATCACGGCCCCAAAAGGCAGCTGATCGGGTTTTCTGGGTGAGTCCTCTCCTAGCACATCACAGCACAGCCCAGAACCAGGCCATCCTCAGGCAAAGAATCAGAGGTGACTCAAACACCAAGATCCAACTCCATACTAGGTCATCAGCATGGACCAACCCCATACTACATCATCAACACAGATCCTACTTAGTATCAACTGTCAACGGAGACCCAACCCTGTACCACGTCATCAACATAGACCCAACCCCATACCACATCATTAACACAGATCCTACTTAGTACCAAGGGTCAACATAGACCCAACCCCATACCACATCATTAGCACAGATCCTACTTAGTACCAAGGGTCAACATAGACCCAACCCTGTACCACGTCATCAACACAGACCCAACCCCATACCACATCATTAACACAGAACCTACTTAGTACCAAGTGTCAATTACGGACCCAACCCTGTACCACGTCATCAACATAGACCCAACCCCATACCACATCATTAACACAGATCCTACTTAGTACCAAGGGTCAACATAGACCCAACCCTGTACCACATCATCAACATAGACCCAACCCCATACCACATCATTAACACAGATCCTACTTAGTACCAAGTGTCAATATAGACCCAGCCCTATACCATGTCATCAACATAGACCCAACCCCATAACATATCATTAACACAGATCCTACTTAGTACCAAGTGTCAATACAGACCCAACCCCACACCACATCATCAATATAGACCCAACCCCACACCACATCATCAATATAGACCCAACTCTGTCGCAAGTCACCAATGTAGACCCAACTCTGTGCCACGTCACCAAAGTAGATTCAACTCCACACGAAACTCTCCTGTCCTTTAGTCAGCCCCTGTTGCACTACCACCCCTTTGAAATGGCAATTTCTCCTAGGGAATGGAATTTCAGCAAAAATGACGGGGATTCTACTGAAGTGATTTATCTTTAACTGATTTGAGGATCAGGCTTGGGCCAAGAGTAACAGCTTAGTTAACGAAACTCAACTTCAGGAGTGAAGGGATCTGAGTTTATTTTTAAGCCAATTTGGGTGACATTATTCTCCCTTAAGTACTCTGTGAAGTCGTTTTTAAAATGCCAAGATTCTGTCTTTTTGTAATTCACTGAAGACTTGTTCCTCTGTTGTACTCTGCATCTCAAGATTTTTCTGCACTTAGAGAACCATAATTTGAGATCAGAACATGTCATGTTTTGAATTTCTCAACAGATATTTTCATTTTCTGAGGCATACTGAGCCTCACTCTCACAACACCACTTAGACTTAACCCAAGAAAACTCGTGAATTCAGGGAGTAAGTATGTTTTTTGTGCTTCCTCCAAGAACATTAAAATCAACCCCAAATTAGAAAACGTGTGCTTCTATTATCCAAAGCCATAATCAATATTGCCTTTGGAGAAACTGATTTAAGTAAAATTTTGCCAAAGTTGCCTGATTCTCGGTCATACTTTCCTTAATTATTACTGAAACAGCATAGTGAGAAGAAAATCAACTCCCTTTGTCAATACTGATGCAAATACTAAGAGTAGTAGCATAATCCTATGTTGATCCACGTCAAGTATCTTTCCCATGAATCTACAAAGTACCCACTGTTATCCCCAATGTACAGATGAGGAAGTGAGGCATGAGGGAATTCAATAAATGGCCCAAGACGATGGGGCCAGAGCATCAGAGCTAGGACTGGAATCCAGGACATCTGAGGCCAAGGACTTAAGTCCTCACCACACTGCCTCACCGCGACGCGTCCGTCTTTCCTTAGCTAGACGACTCTGGACTCCCTCACCTCTGCTATGGGAAAGAGACCCTGTGGGGAAGCCAGAACCCTTGATGTCATCGCAGGTTTCCTCAGATGACATCAACTCTACCAGAAGATCAGGACCCCCGAGAGCAAGCATCTGGCTGCTTCTGAGGCCATCAGAAGGCTCTCGGGCGAGGTCCCCTGGCAGAGATGAGCTCTGTACCTGAGGTGAGGAAGAAATCCTCTCTGTAACCTCATCTCTAGAACGGTCACTGGGGAGATGTGTGGGTTAAGCTGGGAATGTGAGCACGTCCATCAAAGACCTACCTGGGCAATGCCCACGTGCAAGCACAGGACAAGAGGGAAAAAGCAACAAAGAATGATTCTGAAGAGGGTCCAAGCTTGTGATTATGAAATAAAGTCAAAATATGTCACTGTAAAAAACTAAAAGAAAAGTGAGAAATGAAGGCGGAGGGAGGTGGGAGCTCGGGGGAAGGATCAGCATGCTCTTAACTCTGTATATGGAATACATGCAATGTGCTCACCTTATGTTAACAAACACTTTCAAATACAAAATAGCAACAACAGGAGACCCATCATCCACAGTGAGCTACCTCATCGGTCCTCCTGGTAATACCATGAGGGGTGCCATGGCTGTCATTTAACACAAACAAGCTCAGGTTCAGAGCAGTGGAGTCACTTAATTAGGGTCAACTCCATTGGCAGATGAGATGCAGAAAGCAAACACCCCAGCGTGTGTGAACAAACCCGGTGTTCTACGAGAGCAGAGGGAGACACAGACACCCAACACTCCAGATGAAGACCCTCAGTGAAAAAAAAAATCAATTTTAAACCAGTGAGATCTGAGGGCATTTCCCCAGGACTCTTCCTTTGAAAATCTAAGTCTGCATCACTTACAAGGCTCTGTGGAATGCTGCCCATCTCTATTCAGAGAGAAAGACAGAAAACAAATCAGCTGGCATTAAGGACGGTGGAATGAGGAGCTGTGGCCTTCAAAGAGCTAGGGCACTGCTGTGGGGTTTCTCAAGGAACCTGCCCCTCACCCCCAAGTCTCTGGACTGGTCAGTCATCATTCTTACCATAGTAAAAGCCAAAGGCAGGCAATCAGATCACAGACAGACTTAAAACGTCAGAGAGCATCTACCTCCACTGGCACTCCTCCGGAAAAGTGAATCACGCAAGGTCCGATACAGATCTGTACAGGAGCTGGACTCCACCCTGGCAGTTAGTCCAGGATTCCCTCCTCCACATCCAAGTTCTAGTTCTCAGTCCAGGATTCCCTCCTCTACATCCAAGTTCTAGTTCAGAGACCCAATGTCTAACTCAAAGCTCCTGGCTCAGACGAACCAGGGTTCCACTTGTGACTTTGAGAAGTTGTTATGTCTTGTGGGCACCTCAGTTTTCTCATTAGCAGAACAGCAGCATCTACTTAACAGAGCTACAGTATCTAGAAGCCAGAGTTGTCACACATCACAACACTTTGCATGGAGCCTGACTCGGGAATGTATTCAACAAATGTTAGTCACCATTAGGCAGGATGTGAGCATACATTATAAACTGGAAAGTGCCACTTGGATATTATTTATTACTATAGTCTCGTATGCCCAATAAGGTTACACACCACCCAGCATAAATCTATTCTTCTTTCTCTATTGTAATAGCATTTTTGGCAGTTAGGAAATAATCTATAAGGCCATCTTGTCTCTCATCATTTTTAATACAGGAAATGCAAACTACACACATAACCATGTCTAACGCTCCTCTACACCACGGCATCCCAGACCAAGGCAGTAAACGCCTCCTTGCCAAGAGCGGCTGACTGCTCAGTAAGACAAATGGCCTCCTCTGACAACAGGACTTACTCAAAACGTAATTCAAAGACAGGATATAATAACAACACATATTTACTCTGTCTCCATGCAAAGCTTTGGAATTTCCTGTTTTTTTTTTTTTCTTCTAATAACGAGCCCCTTTAGATCACACCTCTGTGATTTCTGGCAGGTGACTCGGGGCAAGGCCCCCACACGGTTTCAAGAGAAGCACTGTTTATCAGAAAGTCCTACCATGTTTAGGGAGTGGGACCTGTCAGCCCTACCCTCCAGTCTCTGAGGAGGGGAGACAGACTGCAGACATTGCCATCACATGACCAGTCATTTCAATTATCATGCCTCTGAAGTCAAACTCCCACAAAAACCTGGACACGAGGCGTGGAGACCTGAACACGCTCAGGTCCTCAGAAGTCACTGCACGTGGAGAGGGACGGAGACTCCTGCCCCTCGCGCACCTTCCTGTGTGGCCCTCTGCATCTGTGCCATTTGACTTCTGCTGGGTTACGTCCTTTAAAACACAAGTGTGACCCTCAGGTAGCTCTTTCCTGAGTTCTGTGATGTCATCGGACCTGAAGGGAGACGTTCACAGAAGCTTCCCGAATTGTAGCCGCTTAGGCAGAAGCACAATGGCCTCGTGGACAGGCACACGGATCTCGGGGCTAACATCTGAAGTTGGGGTGGGCTGGTGTGACTGAGCCCTTGAAACCGCTTGTCTAATTCTGTGCAGTCTCTGGGACCACTGAACTGAATTCTAGGACCCTGGACAGCCAACAGTTTTGGTTCTGACCCTTCCTTTACTTATTGATAACGTGACTCTGTGAACTGTGGGGTTCTGTTACTGCCTCTGTGACTTCCAGATCCCCCAACCAGAACAGAAAGAGAGGTGGTCTCCCCACACCCCTTCCCGTGGGCTGCGTCTGAGGAGGCAGTCAGCAGACATGAGAAGCCTAGAGTTTCCTACGCACTTGACCTGCTTCACTGGCCCTCGTTTCGGCAAGTCCTTCTTTCTGCAAAGTCAGAAAGCTGCAGACAGTTTCAAGACCTGGGCAGATGTGGTTGAGCTATAAACCCCGGGGGCAGGACAGGAGCTCTGAGTTCCAGGCGTGGTTCTGCCTCTCAGAAGTTCAGGGGCTTCACCAAGGGCGTGCGTGAAGGAATCTCCACTTGCTCATTCACGCAGTGAGGAGGTCGTGTGGACGTTGAAGGTGCCTTCTAGGAGCCACTCGTCGCTGACTCACCCGGCATGCTTGGGAAGGCAGTGGACATCTCTGCACATCTGGTAATTCATGCTATTTGGGTCTGGGACCCTAGAATCCACATTACTGACAAACATTCCAAGCAATTCCAAGTGCTCAGAAAAAGTGGAAAGAGCAAGACTTTGTCCCTTCTATTACAGCATTTTATACCGTCAGGTCTAGCATATGATTTGTCTGCATGTGAAACAGGCTGTCAGTTTTGTAAGGGCTCCAAAAAGGAAGACACCATGCTCTATGATTATTAAGTCTTGCTGAGGTCAGACCAGCCTAGCAGTTAAGATGCCTGCAGCTCACATTGAAGAATCTGAGTTTGATTCCCCGCTCTGACTCCTGACTTCAGATTCCTACCAATGCAGACCCTGGAAGCCAACAGTGATGGTTCAAATACGTGAGTCCTGTCACTTGGAGGCTGCATTGAGCTCCCATTTCAGGCATTTGGGGAGCGGCCCAGGAGATGGGAGTGCACAATCTCTCTAGATGGAGACATAGATCGTAAGAGACAGATACGTACGTAATGCATAAACACAAACTGTCCACCACATTCTGATCTAGACAACTGTGCTCAGTGATTCCCCAAACCACAGTAGCTGGCCTCACCTTTGAGACTTTCTTCTACATGAGTTTTTCACGTAATTGTCTTAGCTCTCCCGTTTACTGCTCTCATCTACAGGGTTCCAGTCTCAGAAGTAACTCTCTCTCCCAATTATACACCAGCCAGTCGCAATCTTCTTGACTGATGCAGTAACTTCAGGTCCCGAGCAAACACACGGAATGCAGCTAATGCTGTGATGCATTGTCTTAACCCTGCACGCGTGCTCCTGAGAGTAGCAGAGAAACATAAGCTCTGCTGGGTACGTAAACACACAAATGATGCCGAACCTTGAGATGACAACTGACCTCCTTCCTGGGACATCAGCTGCTCCACTTCCAGCTGCTTCTCTGCCTCCGCCTCTCCTCCCTCCCTTGAATATAGTATTCTGGCTGTTGTGTAGGACACTCAGTTCAGGTCATCGGCTTCTTTATTTTAATTTTAAAGTACAAGGGCCAGGGAATGGCACTGTGGTATAGCTGTAAAGCCACCACCTAAAGTGTCGGCATCCCATATGGGTGCCAGTTTGAGTCCCGGTTGCTCCTCTTCCCATCCAGCTCTCTGCTGTGGCCTGGGAAAGCAGTAGAAGACAGCTCAAGTCCATGGGCCCCTGCACCTGTGTGGGAGACCCAGAGGAAGCTCTGGCTTCAGACTGGCACAGCTCTGGCCACTGCAGCCATCTGGGGAATGAAGCAGCAGGAGGGAAGATCTCTCTCACTCTTGCTCTCTCAGCCTCTCTCTTTCAAATAAATAAACAAATCTTTAAAAAAAAAAGAAAGAAAGAAAGAAAGAAAGAAAGAAAGAAAGAAAGAAAGAAAGCAAGCACAGGGGCCAGCGCAGTTCCCTAGTGGGCTAAGCCTTTGCCTGTGGTGCCGGCATCCCATGCAGGTGTCAGTTCAAGTTCTGGTTGCTCCTCTTCTCACCCAGCTCTCTGCTGTGGCCTGGGAAAACAGTGGAAGATCGCCCAAGTGCCTGGACCCCCGCACCTGCATGGGAGCCCCCAAAATAGCTCCTGGCTCCCAGCTTTCGATTGGCCCAGTTCTGGCCAGGGCGGGCATTTGGGGAATGAGCCAAGAGATGAAATACCTCTCTCTCTCTGTCTCTCCCTCTCTCCTTCTGTAACTCCACCTCTCAGATAAATAAGTAAATTAAAATAAAAAGTACCTGGCTCCTACTAAGATGTCTTAATATGTTAAACAGCATTTATACTTGCATCCTTCTCTAAGTGGCTTGTTCAGAAAACACGAGATTACTAAGATCATCTGCTGGATCCTTAGTCCTGTTCCCCTCCTTTAAGAGCCTTCTTTTTTAAAAGGTTTATTTATCTTCCACCTGCTGGTTCACTCTCCCTATGGCTGCAATGGCTGGGGATGGGGCTGGGTCAGGCCGAAGCCAGGAGCCAGGAGCTTCTTCTAGGTCTCCCACGCTAATGCAGAGGCCCATACCTGGGCCATCTTGCGCTGCTTTCCCAGGCCATTAGCAAAGAGCTGGATGGGAAGTGGAGCAGTCGGGACACAAACTGGTGTCCGTGTGGGATGCCAGCATCGCAGAGGCTGGCTTTACCCACCAAGCCACAAAGCCAGGCCAGTAAGCAGCCTCTGAGCTAAGGCTTCACTGCACAGACCTACACTATCTGTCATGTGGGCACCTGACATTGGACTGGGGGGAAAAACTCAGAGAAATACTGCAGAAGACTCCTGAACATCAAAGGTGTCGGGGTGGTGAAGGCTCTCATCTCCCTTCTTCCAGCAGATTCCCAATGTCCTTTAAGCTCTGACCCTCACTCCTCAACAGTAACGGTGGATGCACGGAACAGAGTCTCCCCATCTGAGTCCTGATCCCTGGAGGGCTGGGAAGGGTGCAGGAACTCACAGCTTTGACGAAAGGCCCTGCATTCAGATACCTCCCGCTGCACTGCAGAAGGGCCAGGCGCACCAGGCTGGAGACTGGCTCCAGCTGCACTCCTCAGAGTCAGCCACCCCGGGAGGCTCTCCCAGGGCTGCTCTGCAAGGGGCTTCCCGGGGGTCATCAGCAAGGTGAGAAGGAGGCTGAGAAAAATACCTTCTAACACTTAAAAACCATAACAGAGACCTCCAGGAACAATTTTATGCCTGTTGAATCTGACGGTTTATTTATTTATTTTTTTTATTTTATTATTTTGACAGGCAGAGTTAGACAGTGAGAGAGACAGACAGAGAGAAAGGGCTTCCTTCCATTGGTTCACTCCCCAAATGGCTGCCACAGCCAGTGCGCTGTGCCGATCCGAAGCCAGGAGCCAGGTGCTTCCTCCTGGTCTCCCATGCGGGTGCAGGGCCCAAGCACCTGGGCCATCCTCCACTGCACTCCCAGGCCACAGCAGAGAGCTGAACTGGAAGAGGAGCAACCGGGACTAGAACCCGGCACCCACATGGGATGCCAGCACCGCAGGCGGAGGATTAGCCAAGTGAGCCGCGGCACCAGCCAAGTCTGATGGTTTAGAAAACAAGATGTCTCATTTTACGTATTTTTAAATTTCATCATTTCTATATTTTTTTGAATATTAGGCTGGAATGAACTAGAAAATTTAAAACCCAGCTTACGCCTCAGAGAGTCTGCTGAGTGTCACTGTGGGTGACAGCCTGCATCCTTCTCTCATGGGAAGCCTCAAACACCACAGACCCTGTAAGCACAGCGTACTCACCTGACACTTTCTGCCAGCCAAGGTATCCCAGGTGCCTCAAGGCACACAGCACAGGGAGATGGGAGGCGGCCGAGTGCCCAGTCTCCAGGATGCAAGAAGCTGTCCAATGGCTGCAAATCCAGGGCAGAAGGCGGCTGGACTGAGATGGAGAGTGGGCATGAGCCTCAGACCTGGGCACTTAGCAGGCCCCCGAAACTGTAACCCAGTGAGTACCTCACTCCTGTGGGGCAAACACCATCAGACAACTGTGCTGGGGGCCAGGGATGTCACCACTACAGGCTGCAGGTGCTGAGGCGCGCACTTCCACAGGCCCTGTATGTAGTTGCTCTAGACAGAGCAACTGGGGAAGCCCAGCAACCGGAGGCGGCGATGCTGCCGACACGCGGAATGCCGCAGCCAGGCGGGAGACACGCAGCACTTTCTGGAAGGAGAGGGTGGGACCCTCACTAGTCCCTTCGCTCAATGTCACAATTCTTCAGGGGTGGGGGAATAAAAGGGAGTGGAAGGGAGTCGGGGCTCCCAGAGGGGCTGCCCACTGCCCACTCCTGGAGCTCTTGCAAATCAGTAGGAAAACAGCTCCGTTAGGGACAAGGAATGCCTTCTCCTTTAGGCTTACTGACGAAGTGCAGTCCTGCAGAGCCCTCAGTTCTACTGCATCAGAGAGAAAATGCAAACCCTCAGATGAGCCACACTGGCAGACAAGAGCCGGCTTCTGTATCGCTTCCCCACAGCTGCTACACACACACACACACACACACACACACACACCCTCCCCTCGTGAACAGCCTGTGTGCTTCACGGCGAGGGTTGCATTCTCTCTTGGAGCAACCTGTGAGACTCCCAGATGAGGACAAGTCTGTAGCCTAGCAGTAGAACACCTGCGCCCCCACTCTGCAGTTCCTGCACTGCGGTCCCAGCTCCAGCCCGCGGCTACATCTCCCTGCTAACCTAAATCCAAAGCAGCACCACCCATGGCTCAAGCAGTTGTGGTTCCCACCAACAACAAGGGAAGCCTGGGCTGAGTACCTGGCTCCAGCCCCGGCCAGGGCCACTGCATTGCGTGGGCTGGGGAACCCATCTGGAAGCTTTCTATCATTCTCTCTCCAATAAATACCATTTTTATTAAAAAAAAAAAAGTTTCCCTAGATGGCAACTTGGGTCTTCCAGCCTCAAAATCCACAGCCTTTCTACTTCCTTGATCTATTTCAAAAGCACATGAATGCTGCACACAGTGAAGGCAGATGTGTCGTTAATTATTTATGCCCAGCAAATGTGTTCCGTGTCTTAGATCCTGGAGGAGTCCAATGAAGCTTCCTCTTCAAAAACACGTTTCCTCCAAATACTGAAGCTCGCCTTGGCAACTGCAGCCTCCCCCTGCCTCGACGGGCCAAACGGTTAACAATCATTACAGATGCATGCAAATGCACAGAGCCATACAAGGGAACCAAGTCAGCCCACAAGGCTCCTACTCAAAGCCAGAACATGTCCCGGGAACTTCCACTGCAGGACTAACTCACAGAGGCTCGCAGCTCATGCAACGTGAAGGTGGACGCTCCCCGGAATCAGGGAAGCCAACATCTCGGCTCCTTTGCAGCTCCTTCTATCTCTGAGCGACCCACCCACTGCTAGGCAGGAACTAGCCATGGACGACACCTCGTGTGTGAGGACCCCGGCCTTTTGCCTTCCACAAGAACAATTCAGCAGCGAGGCTTTGGCTCTGACCCCACTGTTCACCTTCACCCCAAAACTGTTTCCAGCATAACGGGTCTTGGCCTTAATGATCAGTGGCTGGGACAGGAGGAACAGTGCAAGTGTTAGGGGCCTGCGAGACTATCACTGGCAGGGAAAGAATTCCTGAGTCGGCGGAAGGAAGAGAAAGGACCTTGGGAGAAGGAGTGGAAAGGCAGTCCTCGGCAGCAAGGTTGTGAGCGCAGAGAAAGGGAAGGCAGAGGCAGAACATGCAAGGGCGACCGCCAAGCTCCGCGATCTCGACCCCAAACGTGGCAATCTGCTTGCTATGCACTGTGGGGAGCAACGCGGACTAGACTGTTACTGGAATTAAGACTTATTCTATGCATCTGCTCTCCCACAATATGGCGCTGAGAAGGGAGTAACAACTTCTACGCAGCTGCCTCTCGCCAACTTGAGCGATGACCTGCAGGAGCTGATCCTGCTCCTGATTGGAGGAGAGCAGCGTACTCGGCGTGTGGGCAGCCGAGTTGGGATTGGTGGAAGAGGACTATAAAGGAGGAGAGAGACAACATGCACCAGGAACATCTATCTGAAGGAACACCTGTGCAGCCCCCGAGAGAGCCGGCCGGCGGTGTGCCGCTCCCCTGCGGAAGTGGGGAATGTGGCAGGGGGAACCGCCCTTCCACGGAGGAAGAACCAGCAGCAAAACCCAGGGAGGGCCGAGCAGATGAAAGAACAGCGCAGGGTCCTGTGTCGTTCCTCCACGAAGACGGGGAGCGACATAATGGTGCCATGACTTGGATAGGAAGCCTAGACAGGGTTTGGTGTCGTTCCTCCGCGAATGGGGGAGCCACAATGCACCATCTGGAAAGGTGAGGGGCAGGAGAGCCGGCGGGTCCCAGCAGGGACACAGGCGGGCCTTCCCCGGGAGTTCAGTTTGAGGACCACCGTCATGTGTTGGCTATGATGGGACGGTGTCCTAGGATGGTCATCAAGGGATTCTGTCATGCTCAGATGATCACTGAGCACATGAACACAAACGCAGGCAGCCGCTACGCCACTGGGTGGTAGGATCTCAGGGGACCACGGCTGTGCACAAAATCCAGCATCCACCAAACCACAGTCACATGGCACACGGCCATCTAACTCTCTAGAAGCCCCTACCAGTTTTGGACTGCGCTATTTATCATTTGATTGGTGCCCAGACTCAAGGACATTACATGTTAACTTGTAGACACGTCCAGTAGAAAATTAGGATCTTTAAAAGATTCAAAGAAATATATATGAACAACTATGCAGCTGGCACGGCAGCTCACTAGGCTAATCCTCCGCCTGTGGCGCCAGCACCCCGGGTTCTAGTCCCATTCGGGGCGCCAGATTCTGTCCCGGTTGCTCCTCTTCCAGTCCAGCTCTCTGCGATGGCCCAGGAGTGCAGTGGAGGATGGCCCAAGTGCTTGGGCCCTGCACCCGCATGGGAGACTGGGAGGAAGCACCTGGCTCCTGGCTTCAGATTGGTGCAGTGCGCTGGCTGCAACGCGCCAGCCGTAGCGGCCACTTGGGGGGTAAACCAATGGAAAAAGCAAGACTCTCTAACTCTGTCAAAAAAAAAAAAAAAAAAAAAAAAAAAAAAAAAAAAACTATGCATACATTTCAAAATTTTTGCATCCAACCTAACTCATCTTTTAATTCCATTTTTCATTAGTCTTTTATGTACCCTCATATGCCATTGCCCTGAGGAGCATTAACCATCTTCATATCAAACCTAGCAAACATAGGCTCCCATTTTTAAATTCCTAATTTCTCACATTATACAGAAAGAGACACACAGAAAGAGGGAAAGATCTGCCATGTGCTGGTTACTTCTCCAAACACCCACGATCGCTGGGACTGAGAGAGGCTGATGCCAGGAGCTCAGAATTCCGTGTGCGTCTCCCCCATGGGAGGCAGGGACCCCAATAACTGAGGCATCATCTGCCTCCCAAGACGTGCACCAGCATGAGGCCAGAACCGAGAGCAGAGCCGGGACTCATGCTCGGGCTCTCTGATGCAGAACTCAGCCATCCCGAGCGGTGTCTTAACTGTGCAACGCGCCAATCTGCCTGAGAGTTTATCATCTCACTGCTCGCCTTGCTGATAAATTAAACACAACTAACACTTGTTTGTATTACATTTATAAGAAGGCCATTTTTTTTCACTTCCTGAAAATGATATGCTAACCAGCAAAGGGTATATATTTTCTCTAATATTCAGGCTACAATTACTTTTTGTAGGGAACTCTTGAATTTCTTTTTACTTATGTTTTCAGATGACAAACTATTTCTTGGAACCAACTCTGCTGAGCCTGACTTAAACAGAGCAGAGTTTTGGTCCAACAGTTGGGATGTCACACGGGTGCCAACGTCCTGCATCCGAGTTCAAATCCTTACTTTCCTTCCAGTCCAGCTTGCTGCTGAATATCCCGGGAGGCAGCAGGTGACGGATCGAGTGTCTGAATTCCTGTTCCGGGAGACCTGGACGGAGTTCCAGACTCTAGATTTCAGCCTGCATCAACCTCAGCTGTTGCAGGCATTTGGAAAGTGATCCAGTGAATCGAAGATTCCGTTCCATCTCATTTTTGTCTGTGCCTATGCATGTCACTCTGCCTTTCAAACAGCAATTAATCAGTAACACACACACACACACACACACACACACACACACACGGGACAGCAGTAGGGGCTCAGGACAGCAGATTAGACACCTGCCTCTGACATTGCAGTGTTCAAGCTTGATCCTTGGTTCGAGCTCTTGAGGTCAGCTTTCTGCCAGTGCAGACTCTGGGAGACAGCAGTGGTGGCTCCAGTAATGGGGTCCCTGCCACACACGCGGGAGACCTGCACTCAGTTCCTGCCTCCAAGCTGCATCCTGGCCCAGGCCCAGCTACTGTATCCATGTGTGGAGTCAACCAGCAGACACGGGCTATTTGCACCTACTTCTCCTGGGTCCCTAAAAAAATATTTTTAAAAACAAATAAATAATGTGGCCAGAGCCACGGCTCACTAGGCTAACCCTCCGCCTTGCGGCACTGGCACACCGGGTTCTAGTCCCAGTCGGGGCACCGGATTCTGTCCCGGTTGCCCCCCTTCCAGGCCAGCTCTCTGCTGTGGCCCGGGAGTGCAGTGGAGGATGGCCCAAGTGCTTGGGCCCTGCACCCCATGGGAGACCAGGAGAAGCACCTGGCTCCTGCCATCAGATCAGCATGGTGCGCCGGCCGCGGCAGGCATTGGAGGGTGAACCAACGGCAAAGGAAGACCTTTCTCTCTGTCTCTCTCTCTCACTGTCCACTCTGCCTGACAAAAAATAAATAAATAAATAAATAAATAAATAAAAACCAAATAAATAATGTAAAAGATGACCTGGTTGATGTGCATGCTACGTCTTCTCTATCTTTCTATCCCTTTGTGGAAGCTGTATTTTGGGATGTCCAGAGGCCTAAGGTTACAAAGCTTCTGGTCCCTGTTTTTGTGTTTTCCCACCTGTATCCTGACAGGTGGGGTCTCCAGGATGTTTCCGTACTGACCTATCTGTACTGACATATCTGGAGCCTGTCTGTGAGCATACTTCAAAACATTCATGAATAATGGCACACAAAATGTCTACTGCAGTGCAACAACAGAAAAATGAAATCCACAATTATAAGCAGGCTTCAAAAAGATCATGGCAAACAGGCATCATGACAAAACTTTGAAGATTTCAATTTTCTTGCACCAAAACCAACTTATATTGCAACTCCACGTTTCGTGACCATTCAGGAGGCTGGCAGTGTCCTAAGGGCCACAAAGGCAGAGGAGGCATCAGCACTCCCGGGGGAGCTAAGCCAGGCAGCACAGGCAGCGCTGGGTACTGGGCAGACCAGAAACTCGCCCCAGAGGTAAGCCCATCAAGAAAACCACGACCAACACAAAGCGACACAAAGCAAAGCCACTCAGGGCTCCTCCAGCCGCGTTCACGAGCCAAGCCCTTAGCAGCTGGAAAATGATGTTCTACCTCTATTTGGAACGGGGAATAAGAAGCAAAGACAACCCGTTGCCATCAATGACCCATCTCCTACTTAGCCACCAGTATCACCATCAACACACATGGGTCTGGGCTCATTTTCCAGTTCTTGGATGTGTCTGCTGAATGAGTTTTACTGAATTCATGTTGATGGGAGTTAGGAGCCAATTCAGATAGAAATGCCTTTCACCAGGCTGCAGGTCAAACTAAACAAGGCAGCAACTCATCTGGCAGCCTGAGTTCAGGTGCCCCAACCACCGACTCCGGTGAGTATTTTCCGTCCTGATCATACGTTTGGTTTCCATCCCAACACCACCTGGGGAGGACACCAGTCTAAAGGACATGGTGGGGACAAAGGGACAGAATTTCTGCATCTTCCATATTCCACTATGCCACCGTCCTTGGTGTCAGCCATGATCCCTACAGGTACTGCCAGGGGTTACGGGCTGGGACAAGCTGCCTGAGCAGCCTAGGAATGCTGCCTGTGGTCCTTTATTCCATCCATCCATCAATCACTGATGCAGAGATGTGTCAGTCAATTCTATCTTCCCTTGTTGCTTACATAAGGCCAGGGCTGGTTTCTAGTTAAATCAAATCAAGGCAAAGACCATTCTATTTCCTTTGGATGGAACATGAACTCAAAGCAACTTGCTGAGGACAAAGAAAGGGATGATGGACACGACGATCGCAGCTCACAACCGCACAGTGCGCCTGCAGCTTCCACAGGGAGAGACAGGTGCACTGTGCACTAAGGGACAGGACCCTCCCACTGAGGGCGATTCATAGAGAACACCCGCCCACGTGTGCCCACCCTCCTTTCCCAGTGCCTCCGCACATCACCGGAGGCTTTGCCAAGTACTGCTCTCTGGCTGCACCCTCCCCTCGCCTACACCTGTAGGGGTCGTGGATGACACCAAGGAGGGCTGCAGGGGAGAATGCGGCAATTCTGTACCACCGGGGTCAGGGAGACCCGAGCCATCGGCCAAGCCTCCCAGGGAGAAGAGGTCCCTGCACAGAGGCTCCCAGCCCCTTTGCTGCGTGTCATGGCCACAGGGAAGACCTCATCCAAGTAAGATGCTTGAGACAATGACCAGTTCCCACCCACCCTGCTGCTGTGCAGGTTCACGGTGAAAATGCCAACAGGAGGCGCCTGTTGTGGAGTTTGCCCCACTTTCCCCTACTGGTCATCAACTTGACAGCGGGATAAGCCCAGCCCAAGGAGTGTAAGGAATTGAGACGGGGAAGGCCATTTTGAGAATGAGCAATCCAATGGCCTAGATCCTAGTGGCAAAGGAAAATAAAGGCTACAGGATTCCCGGTCTCATCATGGAAATGTCTGCCTGGATTTCTGGAGTCAGACCACAGGTGCTGTCTAACTTGGTTCTGTGGTCTGATCACACACTGGAAACAAAGAGAATGATGGCAGCTTCCCCAAAACGGGCTCTGGTCCCGTATACGAAGCAGAAATCATGATGAACAAGTGGCGAGAACCGAGACTTCCTTTCCAGTGTCTTCTCTTTGGCAGCCACTCTGCTAAATGCTTCACACGACTTCCCTCCAGTCGACACTCACAGCTCTATACTCACCCTCCACTTTACAGGTGAGCAAACGGAGGCACAGAGAACTGCAGTAACCCGTCCCAAACTCATACAGCTGGTGTTCCAGCCAAGAGGCCAACTGCTGTACCAGACTAAGCAAAAACCATGTATTTACCCCTCTAACAAAGTGAAATTTAATTGTACCGGGTCCGGGGTCCATGTTGCGGCGTAGTGGGTTAAGCTACCATCTATGACAGTGGCATCCCGTATAGGCGCCAGTTCAAGTCCCAGCTGCTCCACTTCCGATCCAGCTCCCTGGTTATGTACCTAAGAAAGCAGGAGATGGTCCAAGTGCCTGGGCCCCTGCCACCCATGAGGGAGATGTAGATGAAGCTCCTGGCTCCAGGCTTCAGCCTGATCAAACCCTGGCTGTTGCAGCTACTCGGAAAGTGAACCAATGGACAGAAGATCTCTCTAATTCTGCCTTTCAAATAAATAAGTAAATCTTTAAAAAATAAGTATTTCAGGTCAAGTGACCCAATTTTCACGCAATGACCCGAAAGTGCAGTGATCAGTGCATTTTCAGAAGCTAAAAGCTTTAACACACTACCTAGGAGAGCACTACTGATATGCACTGAATACAGAGAAAGCAAACTCAATTTTTCAGAAATTTCTAGGTCTATGAGGCCAGCACTGTGGTGTGGCAGCTAAAGCTGTCCCCTGTGATACCAGCATCCCACACTGGTGCTGCCTCATGTTCCAGGAGCTCCACTTCCAACCCAGTTTCCTGCTAACGGCCTGGGAAAAGCAGCACCAGGTGGCCCTAGTGTTGGGCCCCTGCACGCATATGGGAGCCCTGACTGAAGCTGCGGGCTCCTGGCTTCAGCCTGGCCCCAGGACTGGCAGTTGTTGTGGCCATCTAAGGAGTGGACCAGCAGATGGAAGATCTCTCTTGACCCCTTCCCCCCCTCCCCATCTCTCCCTTTCTTTCTGTAACTGACTTTTAAATAAGTAAGTAAGTCTTTAAAGACAAAGAGACATTTCTAGTGCTGGTTGTGGCATTCTACCGCCCAGCACCAACACAAGGCTCTGCCTTGATGGGGAGGAGCCTGAATCGTGACGTTTGAGTGCCCTTCCCCCGCAGGTACGCCCTCTGCACAGAGAGGGAGGGCCCTCAGCTCCTGGGGCCACCACGGCAAGAGCCGAGATCTGCAACTTGGTGCTTTAAGGCCACCAGAACAGACTGTGGCATCAAGCTTTGCGGATCTTTTTTCTTTTTAAAAAAGATATCAAATATACTTCAAAAAGAAAACTTGCAAGAAAAATACCATACATGAAAGGGGGCCGACCAGTCACGGCAGTGACTAAAGCCAGGTGATGGAAGAAAAGCAATGTGTACACTAACATGCAAGGGTTTCAGAGCCCTGCAAACAGACATCCCACCTGCTGGTAAATGCTGGCCCAGCACAGCTGTTTTGGTCTGAGAGAGGAAGGCCAGGAAGGTTAAGTTTCGGACAAAGCTCTGGTGTTGGCCAGAGGCAGCTTGTCTAAGGCTTGGCCACCCCCGGGAGAAGCACACACGCCAGGAGACAGGGTTTCCAAGGAAGAGGCCTAAGGGACGGCAGCTGGGGCTCTGCAGTGTCAGGGCTGCCTTGCCCCAAGAGCGAGGGTCTGAAGCAGGCTCCGTCTGTAGCGTCTTGCTCAGCCCCACCAGACGCCCACCTCACTACCTCCAGCCACTGCTTTCTCAAGCCCCAGCACCGAGCCCAGGTTTCTCAATGTACTTCTCTTTCCCTCTCTCCCTCCCTCTCAGACTACTGGAGATGACTTCCACATTTCCTTGTCTCAAGTATCTTTCTTATGACAACTTCACAGAAGTCTGTCCAGCCTGAGGCCAGCACGGTGATTCCACTTGTAAAGCCCACATCGCATATCAGAGCAATGGGTCCAGGTCCAGCGGTTCCACTTCCGACCCAGTTTCCTGCTAATGGACCTGGAATGGCAGCAGGGGCCGGCCCAAGTCCTTGGATCCCTGCCACCCATGTAGGAGACCTAGACGGAGTTCTGGGATCTTGGCTCCAGCCTGGCTCAGGCCCAGCCAGTGAGTCCATCTGGGGAGTGAACTAGTGGACAGAAGGTAACTATTCCTCTCTTATTCTCTCCCTTTCAAGCAAATAACATAAATCTTAAAAAACAAAGCTTGTCTCGCCTCTCCTCCAACCTCTGGAACTGCCTGTCCAGAAAACATCACCTAAATCAAATCCCTCACCCTGTCCCTCAACAAACTGAGTTTCATATTTTATTTTCTTCCTTCTTCCATTTAAACAATGTGCACTTCTCTCAAACTACTAAGTTGGGAAGGGGGATGGAGGGACTTTCTTAAAACTGATCCTTGTATCTTGGACTCACACTATGGGCCAAGTCCCCTGGGATATCTTCAGATTTCATCACCGTCAATGATTTCACAGCACAGGTGTGTCTGCCCTACAGAGTTGGTCTTCTCCCTCCTGGACTTGCTGAGTGCCTCCCGACTTCCACGAGCACTCCCTAAACAGAGAACCCACATTCTGAAAAGCACTATGTATCAGCCTTCAATACATGTTGCACAAAAAGCTTATGTTTCTAACCTCACTTTGCCCAGAAACTTTTTGCAGTAGCTTCATATTCCAGACTAAGCTGCAGGCATCATTCCCTTTGCCTACCTGGAGAATATTCCAGAATAAAGCACTCGACTTCTCTTCCCCTCCCTCTCACAGGTCAGGTCCATGTTCTGGTCACCCCATCTCTGCTCAAAGGCTCCTAAGTTCAGGGTTTCCCTCCTGCTCTTGCAGTGTCACCCAGAAATAAGCGCACCCAGGGGACAGGTGCTAGGATACCGTAAGCAATCATCTACTTTGTGACCCAGAGACCCCACATTTGCTAGGAGAATATGACATGAACATAAGCACTACAGATGCAGTGCTAAGAAAAGCCATAGCATAAAATGCAGAACTCAAAATTGTATTACTGTATTTACCAAAGCCACTCTGTCCACTTGCCAGAACCATTTCATGTGTGTACTGTCCACTTCTCTGCACGCTCCGTCATGGCCGTGTGCCAAGGGTTCACACCCACACTCATCTGTGGACCCTCCTCGGAGCAGCACTGATTCCACCACCTGTTGAGGCTACAACTGCAGCATTAACCTACGTGCAGTCCCTTCATGGATCTCCGATGCGCAGAACCTGCATGTAGGGCCCAGTGACCACAGCCTCTGCTGTCCAGTGCCACCCGTCCCTTCAGCCTTTCTTCATAACGAATCTCAAATCTCCTTAAACGCATCGTCCATTTGCTGTGCTAGTCCCTCCCCTCTATTTCCCTCGGTTATGGCTTTGGCACACACAGAACCGTATTACCCAGTGAGGGAATTTCAGTAGCATTTGAACAGGAAGCAAAGGCAGAGCCTCCATCCAGAGCGCACGTGACCGGATGACAGACGTAACTGCACTAGCCGATAATGAACTCGGGTGGGCTTCCGGCCTCCCTGGCAGCCCAGACTGGAGTACTTGGAACAGAGTTCTGACGTCAGTCCTGCTTCCAGTTTCCCATACATGCATGCTCCGCAAGGCAGCAGTGAGGGCTCACGAGATGGGTCCTGCCGTCCACCTGGCAGGCCCAGACTCACTGCCCACCCCCCGGAATCAGCGTGGCAGTGTCCCTCCTGTCACAGGCACTGGAGGAACCAAGCAGCTGACAGGAGCCGTCCTGTGCTTGTGGCCTCTCTCCTACTCCTGCCCCTGTCCCCTCTCAAGTAAATAAAACAACAAATTCAAGAATGAATAAGGCACCCACTTGGGAAGTCTACCAGGAAAAAGAAATTTACTGCACTGAGAGGGCTACTGAGTTCAACGGTACACAGGAAGCTGGCGCTGTGGTGTAGCAGGTACAGTCGCTGCCTGCAGTGCTGGCATCCCATGTGGGCGCTGGTTCTAGTCCCGGCTGCTCCACTTCCGATCCAGCTCTCTACTATGGCCTGGGAAAGTGGTGGGAGGTGGCCCAAGTCCTTGTGGCCCTGCACCCACGTGGGAGACCTGGAACAAGCTGCAGGCTCCTGGCTTCCAATCAGCCCAGCTCCAACCACTGCAGCCACTTAGGGAGTGAAGATAAAGACCTCTGTCTCCCTCTCTGCCTCTGCCTCTCCATAACGCTGCCTTTTAAATAAATAAATAAATAAATCTTTAAGGAAAAAAAAGTACACAGACAAAAACCTGCTTTAGGGCCATGTCCATGATGGGCAGGTCTTCATATTGCCTATTTCTTAAATTCCAATTTCCTTCATCGTAAAGGAAGAGACCAGAAAGGACTGCCCCTGATTTCTCCCACCCCCACACAGAAATCCCGTGACAGGAAGCAGCGCAGGGAGATGAAGCACGGATCAAGGATGACCAGGGAGGAGACGCACAGGGTGGAGCACGGGCCCATCTTCAGGCCAGTGATGTGTCCACTGGGAATGCCCACGGTGCTACAAGCAGGTGCTACAACCGTGTGGTTCTGTGAGAATGACACGAGGCAACACCCGGCATCATTGGCAGTCTCTCCCATCAGTCTAGAGAGGACTGCTACCCTGCAGACCCTGCCTTCGGTATCAGTGTGGATGTGGAAAAACCCCCACAGGGCTTGGCACCCCAAGACCTCATGCTAAATATATTCAGAAAGCTGAACCTTAATCCGATAATGGAGTTTGGAGGTGTGGCTTTGGGAAGTGACTGCATTGGACCCCTGATCGCTTAATCCTGGTGGGCTTTTAAAGATTCCACACACACCAAGGTAGTCACACTCCTCCAGCCCGTGATGCTCTGGGTCACCTCCGGCTCTGCCAGCAGGGACATGGTCACCAGAGGACAAAGCAATGGCACCGCTCAATCTTGGACTACAAACCTCCAACATCGTGAGCCAGAATAACGTCCCTTTTTCTCTTTATTTTTAAGATTTTATTTGTTTATTTGAGAGGCAGAGCTATACAGATGGGGGAGACAGAGATAAAGGTCTTCCATTTGCTGGTTCACTCCCCAAATGGCCACAATGGCCGGAGCTGGGCTGATCCTGAGACAGGAGCTTCTTTCGGATCTCCCACATGGGTGTAGGGGCCCATGGGTCATCTTCTACTGCTTTCCCAGGCCATAAGCAGAAAGCTGGATGGGAAAAGGAGCAGCAGGGACATAAACTGGCATGCACCTGATAGGGGATGTCAGCATTGCAAGCAGAGGCTTAGCCTACTATGCCACAGTGCTGGCCCCATAAGCTCCCTTTCTTTACAATGTTGGCTGCCCCTGGTGTTTCACTGGAGCAACAAAAAGCTGACATATAGAAAGCCCCAGTAGCAGTAGCAGAACTCCCAGGAAAGGGTGCTGAGAGTCCTAGAACTACAGCCACAGGACACTGGAGATCTACAGGTGGCAATTTAAAAACCTGAGACAGACACGTGCCTGCTTAGCTGGCTGGATCTAATAAGGAGCTAAGTAGAAAGTGTTTGCAAGCCCCTAGCAGGCACCAGATGCAACTTGAATGTGGATGTCTATTGCAGACATTTGGAAACACAGCCCAGTAGAACTCTTACTTGGAGAAAAGCAAAACCAGTGAGGGACACAGAAAAATACATTATGGGGTTGTCAGGTCAAAACTATAAAAACATGGGGAAAAAAGTCAAGGACAGATCCTAGAGGAGACCTTGCATTTAAGGGTAGAAGAAGGGCCAGAGAATGAATGTGTAGAGACAACAAAATCCAGGGAAGTAAGGAAATGTTAGGCACAAAGCATCAGAGAAGCTAAAGACAGGAAGCATGGTCAGGAGGGGATTACAAACACTCTCCACCCTGTAGATCTACGCACCCAAGTGAGCTAATCCACAGCTTTTTCTTAAGCCTCCACTTGTAGATCGCAAGGATCAAGGACTCCAAGCACCACACCTTGTAAATTCTGCCGCTGCAGCCCCCTACAGTGTCATGTCTAAGAGCAATGAACAGTAAGGAGAACTGCGGGGTGGCAGGTTAGGGAGTGTCATCACCAGGAGGGTATCCAGGACCTCCGAGACAGTGACTGGAGCAAACACGAGAAGGCAACGAGGAAGCAGCTGGTGGGACTGACCATCACTATCCAGGACCCGATGTCTCCAACACAGCAGTGGGCAGAGAAATAAAACAGGAGTCACCAAGGCCAAGGGACACTGTCAATGACCTGATGTACTGCCAAGTTATTCCTGTTCTATTATTTATACACGCAACACCTTGCTACCTCCTCCAACAGGAAGTCCCACCAGCAAAAACTATATGAAGCAGAACCAGCAACAGGAAGTGCTTCTCCATGTAATCAAGGTTGAAATCACATGAGCGGTAGATACTTGCATGGCACAAAAGCAAAGTACTCAAGGACTTGAAGGATCCTTGATGATCTCCTCCATCTTCCACTTGTTAAAGACAGGGGTGGCGCTGAGAGCAGATGCCAACAGGCTCAGAAGTGGATTCGCAATCCTCAACGCAGCACCCTAAGTGGGACCAGTCTGTTCATCGAGAAGGTAAGACCTCCCTCTGTTGTCCTGTTAAAGACCTCTCACACAAGTAAGAACTGAAGCGTGAGGAAGAGAAGCTCCTCCACTTCCCAGGGAGCTCCTAATTATGCAGCCAGCACAGCTAAGAGGCCACACCCACAGCTGCTCTCCTTAACAAGCAAGTTCAAAGCCAAGCCAGCCAACCACCCTCTACCAGACATGATTGTCCAGCAGAGAATGGGACTTGGAACCAAACCAAGTCATCACACCGTTTCCATTTCTTAAAGAACAAGAATTTCGGCAGCAGGAGCTAAACGTGGAGAGCTTGAAATCCCATGTAAGAGAGAGATTGATTTTTCTACTCACAGAGGTTAGAAGAATGATTACGGCTCGACAGGACTGAGTGTGAGGCCTACGGAGCAGCCCCAACCGCCCTGCCTACTCCTCACAGCCTCTCACTGGCCCCGCTCCTCAACTCACTCACCCCACCCAGCCACCATTCCTGTGCACATGGCACCTCTGCAGCGTGGAGGCAGCCCGACCACGTCACCTCCTTAGCAAACTGCCACGAAGCCCGGCTTACTCACTACAAAGCACTCACACACACCCACAAAGGCAGCAGCCCTAATAGTCGTGTTGCGATTGTGGACTTGCAGAACTACTGGTAAAGGGGAGAGAACCAGACCAAGCGAGGAGGGAGGGGAGGCTGGAAGAGAGTGTGGAGGGTGTGCTGAAGAGGAGGTATTGACTTCCTGGTTCTGCTATAATCCATGGTTACAAACCTAGTGGCTTGAAACAACACAGATTTATGATCTTCTAACTCTGTAGGTTGGAAATCCAGAACGAGGTCTCTCGTGGCTGAGAAGGAGGTGCCGTCAGGGGCAGACGCACTGGGAGAGTATGCTTCCTGCTTCTTCCCATTTCTGAAGCCACTTCTGGTTCTTGGCTTGTGGCCACCTCGGCCTGACCCTGACCTCTTCAGTCCTCCCTGACCTCTTCTGTTTCCTTCTCCAGAAATCCGACTCTCCTGCTGCCCTCTGGAAAAGGTTTTTGGGCACACCCAGGGAGCTCAGAGCCATCCTGGCATGTCAAGATCCTTAACTCATCATCCCACCTGCGAAGTCCCTCTTTGTCATCTAAGGCGACAAGCCTAAGGATTAGAGAGCGGATGACTTTGATGGGCCAGGATTCTCTCTGAGGGATAAACAGAAGGAATGGGAGAAGCAGAGAGGGGAAAAAGTCTGAGTCTCCCTCCCAAACCCTCACATCTCTTATGCTACGCCACCGCTGAAACCCGGCTGCCCAAAAATGCCTTCCATCCAAATGCCATGTGCCCCAGCACCTGCTGCCACTCCCCTCCTCAGCCGCAATCCCTGTGAGCTCAAACTGAAGGGACCGGAACACCATGCCCAGCCTCATGTCTGAGTCATTGTTCAAAGACTTCAAGAACTACTCCATTTTCATGATGTCATCCTACAGTGAGTCATTATGACCCATCTGTAATCAAGAGCAGTCGGAACGTCAGCAGTCCTTGGGAAATTGACCCCAACGGTTACAATCCACATTATTTCATACTTCCAAAGAGAGGGGGCACCTCCTCGTTTTAATGCAATGAATGAGCTCAGTGGTCAACAGTGCCTACATTACTGAGTGCCACCTAGTCGAAACACCTCATCCGGAAACTACTCCCCACATCACTGTCAGGCTACAAAACACTAAATGATCCCTCTCATTGCCTCCCCTGTCCCTCCAGGAATTTCTTGCTGTCTCTACGTTACATAAAATGGCCAATCAAAAATAAAACGTATAGCAGTTTCCATAAACACAACTGATTAGAAAAGGCCACCAATTCCTTAGAAAACAAAGTTTGCAGGGCCAGCACAGTGGGTTAAACCACTGCCTACAGTGTTGCCATCCATATGGACGCAAGTTCAAATTATGGCTGCTCCACTTCTCATCCAGGTCCCTGCTGATGGCCTGGGGAAAGCAGCAGAATGTGATCCAAGTACTTCGGCCGCTGCACCAACATGAGAGACCCAGATGAGGCTCCTGGCTTCAGCCTGGTCCAGCTTTCGCTGATGCAGCCATTTGGACAGTAAACCAGCAGGTACAAGATTGTTATCTCCACCTCTCTTTCAAATAAAAATCAATCTTAAAAAAAAAGTATCCTACACCCACTCGCAGCATAAACACTCAAGAAGTGTTAGCTATTATTGCAATCATCTCTGAGATTCTTGTCTCCAAAGCTGTCAACTTATCCCTAATTAACAGCTAATTTTCCACGAAGAAATCCGGGCTCCTTCCAAGGTTAAACCATCCTGATAGCATTTTCTTTTCAAGGCCAAGAGCCTCCCCAAAGCCTCCTGCTGGCTTACAAATTAGGATCCACTCTGCATTCGGAAGCTCAGGCAAATCCCCCCGCGAGTCTCCAGACCCGCGACCCCACAGCTGATGGAGTGTCTCATTATGTCGCCGGCAGTTCCCGACAAGAGGTGGGAGAGGGAGGGGAGCAGGAACATGCTCTTGGAAATAATTGAAATGAGAAATGTCACCTTGAGTCTAGTGTCAGTGCGCTTCCGCTCAGCCTGGACTGCAAGGGAGGCAGTAGAAACAAAATGACATTTCCAAAAAATACTAACCCTCTGCACGAACAAATCCACCTTTCATTAATATTTGATTTTTTTTGTTGTTCCCGCATTGATTGCTGTGACACACCTGTCACCCAGCTGAGTCCCACCACTTCTCCAGCAGGCAATTTCCTGACAGAATTCCTTGAAGGGGCTGGACGTTACAGGCCCTGTCAAACTGCACAGGTGTGCCAGCATCGGCAGTGGCTGGTCAACAACTGATTCACTAGCCGGGGCTGTCGGGACAACCGGCCAAGCCCCTCTCTGCACTTCGCCCCTTGGGAGGCCAACATCGTGCAACAGAAGCGTTGTGACTGGATGACGTACAGTACGGGCTCCAGGTTACAGGTGCTGACACAAGGCATTCCAGACTTTTCCTCAAGAAATCGAGCGCAGAATCAGAGATTCACTGCCCACTGATCTTTGAGCAAATGATCTGCTGATGCAGCCACATTTGAAACTCCTCACTGGAAAGTGTAGTTAGCTGGGATGTCACGAACATGTTTATATACGATTCTTCACTGCGCGAGAAGCAACCCAGAGCACAAGAACAATTGAAAGGATGCGTATGTGCCAGAGCAACCCTGCTGCAAGCTTGCTCTTCTGAATCAAGCCTGCCCAGGACAGGGAGCAAGCCTGTTTCTGAAGGCTCTCCAAGCAGTTCACAGGGAACACGTACTAGGAGGAACATTACGTTTGGAATTAGAATATTTCTGCACCAAAAATAACTTTATCTTTAATGCCATTTTCCAAGAACTTCATCAAGTCCCCTCCTGTTTATCAAGTTGTATTTACTGGAAAGGCAGAGACAGAGAGAGACAAACAGGGACAGGTATCTTCCCCCCGCTGGTGTATTCCCTGGGCCAGGGTAAGGCATAAGGCTGGAATGCAAGGCGGGTTTTATGTGCAGGTGGAAGACACCCAGGTACTTGGGCAATGATCTAACTGCCTCCTGACAGAAGAAGGCTGGATCAGCAGTCGAGTGCTCACCTGAACCCAGGGACTCTGATACAGAGAGATTCTGTCCCAACCACTTTGTCAACCACCCCCACCAAGTCCCCTCAAATTTTCATCAGTATTCCCAGGCAGTATTCCTGATTGTGCACCATTTCTCCAATCATGGCAGTTTTAAAGCACATTTATACTCTTGGCTGCTCTCCCAGAGGGAAATCCAAGCCCTCTCCCCTTGAGCCTGGGCAGACTAGAGACTGCTCCAACCAACACTAGGTAAGGATGGTGGAAGTGACACGGTGACACGTCCCAGCCTAGGCCTGACAGCTTCTGCTCTGCTCACTGGGACCCTGTCTGGGAGCCCTGAGGCCCTAGGTGACAAGTCCAGCTATCCATACACTCCCGTGCTGTGAGGACGCCTGAGCCACCAGTGAAGTCACAGAGGGACCGTGCTTAATGTCCCAGTGAGCCCGCCTGTCAAGTCACACCCCAGCTCAGACACGTGAAACAGCAAATTCTAGCTGATGTATGATCCAAGCCACAGGAGCTTCCAAGCCAAGGCTCCTCCCATCATCAGAGGCCAGTATCCCGACTGCACACTTTAGAAATTGTTGACCTGTATGCATTTTGATCCAATATTTTATGCCACTAAATATTAGAGTGACTTGTGAAATGACGATAATTAGAATATTTACCCCATCCCAATTTTTTTTAAAGACTTATTTTCTTTATGGGAAGGGAAGTGTTACAAAGAGGGTAAGACAGAGGAAGAGATATTTCATCTGCTGGTTGACCTTTCAAATGGTCACAATGGCCAGGGTTGCGTTAGATCGAAGCCAAGAGCCAGGAGCTTCATCTGGTCTCCCATGCAGGTGTAGGGGTCCAAGCACTTGGCCCATCTTCTGCTGCTTTCCCAGGTGCATTAGCAAGGAACCGCATTGGAAGTGGGTCATCCAGGACTCAGACTGGCACCCATGTGGGTGCCGCCAATGGCTTTTACTGGTTATGCCATGATGCCAGCCTCACCCGATCCCAATCCCAGAACAGAGGTGCACATTAAGGAGAACTTGCTTGTGTGATATCTAGGCTACAGCGTCCTTCTCTTCAGAGTGGTGCAACCAACACTTGTACTTCAAGGAAACATGGTTGGTACCAGCGTCGCGGCTCACTAGGCTAATCCTCCGCCTTGCGGCGCCGGCACACGGGTTCTAGACCCGGTTGGGGCGCCGGATTCTGTCCCGGTTGCCCCTCTTCCAGGCCAGCTCTCTGCTGTGGCCCGGGAGTGCAGTGGAGGATGGCCCAAGTGCTTGGGTCCTGCACCCCATGGGAGACCAGGAGAAGTACCTGGCTCCTGCCATCGGATCCGCACGGTGCACCGGCCACAGGGCACCAGCTGCAGTGGCCATTGGCGGGTGAACCAACGGCAAAGGAAGACCTTTCTCTCTGTCTCTCTCTCTCTCACTGTCCACTCTGCCTGTCAAAAAAAAAAAAAAACAAAAAAAAAAAAAAAAAACATGGTTGGTGTACAGGGCTGGGGCTGCGGAAGAGATGCCGAGGAAGGGGAAGACCAGTGACACCACTTGGAAACAGCACTGAATACGCATGTTGACAAAGCATCTGGAAAGACAGCTGGAAGCAGCCTGGAGCGCAGGCACAGGGCTGACCGCTGCACAACATTGACAAGTATCCTAAGGGACTACGATTACCTGGAAATCATTCCAGAAACTTGATCTGGGTTTCTTACCTTGAGCTGAAATCTGTTTCCTGCATCAACTTCTCCGGCAGAAACACTGAACTATCCTCCAGCTTAGATCATCTTCCCAGAGACTACGGGAGCATTTCCCCACCAGGAGAACCACGCACAAGCCCCATGATGATGGTGTAATCACCGCTGGTGACATGGTGTAACTGATGATGTCGCACTGTCTCAATACTGCCTTTGGGATTCCCAAGGGACAATTTTTCCAATTCTTTCATTCCTTGTATGTTTACTGCCCACTAGAATTCTGGTTTTTCATTAAGCCTTCTCTCATCAAACGAGGGGATTTGGACACCTTACTGTGTAGTCTGTAGACAAAAGGCAAAATCAATACTTACCTCTTAGCCTTGAAAGCTCTAAGGGACTTTGTTTTTATTGCTGTAATTATTTGGTTTTACTTTGCATTTTGTTTTAGAAGGACTGGGAATTTCTGTAATCATACATTAATTATGCTTTTATCAGTTATAGTCATTTTTATTGTTATTTTGAACACTAGGAGCCCTGGAAAATTGGTTCTGTGTCTTTGTAAAGGACCATTTTAGTTTTTAAATATCCTCTGCTCTGTAGTCCAACAAGACATCCCAAGAATAACCACAACACCCAGTGTAGCAGACATGAAATCTGCAATTTCCCCAAGAGCCGAGGTTATTTCAATGAGAAATGGGCCACAGGTAACAACATCTAAACACCAGGAGTTGTCACCTAAGAGTTCTGTATTACACTTGCACCTTCTTTTGCAAGGGTAACCATGGTTTCTAATTACAGGAATACATCTATATGCTCTATAATTTAAACATATTGACTTCTAGATTGCAGTATCAACATTATTTCCAAAAATGTAACTACTCCACACTTGTTGAAGTTTATTTTATATTTTTCTCCTTTAGAATTTGTCTCCCTAAGGATGCAATTACTGTTACATTTTTAAAAAAAAAATCACCTGACCTAGGGCCAGTGTTTTGGCATAGTGGGTTAGCAGCCACCTGCAATGCCAGCATTCCACGTGGATGCCACTTTGAGTCTCAGCTGTTCCACTTATGATCCAACTGCCTTCTAATGTGCCCGGGAAAAGCAGTGCAATGTGCCCATACACCTAAGTGAGAGACCCAGATGAAGCTCCTGGCTCCTAGCTTCAGGCTGGCCTAGCCATGGCCATTCTGACTATCTGGGCAGTAAACCAGCAGACTGAAGATCCTTCTCTCTGTTTCTCCATTTCTCTTTGTAACTCTACTTTTCAAGGAAACAAGTAAGTCTTTAAAGAAAAAGAAAAATCACTTTAGCTTCTGACTTTTGTGGATTTTTTAGTGACTTTGTTATGCCCAGTTCAGTCATCCCCAAAGACCACCAAGGAGCCGATACCGCTGTAAAGCACACGAGAGTTTTATTGCAGGTCCGGGCCTGGTCCCTCAATCAACACCGACGCAGCGGGTCTGAATTGAGAGCCCCGACCCTTCAGTTAACAGGGTTTCTATAGGGTTTTCAGAGACATTTTATACATCAGGGTACCATTTAGCAAATCATCTCATCCGCGGGAAATTCAAAGGACATCTCCTAGAGTTGATTAGTGCACCCCGTGGCGGGAACGGACCTACTAGAGGTGGTTGGATGGCTTTGGGGTTGATGCCTTTTGAATTGGTTGGCTGAAGCATAGGGTCCGAGCTGATGGGGTGTACGTGTCAAACTGCAGGGTCTCAGGTAGCTATCAATCACCTTATCTGCCCTGCGAAGACACCAGGAACTCTAGGTATTTCTCTGTTATCTGCTAACCGGCTGTTACTAGGAGAGTTTATCACAAGGGGAGTTCATTTATTTACTTTCAGGAGCTTCTGGCTCAGGGTTCAGGGCCTGGTCAGGCCCAAGTTACAAGATGGAGGCCTAAATTAAAATAGTTGCACCTTGATCCAGGATCAAGTCTCACAACTTCAAATGTATTTATTTGCTCAAATGTTCCATTTTGGTGCGGGGTGAACAAATTTTAAAAGTATCACATTAGGGGTCGGCACTGTGGCATGGCAGGTTAAGCCACGACCTGCAGTGCCAGCAAACCATGTGGGCGCTGGTTCGAGTCCCAGCTGCTCCACTTCCGATCCAGCTCCCTGTTAATGCACCTGGGAAAGCAACAGAAGATGGCCCAAGTCCTTGGGCCCCTGCACCCATGTGGAAGACCTGGGTGAAGCTCCTGGCTTCGGACTGGCCCAGCCCTGGCCATTGCAGCCATTTAGGGAGTGAACCAGCGTGTGGAGGACCTCCCCTCTGCCTCTGCCTCTCCCGCTCTGTAACTCTGCCTTTCCAATAAAGAAAGAACACTGCATGAAAGGATGTGTGGTCAGATTCATTTAATCTGAGGTTCTCTAGGAGCAATCACCATCTGTGCGATCATTACACATCTTCTCAAAGTCGATGAGACATAACTTGATAACAACCACTTGAAGGTTCCGCACTTGACGGGTTGCAGCGAACATCCCTGAAGCAGCCCAACCTGGACAGGAAAGTGCCCCATGGCCCCAAGGTATTCATGCTCCGTGACCAGCACAAGCCCTTTACCCCAGTCACTGGATCCACTTCCTGGAGTCCAAGCTTTCTAGAAACTGATCCTAAACATGCGACAGCTGGGAAGCTGCCCAGGGCAGCGGGACTCCACCCAGCTTTCCCTTCTGCTCGGTAATGCCCCTGCCCGACTGTGCCCCAGGGCTCACGCCATCGCTGCTTCTCTTGAACAGGCGGTGGGAACCTGGTCCTCCTTCCTCTGTCACATCCTCAAGAGGACGTCTCTGGAACTGCTATTCATCTTCCCATCGTGTCCTGCTGTCCCTGGCTTCTGATGGCTCCTGCTTAGTGGTACGGTGTGGGGGACACTGAATCCGGAGAGGCCTACAGGAACTTCCTGAGCCTGCCTGGAATTTGAAAACCTGTCTTTAAGTTTCAAATCCCTGGTAGCAAACACCCCAGCCCCAGGGCGCTTCTGCCTAAGGATCCTTAAGGTGGTGTAATAGGAGTGGCTAAGGCCTTTTGCATCACAACACCCCACCCCCTAGCCCGCATCCCCTCATCCCGCTCTGTACCATCCTCCACTCTGTACCTCAGCTATATATAACCTCCCTTTTACAATAAAGTGAGACCCTGCTTCCACTGGGCTCCACACCACGCCTGATTGTCCCCCAGGTTTGGGGAAGGCTGAGTGGCAGGTGGCTCACTTCCCCTCCTGGGTCAAGGCAAGCTGCGGGCAGCCTGCCTAATTCTCCAGCGGTGGCGAGGAACAGTCACCGCAGTACGGGATACAATCAAGGTGCAGCTCTCCACGGAGTATCCCGTGACGTCTCAATACACGTATGCAACGTGTCTTGACCCAATGAGGGTACACGTACCTACCTCCTCACATATTAATCCTTTCTTCATGGCACTAGTAACCAAAATGCTTTCTTCACATTACCATTATCTATACCCACTGTTATATCTTAATGTTAGCCATCGCAAAGCACACTGGACACCGGAGTAAGGGGAAGGGTTTATTGGGTAACAACCTACAGACCGGAGTGAAGGGGCGGTGAAGGAAAAAAGGGAGAAGGAGAATATAAGAGAGAAACAGAGAGGAGAGGAGCTAGCAAGGAGAGAAGATAGAGCAGAGCAGAGGAGAGAGGAGAGCAGAGCCAAGAGACCAGAGGAGGAGGCTAGAGAGAGGAACCGAGAGAGAGCAGGACAGAAGTACCGAGAGAAAGGAACCAAGAGCCAAGAGACCAGAGGAGGAGGCTAGAGAGAGGAACCGAGAGAGAGCAGGAGAGAAGGGCCAAGAGAGCACGTGTTCAGGAACAGGCCCTCTTAAAACTTTGCCTGAGGGCGGGCAGGGAAGCAGGAGCAGCCAATCCCATTAGGACGGGGGTGGATCCTGGCTCAGGTAGCTGGGCCATGCGGCCAACTGTGCCAGTTTCCTAACACCCACCCTGTGTCCAATACATCACCTGAACATTTTCCTCCTAATCCTCATCTAACTTTAGGAATTTTCTGTCTCTGACATAACTGCACTTCTAAATTTACACGTTCCCCAGGAAACATTCAAAACAAACTCTCATCCCCTCCCATCACTCCTTGAAAGCACCTTTGTGTCGTCAGCCCCTGGCGTCTCCTGCCAGTGCCCGGTGTGTGCCAGGGCAGCTGGATAGTTCTGCCAGGATCACAGAGGCGGCATCGGAGGCAGAGTAACAACAGAAATAAGGAAAATTCTGGAGAGCGGCCAGAGCAGCCTGTGGAGGGGAGCAGCTGCTTGTTTCAGGTTACAGCAGTCAGCACAGGCCCGGCACACAGGGCCCGAGGCGTGCGACCAAGAAATTAAACTGCCGGCCGGCGCCGTGGCTCACTAGGCTAATCCTCCGCCTTGCGGCGCCGGCACACAGGGTTCTAGTCCTGGTCAGGGCGCTGGATTCTGTCCCGGTTGCCCCTCTTCCAGGCCAGCTCTCTGCTGTGGCCCGGGAGGGCAGTGGAGGATGGCCCAAGTGCTTGGGCCCTGCACCCCATGGGAGACCAGGAGAAGCACCTGGCTCCTGCCATCAGATCAGCGCGGCGTGCCAGCCACGGCGGCCATTGGAGGGTGAACCAATGGCAAAGGAAGACCTTTCTCTCTGTCTCTCTCTCTCACTGTCCACTCTGCCTGTCAAAAAAAAAAAAAAAAAAAAAAAAAAAAAAAAAAAAAACACTGCCGCGTGCGACACCTGCACCTGGATCAGAGTGCAGGCTCCAGTCCCAGCTGCTCCTCTTCTGATGCAGCTTCCTGCTACTGTTCCTGGGGAAGCAGAAGAGGATGGTCTAGGTATCTGGGCCCCTGCCACCCATGTGGGAGACCAGGATGGAGTCCCAGGTTCCTCGCTTCAGCTTGGCCATTACAGCCATCTGGAGAGTGATGGAGGATTTTCTCCTTACTCACCCTGTCACCACCATGGTCTCTGTGCTCTCTCAATCACACTTGCCCTTGCTGTCCCTCTCTCTGTGTGTGCAGGCATCACTCTGCCTTTCAAATTATGTATCTTAAAAACAAATAGAAATGTAGTTATTTTCAATGCAATAAGAGGCAAATAAAGAGCTTTACGCAGTGGTGTGGCGAAGCAAAGATTTCATTCTTAAACCTACCACTCAGTTAAGAGACATAGGAAAGATTGCTTGGGGAACAAGGACTCAAGTTCGGAGACAATTTGGGACGTCACAGTGAAAGGTCAGGTGACAACCAACAGTGGTTTCATCAAGATGAGTGACAGAACAGACAGAAACAAGGGTCAAGACAAACTCTGTAGACTGGATGAGAGTTGCTGATGAGTTCAGTGGGGTGGAGAATGGGAGGGAGCAAGAGGTGGATTCCTAGGTCTTTGGCTTCAGAAACCAGGGGCTCTGAGACACAAGGGAGAAAGAGGTTTGATGGAAGGAGAATGGGGGGCCCAGACATCTGGCTTGGCCATGCCCCAGGTCAGGAGCCGCCTAGGAAAGGGGCCACCCCTGCTGCTCTGACACACGTCATGGTGACTACACGAGAGCCACACAGTTCCACACTTCATCCAGACCCTTAGCCTGACACACTCCAAAGCAGCTGTCTCTGTCTTTTACTTACGAGTCCTACGACACAACCTCAGGACAAGGAAGCAGCAAACCCGGAGTGGGAGGTCAATATGCAAAAAGCAAAGACAGTCCTTCCACAAAATGGTTAAGACACCACAGCCTAGGTGCCTGTGGGAGTGCCTGGTTCCAGTCCCGGCTCAGCTCCCAGTCCCAGTGCACTGCTTGCACACACCTGGGAGGCAGGAGGAACTGGCTCAAGTGGTTGGGTCCCTGCCACGCGCCTGGGACACGGGACTGAGTTCTGGCCCGGTGAATTCAACGTGGCCCAGCTCCAGCTGTGGAAAACAACCTGGGAGGGAATTACCACACGGGAGATCTCTATCTCTGTCCCTCTGCCTTTCCAATAAGTAAAAACATATGAACATTTTTCAAAAAATCAAAGAACTTTGAGATAATCACAATTCATGACCGGATCCATCAGTGATTTCTTTAAAGAAATAAAAGGACAAAATTAACATATTTTAAGTCCCAGCTAGGTGAGTTTAGCACACACAGGCTACGCTTTGCCATTCTTCACGTCACTTAACCTCAGCACAACTGCACCGAGTTAGATTCTGATATTACCACTGACATGGACGAGGCAAAGGTTCAGTGAGGCAAAGCAGGTGTCTCTTCCTGGGGTCTAAAGCTAACTTCCACAAGTCACATTCCAGGGCCCCCCATCTCTGAGCCACATTCAACACCATGACTGCTCTTCAAGAGAATTAAGCGAAGCCTTTGTTTTTAAGAATGGGATGCACTGTTTTCTTCACCTTAGCAGGGCTCCTTGCATGGGGCAGTGTTCCCATCCACGGGCCTTCTCTGTGGCCCTGAGCTGGGCACTGGCACAGGCGGCTGGCAAACTCCACCACTCAGCTAGGAAAGGTCAAAGACCCAGTCAAAGAATGCACAAAGACCATGTTTTCTGAAGACCGTGTACTCAACGTACACACGGCACCGAAAACACGGTTCTCCCAAGCAGAGGCTGCGGAGCAGCAGCACAGAAATCATGAAATCGTCATGCTGAATTTCGGGGAGAAATACTGCCAAACCAGAAAAATAAATTGCAGGAGAGAAGATTTAAGAAATCCATAATTATAATTTCAACCTTGGACAATATTCACAGTTTTATTTTTTTGCTTATCTTGAGATAGCAACAATAAAAAAGAAAATAGTGCTTAAAAGGCTTCTGTTGGAGACCAGTGACTTCACGAACATTATTTAACAGGTATGGACATAGGGACCCCCGAAATTTAGTTGTCAGAGGTCAAATAGGATCTTAGCAGTCAAACTCCAAAGCAGAAGTCAGGTTTCTGTCTTTGTAGGACTCGGTTCTTTTTTCTTGTGACTTTCTGGCACATGAGTAAAAACCCATGTATATGCATAAGCAGTGATACTCATTTGCAGCTCAATTATAGTAAACGCAGATTTAATACATACGGTGAGCGTCTTGGTCTCTGAAGAGTTCTGTAATTTCAACCTCAAAAATGGGGGCAATATTCTTTATTCCAAACCAAATGGCCAAGGATTTTCCAAACTGCTCTGCCCTTCTCAGCAGATCCGTGAGGGAGAGAGGACTCAGGGGAAGTGGTCGCAGCGCCACCCAAATGCAGGCGATGGCACCCCACAGGACCCACAGGTGCACAGGAGCAGGTATTCTCTTCCCTCTGAGGGGATTCATGGCCTTTGAACCTCCCGATTTCACACCGCCAAGGTTTGCAGTTGTGTAAAATCTCTAGAGCTCTGAGGAGTGGCCTGGCTGTAAGAGGTGACACTGTGAGGAAGTCACTATTCCCGAACAGTGGCTCTCATCGGACTCATCTCGACCTCCATCAGCGCCCTGGACATCAGAACCAGGGCAGCACACCTGAGGACGAACGCTGAAACAGGGTCTGGGCAGCGAGGTAACACCTGCCAAGCTGGCACCACGTTCCTGAATGCCACCCATGCTCAGGCCTGCCACTGCTAGTGCACGTTCTTGACCAATTCCCATCCAAAGAAGAGATAGGGTATCAGGCTTGCAAACTGGTTACCTGGTACCTCTCAGATCAACACATGGTGGGTATCTTGTCTCAGCCAGCATCATCAAATCTCAACCACATCAAGTCTAAAATAAATCCATGTTATCTAATGATGAGAAAACTGGGTATCACTGATGGACCTATAGAATTTGGATAGGTTGTTTTAGTCAGATAAAAACCAAGCTATATGGTAATGTTAACAAGAGTCAATTTATAAAAAGTATATAAAAATCTTAAATGTGGCTGAACCTAATAATTTTGAAATACATCAAAACTAAGAGAACCAGGCAGAGAAAAAGACGCATCTACGCTCACTGTTTGAGAGATGGTCACCAGCTTCATGGCTGACAGACAGAAAACCAGCAGGAACACAGGGCGGCTGGACCAAGCCACCAACCCACTGACCTCACATGAACTAAACATAGTACACTTGACCCAATACACATTGCACTTCAACCACACACAGTTTGTCAGGACAGATTAATAATGTCTGAGAATTTCACAATTAAGAAAAATGCAGATTTCCAGATTCTAGAAGTACAAAGAATGCTGAGAAAATTAAACAAGCCCACCACTAGACATTCGTATTAAAGGAAAGCAACACAGCTCTCATCTTTATTCTGGTAAGCGCTGAACTGGAGAACATTAGAATCTAGAGACTGTCCTTTTTTTTTCTTTCTTTCAAGACAGATCAGAAATTCTTTCTCCCTGGATAAAATTCTATCAGCTCAGAGTCACGTAAAAGAGCATCTTCCAACAAGCCTTCATCTACAACACGCTTCCTTCACATGAAGGCACTTCAAAGAGTTCACTGAAAGATGGAGTCAACGGTAAGCTTGTTTTGGTGCCAAAAAAAAAGAAAATGAAATTCATGCCTTGTTTCTCATCATACACATTTGTATAAGCATTTAATGAATTTAAAATTCCACACCAAAATAAATTTTTCACCCATTTTTGCAAAGGCTCCTCCTGCTGGCAGCCCAGTTTCCCAGCCAGAGCTGCCCACTCTGTCCTCCTACTGCTGTACCCCAAACACAAACACATCCTGCTTCAGTCATGTTCTCCAGACCTTACTGTCTCTGGGGGATCCCCAGGTGCATGACAAAGCAGCTTGTACACTTTCCACTTCTTGGGTTCATACATCCAGTCAAAGAGCCCTCCTAAGAGAAAGCGGGGTCCAAGAGTGGGTCTCCCCCTCGGCTCTCCACAGTGAAAGTTAATCATGTTGAAGACAAAGATCTGAAAACAGCTGCAGAGGGAAAAAGGATCCATAAAAGAAGAATCACAATGTCAGAACACAACAGGAGATTATGTTCAAAGGTATGAGTGCAAATAGTGCCTCCAACCAAAATTTCCCACAGAAAAAAACTAAAAGGCTATCCTCACATCAACCAAACACACAGCTCAGCCACAGCAAACCTTCCCTAAAGAAACTCCTAAAACACTGACTTTTGGAAGAAGAAATAATACACTAGGCAGAGACGACTGAGATGCCAGTAACGAACCATGAGCACAGCAGACCAAGGAATACGTGAGTGCCTCACACAGGCACGGAGCATGTCGGTCAGTAACACAGGATGTGTGGTTTAACAGAAAACGTGAAGACCTCCAAACATGGCACAGTAACAGTGCCTGTGCACGACGTCTCCAAACTGCTCAGGAAACGCTGTAAATACTGTGACTGAGGAGCCGGTGCTGTGGCACAGCGGGTTAAAGCCCTGGCCTGAAGCGCCAGCATCCCATATGAGCACCGGTTCTAGTCCCATGTCCTTGGGCCTCTGCACCTGCATGGGAGACCTGAAAGAAGCTCCTGGCTCCTGGCTCCGGCTTGGCACAGCTCCAGCTATTGCAGACAATTGGGGAGAGAACCAGCAGATGGAAGACCTCTGTCTCTACCTCTCTCTAACTCTGCCTTTCAAATAAATAAAATAAATCTTAAAAAAAAAAAAAAAACAAGACTGTGACTGATGATGGATATCTTAAGATTAAGAATGCATGGGGAAACATCAAGGTTAAAAACAAACAATACCAGGCCAGCGCCGTGGCTCACTTGGCTAATCCTCCACCTGTGGTGCCAGCACTCCAGGTTCTAGTCCCGGTTGGGGCGCCGGTTCTGTCCAGGTTGCTCCTCTTCCAGGCCAGCTCTCTGTTGTGGCCCGGGAAGGCAGTGGAGGATGGCCCAAGTGCTTGGGCCCTGCACCCGCATGGGAGACCAGGAGGAAGTACCTGGCTCCTGGCTTCGGATTGGCGCAGCACGCCGGCCGTGGCAGCCATCTGAGGGGTGAGCCAACGGAAGGAAGACCTTTCTCTCTGTCTAATTCTGCCTGTCAAAAATAAAATAAATGAAAAAACCAATACCATGTTCACACTGATAAAGAACTCTTTTTTTTTTTTAAATCAACATCAGATGAGACAAAAAGGGAGTTAAAACAGTATTTAACACTGAAACAGAAAGAAAAACATTAAGAAAAATGAGAGAAGACAAGTAGAAGCCAGCATGACGGTGCAGAGGGTTAGGCTGCCCTGTGTGATGGAGTCCTGGCCACTCTTCTCCTCACCCACTGCCCTGCTAAGGCACCTGGGAAGGCAGGAGATGATGGCCCAAATATTGCCCGGTCTTCAATCCACATGTGAGACCTGATGGTGTTCCTGGCTCCTGGGTTCAGCCTGGCCCAGCCTCAGTTGCAATCATTTGGAGAGCTGACCCAGCAGATGGGAGATCTCCTTCCATCCTCCCTGAAACAAGGCAGAGTAAACAATGGACCTTCCATTTAAAAGACAAAGACTGAATTAAAAACGCTGCTCTAGGCTGGCCATGAACATTCTTAAACATAAGGAAGTTGACAGGGGAATGGATGGAGAGATCTGTTAAAAAGAGCAGTGAGGGGCAGGTGTGGGGCAGTGTTTGTAATGTCCAGATCACAGACTCAAGTGCTTGGGATCAAGACCCAGCTCTTTTTTTTCTTTAACTTTTATTTAGTAAATATAAATTTCCAAAGTACAGTTTATGGATTACAACGGCTCCCCCCCCATTACTTCCCTCCCACTCCCACCCCTCCCATCTCCTGCTCCCTCTCCCATTCCATTCACATCAAGATTCATTTTCAATTATCTTTGTATACAGGAGATCCATTTAGCATATATTAAGTAAAGATTTCATCAGTTTGCACCCACACAGAACACAAAGTGTAAAATACTGTTTCAGCACTAGTTATAGCACTACTTCACATTGGACAACACATTAAGGACAGATCCCACATGAGGAGTAAGTACACAGTGACTCCTGTTGTTGACTTAACAATTTGACACTATTGTTTATGGTGTCAGTAATCTCCCTAGGTTCTAGTAATGAGTTGCCAATCTCCCTAGTTCTAGTATGGAAGCCTTTTAAGTTTGCCGACTTCAATCTTATTCCAACAGGGTCATAGTCAAAGTGGAAGTTCTCTCCTCCCTTCAGAGAAAGGTACCTCCTTCTTTGATGGCCCCAGTCTTTCCACTGGGATCTCGCTCGCAGAGATCTTCCATTTAGGTCTTTTATTTGTTTCTTTTGCAAGAGTGTCTTGGCTTTCCATGCCTAAAATAATCTCATGGGCTCTTCAGCCATATCCGAATGCCTTAAGGACTGATTCTGAGGCCAGAGTGCTGTTTAGAACATCTGCCATTCTATCAGTCTGCTATGTATCCCACTTCCCATGTTGGATCATTCTCTCCCTTTTTTATTCTATCAGTATTAGCAGACACTAGTCTTGTTTGTGTGATCCCTTTGACTCTTAGACCTATCAGTGTGATCAATTGTGAACTGAAATTGATCACTTGGACTAATGAGATGGCACTGGTACATGCCAGCTTGATGGGATTGTATTGGAATCCCATGGCACAGTTCTAACTCCACCATTTGGGGCAAGTCAGATTGAGCATGTCCCAAACTGTACATCTCCTCCCTCTCTTATTCCCACACTTATATTTAACAAGGATCACTTTTCAGTTAAATTTAAACACCTAAGAATAATTGTTTTTTTTTTTTTTTTTTTTTTTTTTTTTTTTTTTTTGGACAGGCAGAGTGGACAGTGAGAGAGAGAGAGAGAGAGAAAGGTCTTCCTTTGCCGTTGGTTCACCCTCCAATGGCCGCCGTGGCCGGCACACCGTGCTGATCCGATGGCAGGAGCCAGGAGCCAGGTGCTTTTCCTGGTCTCCCATGGGGTGCAGGGCCCAAGCACCTGGGCCATCCTCCACTGCACTCCCTGGCCACAGCAGAGGGCTGGCCTGGAAGAGGGGCAACCGAGACAGAATCCAGCGCCCCGACCGGGACTAGAACCCGGTGTGCCAGCGCCGCTAGGTGGAGGATTAGCCTATTGAACCGCGGCGCCGGCCAATTGTGTGTTAATTACAGAGTTCAACCAATAGTACTAGAACAAAGCAAAAAATACTAAAAGGGATAAAGTATTACATTGTACATCAACAGTCAGGACAAGAGCTGATCAAGTCACTGTTTCTCTTAGTGTCCATTTCACTTCAACAGGTTTCCCCTTTAGTGCTCAGTTAGTTGTCGCCGATCAGGGAGAACATATGATATTTGTCCCTTTGGGACTGGCTTATTTCACTCAGCATGATGTGTTCCAGATTCCTCCATCTTGTTGCAAATGACCAGGTTTCATTGTTTTTGAGTGCTGTATAGTATTTGATAGAGTAAATGTCCCATAATTTCTTTATCCAGTCTACTGTTGATGGACATTTGGGTTGGTTCCAGGTCTTAGCTATTGTGAATTGAGCTGCAATAAACATTAATGTGCAGACAGCTTGTTTGTTTGCCAATTAATTTCCTTTGAGTAAATTCCAAGAAGTGGGATGGCTGGGTTGAACGGTAGGGTTATATTCAGGTTTCTGAGGAATCTCCAGACTGACTTCCATAGTGGCTTGACCAGTTTGCATTCCCACCAACAGTGGGTTAGTGTCCCTTTTTCCCCACATCCTCGCCAGCATCCGTTGTTGGTAGATTTCTGTATGTGAGCCATTCTAACTGGGGTGAGATGAAACCTCATTGTGGTTTTGATTTGCATTTCCCTGATTGCTAGTGATCCTGAACATTTTTTCATGTGTCTGTTGGCCATTTGGATTTCCTCTTTTGAAAAATGTCTATTGAGGTCCTTGGCCCATCTCTTAACTGGGTTGTTTGTTTTGATGTTGTGGAGTTTCTTGATTTCTTTGTAGATTCTGGTTATCAGCCCTGTATCTGTTGCATAGTTTGCAAATATATTTTCCCATTCTGTCGGTTGCCTCTTCACTTTCCTGTTTCTTTGGCAGTACAGAAACTTCTCAATTTGATACAATCCCAAATGTTAATTTTGGCTTTGCCTGCCTGTGCTTCCGGGGTCTTTTCCAAGAATTCTTTGCCGGTACCTATATCTTGCAGGGTTTCTCCTATGTTCTCTAATAATTTGATGGTGTTGGGTCATAGATTTAGGTCTTCAATCCATGTTGAGTGGATTTTTGTGTAAGGAGATAGGTAGGGGTCTTGTTTCATGCTTCTGCATGTGGAAATCCAATTTTCCCAGCATCATTTATTGAATAGACTGTCCTTACTCCAGGGATTGGTTTTGGATCCTTGATCACATATAAGTTGGCTATAGATGTTTGGATTGGTTTCTGGTGTTTCTGTTCTGTTCCATTGCAAGACCCAGTTCTTCTCCCAACTCTAGCTCCCTGCTAATGAACACATGGGAAGCAGCAGGCAATGGCTCGGGGGCGGGGGGTGGGCAGATCCCTGGCTCCTACATGGACGCTCAGATTCATTTTCGAGTTTCCAGGAATTTGCGGAGTTAACCAGCAAATGAGAACTCGGCTCATTCTCTGCTTTTCAAATAATTAAGAATCAATAAAAATTTTTTAAAAACAGCTCAAAGTTGGGCAATTTGTATTGATTGCAGTGAAGACAACATTTAGATCAAGGAGTATCATTAGAGCTAACAAAGTCATCACCTAATGATAAGTGATCGAGTTTTCAAGAAGATACTGCAGAGAAATCAGCAATTTACCACCCAAGCCTTGGGCTCCGGCACAGGGCACATCTCCCTCAGGAACTTGGAGCTAAAGCTGATGAAAAACAATCAGCAAAGACACAGAAAAACTGAGTAATGCAACTAACTTCTTGATTTGAGTATGGGAGAATTTCAACGCTACTGAAGCCCATCAATAAAACACGTGCTAAGACTGACCAGGTCTGAGAACAAGCCCCGACAAGTAACAAACGATCATTGTTTCCAGCGTGTTCTCAATCACATGTCCTGACCAAAAACACCCATATTTAGGAAAAATTAGGAATAAGTAGGTAATGAATAATTGCCCTTCTCTCCAATTAATTTTTTTTTCTGTCCACTTTATAGTTACGGGGAATCTGAATTGTGCAGAGGTCTCAACAAAGAGACTGAATCTTGGAAAAACTAGCGAGTCCCGGAATCTCCGGAATGAGGTCAAAGCCAGCAGGGGATGGAAAAACCCAGGCACTGGGCGGTTTCATTTGTGTGAAGATGTGAGTCGCTCTCCAGGGTGAACAGGCAAATTGGATGGACGCAGGATGAATGCGACAGAGTGCAAGCTGCCAGAGTGAGGACACAGAACAAAGGGCCCAGGGCTGGCTGGCAAGGTGGAGTTTGCGCTAATATTCCCGTTATAGCAGGTGACAAAGGAGACGCTGGTGTCATCTGGGATGGTGGAGGAATTCTCAGAATCTATGGAAAAGGCAGTGTGACACCGGCCAGGCAACAGGGTCTTGTGCTTTCCTCCTCCCTATGTGGAAGAACCCACCTCTCTGCCCAGTTCTTAAGTCCCCCAGGCATCCGCCCACCCCAGCCAGGCCCTCAGCAGCAAAATGAACTCCCGGTCACCCTAACGCACGTTCATCCAGAACCCAGTGCAGATTCACCCAGACTACAATCAGAAAATGACTCTGTAACAATTATTACTGTTAATACAAAGAGGACTTAGCAACCCAGGTCTAAGAAGTTAATTAAAATTAATTAAAGAACAGTTTTTAAAATCTATGAGCTTAGAGCCTGGCGCTGTGGCGTAGCGGGTGAAGCCGCCGCTTGCAGTGCTGGCATCCCCTGTGGGTGCCGGTTCAGGTCCTGGCTGCTCCACTTCAGATCCAGCTCTCTGCTGTGGCCTGGGAAAGTAGTGGAGGATGGCCCAAGGCCTTGGGCTCCTGCATCCACATGGGAGACCCAGAAGATGCCCCTGGCTCCTGCCTTAAGATCAGCACAGCTCGGCTATTGCAGCCATCTGGGGAGTTAACTAGTGGATGGAAGACCTCTCTCTCTCTCTGCCTTTCTGTGACTCTGCCTTTTAAATAAATACATCTTTAAAATAAAATAGAATCTATGAGCTGAGGCCAGTGTTGTGGTACAACAGGTTAAGCTGACAGTGTAAAGTCAAAATCAAAATGGAGTCAGTGTGGCTAAAAGCAAACTGCAGATCTCTCGCTTCTGTACACAGTAGCTTTGCTTGCTAACGGCTAAGGGTGGATCCCGTGAAACTATGTGGGCCCACATTCCCAGGAACTAGGTTGACAGAAATGTGCCCTTCACTGTTATCTTACAACCATATCTTGGATCTGTTATTGGGTTTGTTATTGTTAACTGTTAGCTTACAACCATATTCTGGTTTTCTTTTTATTGTTCACTGCATACCAGGGGTCCGGTTCAAAATTGTGAGCCCTAGTGGACAGAATACTATAAAAAGCTGTGTAACTCAGTTGCCGGTCCCGATCGGTTGCCTCGCCTTTCATTTTCAATGAATTCATGTGTGACTGTCACTGGTTTTTGTAATATTCTATTCTAGCTGACAAGCGGATGCAACATCAGGACGCTGCCATCCCATACTGAGGGACCACTTCAGGAACGCACAACTCTGCTTCTAATCTAGCTTCCTATTAACGCTCTTGGCAAAGTCATGGGTGATGAACCAAGTGCTCGGTCCCCTGCCACCCACAGGGGGGGCCCATAGGAACGTGGCCCAGCACCAGCTGCTGCAGCCATCTGGGGAGTGAACCAGTGGTTGGAACATCTCTTGTTCTCTGTTTCTCCCTCTTTCTGGCTTCTGGTTTAAGCCTGGCCCAGACCTGGCTGTTGTAGCCAGGAAGATCAATCTCTTTTCTCCCCCACCCACCTCCCTTTTTCCCACTCTGTCACTCTGCCTTCCATTACATGAAAATCTCAACAAAATTTAAAACCTAAGCAATAAAAACAACCACCACAATCACCAAACTCGCATCCTACCATCAGCCAGAAAATACTTTATGAAGCATAATGGTTCTAAAATGCTTTTGGGAACTAAGGCACCAGTATGAAAACAAAGAGAACGCGAACTCCATTTCCCTGTAAGTATTTGCAAATACACAGACTCAAACAACAACCCTGTGAAGAGAAAAATCCGCAGTCAAACACTCTAATATTCTGAATGACAAGCTGTTTTCCTAGCAGACAGGAACTGGGCTGTGAAGCTTTTCTGTTTTGTGTTCTAAAGATTTATTTACTTATTTGAGAGGCAGAGTTACAGAGAGGCAGAGAGAGAGGCAGAGAGAGAGAGAGAGAGGCAGAGGGAGAGAGGCAGAGAGAGAGGCAGAGAGAGAGAGAGAGAGGCAGAGGGAGAGAGGCAGAGAGAGAGGCAGAGAGAGAGAGGTAGAGAGAGAGAGAGAGAGGCAGAGAGAGAGAGAGAGGTCTTCCATCTGCTGGTTCACCCCCCAGGTGCTGCAATGGTTGGAGCTGGGCCAATACGAAGCCAAGAGCCAGGAGCTTCTTCCGGGTCTCCCATGCAGGTGCAGGGGTCCAAGGACTTGGGCCATCCTCCACTGCTTTCCCAGGCCACAGCAGAGAGTTCGATCAGAAGTGGAGCAGCTGGGATTCGAACTGGCGCCCATATGGGATGCCAGCACTGCAGGTGGCGGCTTTACCCAATGTGCCACAGCACCAGCCCCATGAAGCCCTTTTTGTGTTCACTCAGTGCCCATCACTGTCTGCAGCACAAACTCCATCAACAGAGCCAACGGCCAGAACATTCTGGAACACCACTTCTACAGCGCACAGAGACTCCCCTAAGGTGATGTGACTCAGAGGCGCCGCAGGCACAGGTGTGCTACAGGTAAGGTGCAAGCAGCAGCCCCAAGCAGCGCCTAAGAAGCCCTCCCTCCAGGGGTGGGTTAGCCACGGTTCCTGCGCCACCCCCGGCCAGCCACTGCTGTTCCCACATAAAGATTTGCCGGCACCCAGCCACGCCCGGGTCAACGTCCTGTCTCCAGCTGCCGCATCTGGGCGGAGGCGGCTCTCACAGCAGGTGTCTCCTGCCCCGGTCTCTACCTCCTTCTCCTTCGTGGGCTCCCTACGCCCAGCCTCCTCCCGCGGGCTCTTCATCCTGCACCTGTTCTTAGCCTTAGACAGCTACAAGGATCCAAACGAAACCATCGCAATCTGTAACACCTGCAACTTTTTTTTTTTTTACAGGCAAAGTGGACAGTGAGAGAGAGAGACAGAGAGAAAGGTCTTCCTTTGCCGTTGGTTCACCCCCCAATGGCGCACCGCGCTGACCCGATGGCAGGAGCCAGGTGCTTCTCCTGGTCTCCCATGGGGTGCAGGGCCCAAGCACTTGGGCCATCCTCCACTGCACTCCCGGGCCACAGCAGAGAGCTGGCCTGGAAGGGGGGCAACCGGGACAGAATCCGGCGCCCCGACCGGGACTAGAACCTGGTGTGCCGGCACCACAAGGCGGAGGATTAGCCTAGTGAGCCGCAGTGCCGGCACCTGCAACTCTTAAGAGCTGGTGCCTGGGACTCTGCGTCTTCCAACCAGCAGGTGCTTCTCACCATGGGGCTAGCGTGGAAGGCACTGCCTGTCAGTGAGCAGCCAGGTCCCTGGCTGCCCAGGCCACAGGCAGCTGCCGCCCTCCTCCCGGCCGCGTATCCCAAGGCAAGGGTCTGCGCCGAGCCCTCCCAAGTCTTCCCCACCTGCACCCCCTGGGCGCTCTCGGACCTGCGGAAACCCCAGCCCCGCCTCCTCTGAATCTACACGGCCAGCAGGATTCCCACGCACGTTCCTGCTCCGGGATCTGTTTTAGCCACGGCTCTGCAGACAGACCCACAGGACACGGAGAGGCAGGACAAGGACCGATGAGCGACACTGGGGTGCCTGGTGATGGAGGCTGCCGAGTCCCAGGAGAGCCAGGAGCCAGGCTCAGACCATGTCCGAAGGACTCAGACCCCACGGAGCTGCTGGCGTGCTCCTCAGCCCCGGGGCCACCGGGCTCCACACCCACAAAGCTTGGAGTCGGCAGCTCTGAGGAGGGAGACCCGAGGCCCGCAAGCTCCAGGAAGCAGGCCCCAGTTGGGCCTTCCTCCAACTTCCGGTTCCCGCCCAGCCCACAGCCCATTGGACGGCCTCCACCCACGTGGGGGGGCGGAGCCCTGCTCATGCACCAATGTCTGCAAAGGCGCTCACAGACGCCCGGGCAGGCTGCCAATCACTGAAATCCCACGCCAGCCGAAGGGGGCGGGCTCATGCCCTGTGCAAGCCCTGAGCCCAAGCCCCGCCCACAGTGGCCTGCACCCATAACCCGGTCAAGGCCACGTCCAATCCAGCCCTCACGGAAGCAGCGGCTGGAGTTCAACGAACCACAGAACCCAGATTCTAAAACATGATTCTGTACTCACATGCTCGTAATTTGCTTTAAAACGCCATTTAACCCGCTTTGTCCCTACCTCTAAGTGAACGCACAGGGAACTTCAACAAGTGTTAAGTAAAATTCGCGGGAAGCCACGACATTTGGACCAGGCCCCTTGCTGCAGGTAGCTCCACGGACCACGCCGAAGCCGAGTTTTATCACAGCCGCTGACCTCGGGCAGAGGCCCTGCAGCCAGGTACCTAAGCTGTAAACAGTTAACTAGGCGAGCCATAACTGACCGGCGGACTGAGTCGCTGTAGCCACTGACGCTGTTTTTGGTGTCTCGCTCCTGTCTTTCTAGAAGTGCTGAGGAATCCCGTTCCAGGTCTCCGGAAGCTGCCGATTCGTGAACTGCTTTTTGTCTTACGTTGCTTTCCTCACATGAACTTGCCTACGCTTCACAGGTCCGAGGGATGTCCACTGTGCCGACCTGCGGCCGGCGTGGCCAGGTGATGGGCGTCTGCTCCCAGTTCTGACTGCCCAGGGCTCTGGCATCAGCCAGTTCCTGCTCCATGGCGGGAGTGAGCAGCCACCTGGTCTTTGGCAGTAACAGTTCTCTGAATACGGACTGCATCTCCACCTTGGGCCTCCATTTCCCCACTTCTGAAAGGAGGCTTGGGGCCGGTGCTGTGGCACAGTGGGTTAACGCCCTGGCCTGCAGTGCTGGCATCCATATGGACGCCGGTTCGAGACCCAGCTGCTCCGCTTCCTGTCCAGCTCTCTGCTGTGGCCTGGGAAAGCAGTGGAAGATGGTACAAGTCCTTGGGCCCCTGCACCCACGTGGGAGACCCGGAGGAAGCTCCTGGCTCCTGGCTTCCGGCCGTTGCAGCCATCTGGGGAGTGAACCAGCATATGGAAGACCTCTCTCTGCCTCTGCATCTCCTTCTCTCTCTGTAACTCTTTCAAATAAATAAATAAATCTTAAAAGAAAAAAAGGATCTAATGGTGGCCATGATACAGGTTTGCAGAGAATGACGCAAGCTCAGCGGGAGGCACCAGGCACCTTGTACTGCAGACAGGCAGCCACAGTGGTGACAGGTGGGTGGCCGCCCCGGGTGCTGTAGGCTAAGCCTTCCTTGGGGTACTTGCTGCACCTGTTTTCTAAGGAGGACAACACAACACGATGGTGTCACATTGGGGTCACAGCTGGAGTATGCACACGGAGATAAAAGGCACACATAAGTGTGCCCAACCTCTTCCACAGAGTCCACTTCCAATTGCACCTCCCTTGGCCTCACCATTTACTGCTCTCTCTCCAAACTCGGAAACGGCCTCACATCAGCTCACAGCCAGGTATAATCAGGCTCTTGTCCACATCTTCACAGCAGAGCCTCTTTGGGTGGTAAACGCCTACACCTGTAAGGCTACACCAGCTGCTTCCCTCCGAGGCCTTGCTAGAAATAGAAACTGAACCCCAAGCAAGACATCTCGCAGCAATGCTTTTCCTTTCCACATGGAGTCAGTCCCAGCCCCATGCCCACCACGTCCTAGGTGTTACTCCTCTTAACCCTGATGACAACCCTGGCAAGGAGGAACTCACTTCATGCCCCTTCTGTAGAGGAGGAAGGGGAACCACAGGCAGGTTAAAATGTTTCCAAGCTCACTCCATGAGTGATGAACACACAAAGATGGCCATGAAACCCAAGTGCTCAGACAGCAGACCCAGTGACCTTAGCTGCTGGGGGAGCAACTGCTGTGGGCCTGGGCTGGGGCTACCAAGGGAGGTCGGATAGACTTTTTGTCTTCAGAAGCTCTTGGGCTGATAGAAGGATGCAAACTCGGGGCCAGTGCTGCGGCGTAGCCGGTAAAGCCACCACCTGCACTGCTGACATCCCATATGGATGCCGGTTCGAGTCTTGGCTGCTTCACTTCTGACCCAGCTCTCTGCTATGGCCTGGGAAAGCAGTAGAAGAAGGCCCAAGTCCTTGTGCCCCTGAACCCACGTGGAGAACCAGGCTTCTCGATTCAGCCTGCATAGTCCCTGCTGGTGTGGCCATTTGGGGATGAAGCAAAAGATGGAAGATCTCACTCTCTCCTTTTCTCTATTTCTGCCTTTCAAATAAAATAAAAATAAATCCTAAAAAAAAGAAAATGAGTTAATGTACAGGTGGGCTGAGCTAAAATTAACATAAAAGGAAAGCACTCCTTGTGTTTATGTGGTTTGTGTGGCTTTGTAGTAGGTGGCATGAGCCTACGGTCAAGAGTTCCTACTCACTGTGCTACCTTCTCCAATCCTGGTGAGATATGAATCATCACTCTGTGAGGTGATAAAGCTGGCTCCCTGCTGAAGGCCTGGATGTAAACAGTTCCAGCTGCTGGCTTCATGATCCTGGGCTTTGTCTGGAAACAGAGTCATCAAAGAAAGCAACTGGGTTCCGCATCCCAGCTGAAACTCTTCTGCAGTTTTCCCAGGCACTGAGTTTACTTCTGCTGGGTTATTTCCTACAAGCTGGGGCAACCTGGGAGCAGACTCTTGGGGGCAGGGCATCCTCCAATTTACAGGGTTCAGGATAGGTTTACCAGGCCGAGAGCGAGCAAGCTACTGCTGCTGCTCACTTCCCACAGGCATCTTCCAAGGATTTACCCATCGCAGTGCTGAGGCCTTGGAATAAAAAGCTTCTGTCTGAGATGGAATATTTTTGTGGCTCTTGTGGCCCATGAGAGAGAAATAAAAATATTTCCAGCCGTGAAAGTGAGTTAGAGACAGGGAGCCACCGTCACACCTGCCGAGCACAATGATGGAGTTCCCTCACAGGGACGCTCCCACTTCCGTCAGTGTTTAATCCTTCTGACAGCCTGGGAAAATAAACGGTTACCACCACTGCTAAAGCTCCTCTACATCAAATCCTCCCCAGCCAGCTGGTCCCTGGGACCCCAGGAGGAGGCTGTCACCTGTACTGAAGGTTCTGGTGAGTGACAAAATCAGCCTCCGTTCACTCTGTGCTCACCCATGGCAGACATTACTAATCAATCTCAAGGCTTTGTCACACTAGGCTCTGATTAACCTCATCTTTTTGTAAATTTCTTTGAAAGGCAGAGTGTAAGAGAGAAAGAGAGAGAGGGAAAGAGAAAGTAGAGATAGATTCTTATAGATATATATGTAGACACAGGTCTTCCATTGACTGGATTACTCCCCAAACACCCTCAGTAGCCAGAGCTGGGTCAGGCCAAAGCCAGGAGCCCAGAACTCCATCTGGGTCTCCCACTGAGGTGGGAGGAGCCCAAGGACTTGGGCCACCATCTGTGATTGCCCAGAGTGCATTAGCAGAGAGCTGGTTTGGAAGCAAAGGAACAAGGACGCAAACTAGCACTTTGTTACGGGATTCAGGCCTGCTAACCAGCAGCTCAACCCACTGCACAACAGCACTGGCCCTTGACGTTCACGTCTGAATCCTCAGGGCAGCCGTTAATCATGACTGAAGGACAACTAGGCAGTGAAAGTCACTTTGCACTTCCCCGCTCAAACAGCCAACGAGAGACAACGACAGAGCTGTTGCATTTCTACACTGGGGAAGGCGTTCGGGAGATCTAAAGAAACAGACAACACTAGGAGGGATGCCCTGGACCCTCTCTCTCCTCAAGCTCCTGCCTGCCCTCATAACAAAGCAGGTTACAGACGTCCAAGGCAGGGGATCTGAAATTTTCTACCAGTATCTAGTGTTGAAGATGATCCAGGAAAGATTGTAAACCGACTTGTTTTTGTTACTCTGGATCTCACAGGAGCAGTGAACTTGGAACTGAACTTTGCATGGTCTGAAGCTTCACACTTTGTTCTGATTTCTCATCAAAAACATGTATGTTAGTCTAGTTCAGGACTTACGGGGTAGCATCTGGGTGGCATGTTGCTGATGTCACAGCCAGTGAACTTGGACTCTCAGTCCCAACAACTTCTCCAAGAAGCCAGGGGCAAGCAAGAGCAGAAGAAGGGGCAACACAGAAACCCAGTTAGCCATCAGCGCAGGCAGGATCTGTTGGATGTGGGTCTAGTGAAAAAGCCAGGTGGAACCCCCAGCACATCCTTGAGAGAAAAACACAGCATGTGGTATCACTGCCCCAGATCCATCCGCAAGAAAGTGAGGCATTCCTGTAGGACCCACATGATGAGAGGTGCCCCGTCTCATGGGAGTCCCCTCCCACTGATCCACCCCACCACCACCACGGACAAGCAGAGTGTGAGCCCCACGTGGGCACTTGCAGTGTTCACACAATAACCACAAGTCCTGTATTTGAGCTCCACTCTGACCCAACAGATCATCAGTTACTCTTTGCTTTAGGAAGCGATGCAGGTCTTCTCCCCTACTGTGAGCCCACTTTGAAAGCCCCTTTGGGAGCTACAGGTAGTAGGGTGTAGTTCCATGATTGACAGCTCCAGCCAAAGCACTGTGGACAGCCCCTTGCGGACCAGTGGAGGGCCTTGACTCCAGCTGCAGCTGAACTGCTGTGGGACAGTGGCAGCTGGCCTATGTGACAGTCTGGCCTGGCCCACATGACAGGCCCCCTTCTGTGCCCCAATTGGGCTACCTTCCCTTCCTAGGCACAAGTCAGGCCTCCCTTTCTCTTGGATGGTGCTGGTCCACCTCCCAGGCACCAGCAAGTCCTGGCCCCAGTCTGAGTAGTAGAAACCACAAGGTCCACAGCATTGTGAACTTGGAACCAGCACAAGCTGGACAAATCCAACATGGCTGCAGGAGGAGCCCCTCTCTCCCCTACTCTTGACCTTTAGGTCATTAAAATACATTCATAATAAAATTAACATGGAAGGCACACCCATTTCCACTGTGTACCTGATGCTACCACACTTCCAACATCTCCTACAATAGGCATGCAAATGGATGGTGCTCAAGCCCCGCCTCCAACTCTGGACCCTTCTGAATATTCAATCAGACTCCACCCCAGCCATCACCCCTGTGCCTCTGGGTGCAAAGGCCCTACCTTATGGATGGGGCTTTTTTTTTTTTTTTAGGATTTTTTTTCCTTTGTGGAAAGCTTTTTCACTGTTGAATGTTTTCTCCTTGGAGAGCGGTTTTTGTTTAGGACCTTTTTTGCATTTTTGACTGTTTTGGTCATGCATGACCTGCTTCGTAAGCTTACGGTCTGATTTGGCTCCAAATAAATCCTGCTTTGCTGGGCAGCTTTATGCATCCACCTCTGAGTTCTTTCATGCACTGAGGGAAGAACCTCCAGTAAGTCTAGCCAGGAGCCCTCCAGTCCACAAAACCCCCACCTGCTTCCCAGGGCAACCACAGCCCAGCATTCAGCCTCTGTGGTCTCTTGACTCACTGCTGGTGAGCGCCACACACTCACCCTTGGATTCACATGGACTCATCCATCCCACCCGGAATGCAGAGTCTTCCAGGCAGAAATCACTTTGCTCATTTATACCCCACACACATTACCCATACCACCTATTTCATTTGGTAGACACATGCAACAAAGATTACTAGCACATACTTAATTATACCAAAGAAATAATATGGCTAAATTTTCATCTAAGGGCTAGCGTTGTGGTGTAGTGGGTAAAGCTGCTGCCTGCAGTGCCAGCCCCCCATATGGGTTCCAGTTTGTAACCCGGATGCTCCACTTGTGATCCAGCTCCCTGTTAAGGCACCTGGGAAAGGGGCAGAAGATCCCATATAGGTGCCAGTTTGTGTCCCAACTGTTCCTTGTCCGATCCAGCTCCCCATTAATGACCTGGGAAAGCAGTGGAAGATGGTCCTAGTGCTTGGGCCCCTGCACCCATGTGGGAGACTTGGAAGAAGCTCCTGGCTCCTAGCTTCAGCCTGACCCAGCCCCAGCCATTGCAACCATTTGGTGAGTGAACCAGTGTATGGAAGACCTCTCTCTGTCTCTCTCTCCCTGTAACTCTGACTTTCAAGTCAGTCAATAGATCTCTCTAAAAAAAATGCTAATTCAGGCAAAAAGAACAGCCTACAGCCACAACTATTTGCAGATCTACCAAGACGAGGAATGTCAGGTTGTGACAAATGTGACCTATTTGGGAGGAGAAACTCTATTTCTTCCGGGATCACATTGAGCTGAGTTGACTGATGGCAGCAAGTAAAATGCGATCATTTTTAATTTGTCTTGTGTCTGATTCTATCTGCCAGGCTGAAAACAAAGAGATGCTGACTGAAGTTTTCAGTAGGCCCACGTCTGCATGGACTCTACGACTTACAGTCCTTAGACGGACGGGAAGGTGGGGCTCCTGCTGCAAACTATTCCATCGTTACGCGCTGAGAACATCAGCAGCTTCAGAGCCACTGGGAAATGGGGTCTTCACGCTTGGCTGACCTCATGCTGGCTGCAGTTGGCTTTGGAAGAAGCAATGACCCCGCCTGGCAGCCTGGATGTGAGCCAGGACCCCCCACCGCATGCATCAGCATCCAGGGAAAGCAGTTGGAGAAACCGAGGACAAGTCCCTCACCCCCAGGGAAGCAGAGACATCACTATGCAGAAGGAGCGCTCAGGCCCAAGGACTGCCTCGTGCGCCTCGGGAGAGACTAAATGAGAAGTCATCTCAGGACAGAACCTTCGAGAAGCTGGACCATGTGGCATTTCAAAACTCTCTGTGCCTCCTAAGTGACAAAGGAGTTGGAGAAGAGGGAGAGTGGATGCTGGGGAGACCACTGGGGAGGCTTCTGCTTAGTCTGGGGAAGCCACAGATGGGGGCTGAAAGCAGCAGGTGTCTCCCAGCCCTGGAGGGGAGCCTGGGGCGGGGAGGCCGGTGTGGCCAGGTTCTGGGGAGCACCCTCTTCCAGCCTCGCAGACGGCACCTCCTTACTGGGTCTTCCCTTGAAGGGGGTTGGGGGCTCTGGAATCCTGTTCCCCTCTTATTAGGACACTGATCCTATCATGGGGCTCTGTCCCCCTGATGTCCTAATTCTTGTCCTTGATTGATGAGTCATGCTATCTCCCAAAGGCCCACCTCCTAACACCATAACATTAGCATTACACCTTCAGTATATGAATTCAGGGTTGGGGAAGGGTTCAGGAAAGCTAAGCCCATAAGCATTATGGTGTTCTGCCTTAGGTGGTAGCCATGGAGAAAAAAACAAGTGGCAGGCAGGGGCCATGGCTCACTAGGCTAATCCTCCACCTGCGGCACCGGCACACCGGGTTCTAGTCCCAGTCTGGGCGCCGGATGCTGTCCCAGTTGCCCCTCTTCCAGTCCAGCTCTCTGCTATGGCCTGGAAGTGCAGTGGAGGATGGTCCAAGTGCTTGGGCCCTGCACCCCATGGGAGACCAGGATAAGTACCTGGCTCCTGCCTTCGGATCAGCGCGGTGCACCAGCCGCGGCAGCCATTGGAGGGTGAACCAACGGCAAAGGAAGACCTTTCTCTCTGTCTCTCTCTCTCTCACTGTCCACTCTGCCTGTCAAAAACAAAACAAAACAAAAACAAAAACAAGTGGCATTGGCAGGACTCCATGAAATGACTGAATTAGGAAGGGGAGGGAAGGGCAGGTGGGAGGAACGATGCCTAAGTTTCCAGACGGGTGGATGATGATGTCATTGATTAAAAAAAACAGATTGAAGCCGGCGCCGTGGCTCAATAGGCTAATCCTCCACCTTGCGGCGCCGGCACACCGGGTTCTAGTCCCGGTTGGGGCGCTGGATTCTGTCCCGGTTGCCCCTCTTCCAGGCCAGCTCTCTGCTATGGCCAGGGAGTGCAGTGGAGGATGGCCCAGGTGCTTGGGCCCTGCACCCCATGGGAGACCAGGAAAAGCACCTGGCTCCTGGCTCCTGCCAGGATCAGCGCAGTGCGCCGGCTGCAGCGGCGGCCATTGGAGGGTGAACCAACGGCAAAGGAAGACCTTTCTCTCTCTGTCTCTCTCTCTCACTGTCCACTCTGCCTGTCAAAAAAAAAAAAAAAAAAAAAAAGATTGGTCATCATGAAGCTTATTTATTCCCAAGAAAAGCAATTAATCCGAACTCACATGTAAGAAATGCTTTATGTACATATATGTAGTTTGTATACATATATGTAAGCTAAGATGATGCTACTCAGTCTAACAGTCTCCCCTCAAGACAGTACCGATATCAACAGCAGTAATAAAACGAGGTTGGTCTCTAACTCCCCAGGGCAGGCTGGGTTTCCACGCCTTCATTAATTCAATACATACTTCCCAAGTACCTGTGACAGGGACATCATCCTGCTGATCGCACAGATGAGTTACCAGAGGGGCAGAACAATCAACCATCTGTGGGTGACAAGAGGAGCATTCGCCAATGTCCAGTTCTCCTCTAATCAGGGACCAAGAGGATGAAAACGCCTCGCGTGCTTGAAGCGGAACAGGGTGACACGCCCTGGCCAACAGAGTGTGAGAGGAAGCTTGGAGACCCTACTCCCTCTTCCTCTGCTGAGCTAACCACAGAGGCCAGGTGTTGAGAGACAGCAGGCCCATGCTGGTGGCCCTCAGGGGGACCTCTCAGGGAAATCAGTGACAATATGACCCAAGCTAGAAGCGGGAAATGCATAAGAAATAAAGCTCCATGGTGTGCAGCCACTGAGGCGTGGGAGTATTCCTGACCAGAGCAAAGCCTAGCTGATTCTGACTCATACAAACTCCCAGAACAGTAATGGCTGAGTTGGTCCTGATGTTTACCAAAGAAGAGATTATCTCAAAAATGGAAGAGATAATCAAAAAAGATGGAGACAGGGTGAAGTGAATGCGGGGAAGGCCAAGTGTGAAGAGCTGCACATTGGATATTGTGCCTTGGAAGTTGACTGTTTCACCCACAACCCTTTCCCACTAGTGCTAGGCTAACCCTTGTCCACAGCAATCCCACCTCTGTGTGCAAATTCACTTGGGATGAGGGAGTGTAAGGAAAATGCAAACACCCCTGTCACCCTATCACTGGCTGTCTGGGTCAGCAGAGAAAACCTCGTCAAGGGATCTCCAGGCCAAATGCACTCCCTGTAATTATGCAAACATTAACAAAAGTCTAACTGTTTCAATAGAAGTGTTCAACGTTGGCTATGACTAGAAAAATGCATTTCATCATTTGGAACGAAAATGTCAGGGCTGATATGGAAATGTTCCTTTAATCTTGATTTATTATATGATATATTTTATCTAATCCTGAATTATTTCATGCACTTTTGAATTTAAATTAAAACTTACATTGACTTTTGACAAATTGGCTTTCAGCAAACCCGTCTCAGCAAACTGTTGTCTGAAGAATTAATCTCCAGAAAGTCGTCCCCTTCCACTGTCCTGAAGGCAGCTCCAGCCTCAGAAATAAAGGCAATGCGTGACTGTGTCTGAAGCTGCGGCGATGCAGGGGCACAGGACATGGACAACGCGGACACCTCGTGCTCAGCCCCTGGCACCTCAGCCCCCTGTGCTGAGAACAGACTCTCCTGTGGTCTGGGTGTGAACCGCTCCTCCCACCCCGGGCCGTGGGGGTTCAGAAGGGACTTCCAGTCCATCAACTATGTCACGACAATTTCACATCTGATCACAGATTCTGTCATCACAATTCATTTGTCAATGACAAAGTATCAACTCAAGCACAAAGGACACTTGGTGGCCCATAAACCCGGGAGGCCCAGGGGAGTGCTGGAGTCCAGCAGTGGCTGGAAGAGGGCGCTCCCGCCATTCATTTCTTCACCTGAAACCTGCACCTGAAGAACAGGTTCGGTCTCTCTGGGGCTCTGGGTGTCATCCTTCCCCAGAGGGAGGTGGGTGCTAGGATGACACCAGGGAAGGTCATGGAGGTTAGGGAAGGAAAGGCACCTGAACTGGACTCTGAGCTCCGTGCCCTTGTTTGCAAACTGGGAGGAAATCAAAACAGAACAGGAGATGACAGACCTCTCACAGAACAAGGCCCAGGTGGAATGAAAGCCTTCCTTGTTCAAGGGCAAGGCAGCTCTCCCAGGAGTGACTGCGCAAGACGCTCGCTTCCACTACCTCTTCCAGAAGAACCAGGCACTGGAACCACAGAACCACACCTGGCACCGGGTCCAGTGGCCTCTCCACTTCTGATTCCGTGCTTTCCTTCCCAATGTCTGGATTTCGTGGTTAGTCAAGCCCTTTGGGAAAAGGCACAGTTGCCCTTGTATAATTAGTGTGAACTGGGAATATTCCAAAAAACATCAAGCCATGGGAAGCACACTGAAAGGCAGGGTATCTGTGGAGTGCCTGGGGAGCACCAGGGAACGTGCCGGGCAGTGAACAAGATGTGGAAGCGGCAGAGCTCCGCGCTTGGAGGGAGGTTCAGCGTCAAGACCGTAACAGCAACGAGAGAGAGAGGCTGAGGGTGTAAAGCAGGAGCAGCGAATGTTACAGGGGTGGGGCGGGGGAGCAGACCCGCCAGTCAGCCGGCAGCCAGCCCTGCCTGCAGAGATGCCGAATCAGAGAGAAGCTCTGCAGAGCACAGCTTCCCGGAGCAAGGAGCGTTGCCTGGTCTAACTCTGAATTCTTTCAGTTCACCCGGAAGAAGCTTTACCTCCAGAGAGACTGATGCAAGATGGCTGCCTCCCCTCCATGGAGAAACCCCAAGCAGCTACGTTGTGGGGTGTGTGCCCAAGAAAGAGGAACTCAGGGCATTAAGAGAACAGTGGAGGCCGGCGCCGCGGCTCACTAGGCTAATCCTCCACCTTGCAGCACCGGCACACCGGGTTCTAGTCCCGGTTGGGGCGCCGGATTCTGTCCCGGTTGCCCCTCTTCCAGGCCAGCTCTCTGCTGTGGCCAGGGAGTGCAGTGGAGGATGGCCCAAGTACTTGGCCCTGCACCCCATGGGAGACCAGGAGAAGCACCTGGCTCCTGCCATCGGATCAGCGCGGTGAGCCGGCCGTGGCGGCCATTGGAGGGTGAACCAATGGCAAAGGAAGACCTTTCTCTCCGTCTCTCTCTCTCACTGTCCACTCTGCCTGTCAAAAAAAAAAAAAAAAGAGAGAGAGAGAGAGAGAGAGAGAACGAACAGTGGAAACACAGAAGGACACTGCCACCAGGCATGACCCCAGCCAAGCCAAGGACGTCAGAATTCCCAGCCCCACGGCCTGAGGATTCCCTGCTGGGGAGGAGTAGGTGAGCAGGAAGCCTCAGCAGAATCAGCCGCCACAGACCAGCAGCTCAGGGAGGAGAGAGCCCTGGAAAACCTACTTCCTCTTTGCTTCAGAGAGGAAATTCCCATTCGCCTGCCCAACCCGCAAACTGGGCTGCAGCTCCATCTTGAGTGGAGTCACTGCTGCAAGTCCCACCACAGCAGGAGACAAGGGCCTGCCCTGGCTCCTTCTCGGGGCCCTGAGGATGTCCCTGCAATTCTGGCAAGGCCAACGGAGCCCTGCAGGACTCACGGGACCCAGCAGAGCAGGGGCGACCCAGCGCGCACACTGCTCTGCACCTCCGTGGACGCGCGGGGCAGGGCTGTTGCAGGAGGGGCTCCCGGCTAGGCTCAATCCAGGCTCTCCTCCCTGGGTTCCTTTCTCCAGAATTCAAGGATGCCTCGCAGAGAAGCGTGAGATGGGAAGCAAGCTTGACTTGAAGACCGTGGGAAAGCACACACTCAAAAGGCAGTGTGGGACCCCTCACGGGAGGGGGATGTAATCAACAAAGCTTGGGGTTGTGCTTCTGCAGGACAGGGTGTGTGCCCAGAGCAGGGCTTAGATGAATATAAAGGGTCTGGAGTTTGGCGGGGACTTGAATACCATCCACTTCCATGCCCCCTATTTTTTGGAAATCTTGGAAGTATCATGGCACCAGGTACATGTTCGGAATGGGATTAAGGTGCGAGACAGCAGTGGGAATGCTGAGCCTGCAGCCATGTTGCATATTTCTATTTGGCACATCCCAGGCGCCAGTGTCTGCACGCAAGGCGGTTTTGGTGGTGCACACAGGACTGTGTTGCAGATGCGGGCAGGCCTCAGTTCCTCCTCACTACCTCCCTGTCTGCATAAGGGTCGCTGGGATATCCAGGCCTCAGCACCTTGCAAGCATGGGACCCTGGTCCCACTGGAGACCAGCCTCCTCGCCACTGCCTCCCCTCCCCCAGTCACTGGAAACATGACTTGTGGCCAGAACCTGTGCATATGGGGACTCAGTCCAGGCTCCCATGCTCCCGCCAAGTCTGCCTCCGGAGGCTCAGAGCTTCCGGCACACTGAAAATGGTCCTCACAGGACAAGCTGAATGCGATGGAGAGTGTGCCCATGTCCTGGAGACTGTGCATGTGTGGAAGGGTGCAGGCATCTGGGACCCAGTACTCACTCTGCATCCCGGGGTGAGCACAGAGAAGGGCTGCTGTCTGTGCTCAGAGCAGTCGGCTGCAGCCCCTCCCATGGGCAGTAGCCAGAGGTACTGCCCACACCCATCTCTTCCATCACTCTGCTCTCCTACCGCTCCCACTAGCAGCTGCCAGAGATTTCTGGCCCCACTCAGCACACTCCCTGTCCACTCTGGCTTGGCTTGATCGGGCCCAACCTTGCGGCTTGTTCACTAGGGCTTTGAACTGGGGTCTCTGTGCCACTCCGAACACAGCACATCACCCCAGCTTGCTAGGGTTTCTGGCAGAGTTCGCATGATCTACCTGCCCCCAGCAGGAGGCTTAGGGCTCCAGAACCTCACACAGAAGCTTCCAGGCTTTGGGTGCTACTGCTCACTTGTGGCTCAGGCCTCGGCTCCTGCACCAGACCCAGCCCAGCAGGCAACCCTCAGAGAGCAGCCTGTGACTGCTTGGTCTTCTGTCACAGCTTCAAAGTCTCTGTCCTGGATCCAGCCACCCTCACAGACAGCGTCTATGGGACCTGCCTCCCCTTCTAATCGTTGACGCCACACTTGGAGCTCTGGAGTCCAGCAGTGGACAGGAGTCCTGGGGTCAGCACTGGGCTTGCAGTGCCAGCTCTGACTTCGATATTGGCTGGGAGTCTATGACAGGCACACGCACGGCTCTAACAGGGCCTGCTCCCAACCCCGGAGAGGTTCCTCACTGCGGTCCCTCTCTCTGAAGATGGCTGGGATCTGTATAACTGGGAGCCCAGTGACACCCCAGATACCTACAACCACCACCATCCAGCATAGCAAATAAAGGTACAGGAGAGCGATACTACAAAAATCCAGCTGGAGCCACAGCTAGCGCAGTCTGCCAAGCCAATAGCCGAAAGCATTTCCCCAGGAAAGAGCCTTCAATCAGTTAAAACCATCTTCTAAAAATGATAGAAACAAGTGATCCCCCAGATGTGCAGAAATCAACACAGAGACACATTATGAATCAGCCACACCACAGGGCTTTCCAAAAGGAGCAAAATAACGCTTTGCAAATTGTTGAGCTTTTTACGTAGTACAGAGTTGGTCTTCCGTGTATCAAGTTAATTGAAAATGGATCTTAGTGGAGAATGGGACTGGGAATGGGAGAGGGAGGAGGAGGAGGGGTGGGAGTGGGGGCACGAGGGTGGGTATGGTGGAAGAATCACTATTTCCTAAAGCTGTACTTATGAAGTGCATGAAGTCTGTATTCCTTAAATAAAAGATTTCATTGAAAAAAAAAATAAGGCTTTGCTATCAGACCATGAAGACAGAGAGATGAATGAAATGCCAACAAAAGAATTCAAAAGAGTGATTGTAAGGTTACTCAAAGAGATACAAAGGCAATCCAGATAAACAGTTAAATGAAATTTGAAAATCAATACAAGACAGGAAAGAGAAATTCAGCAAGACAGAGACACTGAAAAAGGACCAAATAGAAACATCAGAAATGAAGAACTCAATAAGTCAAATAAAAAGTAAGGTACAAAGGTTTAACAACAGACTTGACCAGACAGAAGGAAGAATTTCCAATCTGGAAGAGAAGTCCTTGAAACAGGGCAATAAAACAAAAAGAAAAGAAAGAAAAAGCACAGAAGGAAACTCTCTGCTATACCATCAAATCCGTCAATATTCAAGTCTTGGGGATTCTAGAAGAAATGGAAACTAAGAATTACTTACAAACTAATTCAATAAGAAAACAACAGAAAACTTTTCCAATTTGGAGAAAGATATGGACATTCACACACAAGAAGCTCATAGGTCCCCAAATAGACATGATCAGAGTAAAACCTCATCATGACAAGATAAACTTCAGCAAGTAAAACACACAGAGAGCATCTTAAAGTTAGCGAGAAAAACAGGGCCAGGTCACCCTAAAAGGAATTCAGATTAAATGACAGTGTGTTTCTGAACAGAAGACTGACAGGTGAGGAGAGAATGGAGAGAGAGAGAGTTGAAGCTCTGAAAGAAACAAACTTCCAGCCGAGAAACTTCACGCACAAAGCTCTTATTCATAAATGAAGGTCAAATAAAGATCTTCCTAGACAATCAAAAGTTGAAAGAATCCCTCACCACCCAGTCACCTTAGAAATGAAATTTAGCTTGTACTCTGTACAGAAGCAGACAGAGGCACAGAGCGTCATAACAGAGTGTGGAAGCAGGACACCAGCTGACAAAAGAGCAAAGGATATTCAAAACAAACAACAGAAATTTTAAAGTATAAATGGCAGGAACAAGTCATTACACATCAATACAAACCCTGAATGTAATATTCTGAATTCCCCAATTAAAAGACATGGACTGGTTGAATGAATCCAAAAACAAAAAAGATCCAACTATATGCTGCGTACAAGAACCAGACTTCACCACTAAAGACACACAAAGACTGAAAGGATGGGAAAGCTATTCCATGCAAGGGGAAATCAAAGGTGAGCAGTAGCCATACTTACATCAGACAAAATAGATTTCAAGACAAAACCAAGATGATCATGCTGTCAAGATCAAAGGATAAATTCAATGACAAGATCAGACTACTGTAAATGCATAGGCACCTGAGGCCAGAGCACCCAGGTTCATAAGACAAACATTAGTAGATCAAAAAGGAGACATAAGCTCCAATACAATAACGCCAGGGGACTTGAACCCCACGTTCATCAATGGACAGATCAACCAGACAAAAAAAAATCAACAAAGAAACAACAGAGTTAATCTGTACTCCACAGACCAAATAGACCAAATAGGTGTTTTCAGAACAATCCATCCAGGTGCAGAATACATATTATTGTCATCATCACATGGGACATGCCCTAGGAAGGACAAATCTCAACAAATTCTTAAAAAATGAAATCATATCAGGCATCTTTCTTGCCACAATGCAGCATAGCTGGAAATTAACAAGAAAAGAAATCTTAGGAATTACATAAATGTATGGGAGACTGAACAACATGCTCCTGAATGAACAATGGGTCACGGAAGGAATCAGAAGGGAAATTTAAAAATTCCTTGAAACTAATGGAAGTAGAAAGGTGACATATGAAAACTATGGCATACAACAAGAGCTGTGTTAAGAGGAAAGTCCACAGCAATAAGAGCCTACATCAAAAAGGGGGGGGGCAAATAAATCACCTAAAAAGGCACCTCAAGGACTTAGAAGAACAGGAATAAACCAAACCAAAATTAGAAGGAGTGAGGGGCCGGCGCTGTGGCGTAGCAGGTAGGACTGCCACCTGGGGTGCTGGCATTCCCATATCAGCACTGGTTCGAGTCACAGCTATTGCACTTCTGATCCAGCTGTCTGCTATGGCCTAGGAAGGCAGTGGAGGCCGGCCCAGGTTCTTGGGCCCCCACACCCACGTAGGAGACCCAGAGGAGGCTCCTGGCTTCGGATTGGCATAGTTCCAGCCACTGCAGCCAGCTGGGGAGTGAACCAGCAGATGGAGGACCTCTCTCTCTCTCTCTCTCTCTCTCGGCCTTTCATTATCTCTCTCTGTAATTCTGACTTTCAAATAAATAAAATAAATCTTTAAAAAAAGGAATGAAATAATAAAGATAAGTGTAGAAACCAGAAATTTTTTAAAAAGTATCAAAGATAAATTAACAGATGATTTTTAAAAGACAAGCAAAATTAATAAACCATTAGCTAGACTAACCCCTTACACCCTTGCCAAAAAAAAGAGGAGGAATGGGTATGGCCGCATGGTATAGCAGGTAAAGCCGCCACGTGCGAGTCCAGCCTTCCATCCGGGTGCTGATTCATGTCCAGGCTGCTCCACGTCTGAAGTTTCTGGTTCCTGGCTTCTACCTGGTCATGGCAGCATTTAGGGATTAAGCCACCAGACAGAAGATCTCCCCCTTTTCTCTGTAAATTTTTGTTTCTTTTTAAAAAATATTTATTTATTTATTTGAAAGGCAGAGTTACAGAGAGAGGGGAGGAGGCACACACACACACAGAGAGAGAGAGAGAGAGAGAGAAAGAGAGAGAGAGATCTTCTATCTACTGATTTACTTTCCAAATGGATGTAATAAATGGGGCTGAGCCAAACCATAGCCAGGAGCCAGGAGCTTCTTCCAGGTCTCCATGTGGGTGCAAAGGCCCAACCTCTGCTGCTTTCCCAGACACAACAGCAGGGAGCTGGAACTGGAAGTTCAGCCACTAGGACATAAACAAGTGCCCCGATGGGATGCCAGCAATACAGGCAGCCTAACCCCCTATGCCACAGAACCAGCCTATAGCTCTTTCAAGTAAATAAACAAATCTTTATAAAAGGGGAGAGGGAGACGAAGACTGCCATCGATAAAGTCAGAGATGAGAAGGGTTACACTAAACTGATACCAGAGAAATAAACATTGGAACTATTATAAACAACTGCATACCAATAAACTGGAAAATCTAGAAGAAACTGATAGATTTCTGTACATATAATTTACCAAAATTGAGTCATGAAGACAGAAAAAAACAAATGATGGTACTGAATCCGTCATAAAAAGTCTCTGAACAGAGAGCACTCACTACTGGACAAGATAGCTTCACTTGGCCATCGCTGCGGCTCACTAGGCTAATCCTCCACCTGCAGCACTGGCACCCCGTGTTCTAGTCCCAGTTGGGGTGCCAGATTCTGTCCTGGTTGCTCCTCTTCCAGTCCAGTTCTCTGTTGTGGCCCGGGAAGGCAGTGGAGGATGGCCCAAGTGCTTGGGCCCTGCACCCGCATGGGAGACCAGGAGGAAGCACCTGGCTCCTGGCTTTGGATTGGTGCAGCGCCAACCCTGGTGGCCATTTGGGGGGTGAACCAACGGAAGGAAGACCTTTCTCTCTGTCTCTCTCTCTCTCACTGTCTAACTCTGCCTGTCAAAAAACAAAACAAAACAAAACAAAACAAAAGATAGCTTCACTGCTGAATTATTTTTTTTTATAATTTTTTTCTTTTTTTTTTTTAACTTTTATTTAATGAATATAAATTTCCAAAGTACGGCTTATGGATTACAATGGCTTCACCCCATAACGTCCCTCCCACCCGCAACCCTCCCCTTTCCCACTCCCTCTCCCCTTCCATTCACATGAGGATTCATTTTCGATTCTCTTTATATACAGAAGATCAGTTTAGCATACATTAAGTAAAGATTTCAACAGTTTGCTACCACACACTGCTGAATTCTATCAAACTAAAAGGAAGAACGAACACCTATTCTTCTCAAACTATTCCCACTTATTGACAGGGAGGGAATGCTTCCAAACTCACTCTATAAGGCTGGTATTTTCTTAATTTCAGAACAAGACAAGGATACAAGAAGATGAGAAATACACACCAGTATCTGTAAAAATCTTCAACTTAGTACTAGCAAACTGAATCCAACAACACATCAAAAAGATAGCACATTCTACCCAAGTGAGATTTATCCCAGGGATGCTGGGGTGACTCAACACATACAAATCAACAAATGTGATACATCACAGAAATAGAATGAAGGATAAAAATTCTAGGATCATTTCAAGAGACGCAGAGAAAGCATCTGATAAAATAAGCATCAATCAGGCAAGGAGGGCTGCATGTGGCCTAGCGGGTTAAACCGCTGCCTGAGACTCTGGCACCCCATATGTGCACTGGTTCTAGTCTTGGCTGCTCCACTTCTGATACAGCTCCCTGTTAACGTGCCCTGGAAAGTAGCGGAGGATGGCCCAAGTGTTTGGGCCACTGTGCCTACACAGAAGACCCAGATGAAGCTCCTGGCTCCTGGCTGCTGGCTTCCAGCTTCAACCCGACCCAGCTTGGTTATTGCAACCATTTGGGGTGTAAACCAGTGGATGGAAGATTCTCTCTCTCTCTCTCTCTCTCTCTAACTCTGCCTTCCAAATAAATAAATAGTGTATAGCATCCATTCATGATAAAATAAAAAACTCTTTAAAAATGAGGTATAGAATTAAAGGGGGAAAGGGAAAGAAAGTGAGAAGGGGGACTGAGGGAGGGAGAGAGGGAAGGAGCAAAGTGTGGTTATCTTCTTAGAACTGTACCTATGCAATGTATGAAATGTGTCCTCTTTATATTAAAAATTATTAAAAATAAAGTAAAATATTAGGTATAGTGGGAAATGCCTCAACAAAGGCCGCCATACACTGCAAATCCCAACCAACACCAAAATGAATGGGGAAAAGCTTGAAGCATTTCCATTAAGATCTGGAACTAAACAAGGATTCCATTCCCACTACTTCTATTCAATCTAATTCTGAAGTTTTAGCCAAAGCCATCAGGCAAGAGAAAGAAAGAGAGGGTATGCAAATCAAAGTGGGGAAGCCACATTATCCCTGTTGGCAAAGGACGGGGCTTGTCTTCTCCAGGAGACTACTGTAACTATCTGAGAATTCAGTTGCAGGATACAAAACCATCACACAGCAATCAGCATCATTTTTGTTCACCAACAACGGTGTGGCTGAGGAGGAAAGAATGGATAAGACCAGTCCCATTGACAAAAGCTAAAAATAAACCAAAAATAGAATACCTTGAGATAAACTTAACAAAGCACGTGGAAGAACTGGACAAGAAAAATCACAAAACATTAATGAAATAAATACATGATGACACATGCACAAAAAGAATAAGTCACTCATTTCCATGAACTGGAAGGATTAATATTAATGAAATATCCATAATACCAAAAGCAATCGACAGACTTAATGAAACTTCCATCAAAATACCAATTCACAGAACTAGAAAAGGCAATACTAAAGTTCACATCTCAACATGGAAGACCTCAAATAAGCAAAACCATCTTTGTTGTAAAAACAAAGCCAGCAGCACGGGGCTGGAATTGTGGCATAGTGTGTAAAGCCACCGCCTGTAGTGCCGGCATCCCATATGGGCGCCAGTTTGTCTTGGCTGCTCCACTTCCAACCCAGCTCTCTGCTATGGCCTGGGAAAGCAGTACAAGATGGCCCAAGTGCTTGGGCCCCTGCACCCATGTGGGAGACCCAGCTCCTGGGAACCCTAGCCCCTGGCTTTTGATCAGCACAACTCCAGCCATAGTAGCGTCTGAGGGAGTGAACCATTGGATGGGAGCCTCCCCCCCACCGCCTCTCTGTAACTCTGCCTTTCAAATAAATAAATGAATTTTTTTAAAAAAAAAGTATGCTTAGAAAAGCAGCAGTATCACAATAGCAGATTTCAAGACATTCGAGACATACGACGAAGCTGTTAACAACCACACCACATTGCACTGGCCTAAAAATGCACACATGGACCAATGAAACAGAATCCCAACCTCAGGAATAAGTCCACACACCTATGACAGACACCTTTAACAAAAGCCTCTAAGATACTCCTGGGAGGAAGGAGTGCCTTTCCAACAAAAGGTATTGGGAAAGCTACTTCTACATGCAGAAGTTTAAAGCAGATACTTACCTTAAACCCTATGCAGAAAAATCAACTAAAATAGATCAAGGATCTAAACTTAGGGACCAAAACTACCAAACCAGTAAAGGAAAACACAGCAAAAAAACCTTCAAGATATTAGGCAATGACTTTTCCGATAAGACCCCAACAGCAAGCAAAAATGGAGAGATTATACCAAAATAAGAAGCTTTTGCACAGCAAAGGAAATCATAAAGCAAAAAGACAATAAACAGGAGAAAATACTTTTTTTCTGAAAAAATTGTTTCTATTTACTTTTTTTAAGATTTATTTATTTATTTGAAAGTCAGAGTTACACAGAGAGAGGAGAGGCAGAGAGAGAGAGAGAGAGAGAGAGAGAGAGAAAGAGAGGTCTTCCATCCGTTGATTCACTCTCTAATTGGCCACCATGTCCAGAGCTGCACCCATCCAAAGCCAGGAGCCAAGAGATTCTTCCAGGTCTCTTATGCAGCTGCAGGGGCCCCAAGGACTTGGGCCATCTTCTACTGCTTTCCCAGGCCATAGCAGAGAGCTGGATCAGAAGGAAAGCAGCTGGGACTAGAACCGGTGCCCAAATGGGATGCCGGCACTGCAGGCGGTAGCTTTACCCTCTTGGCCACAGTGCCAGCTCCAATATTTACTTCTGAGTTTCATACCTGAAGTTTGAAAAGTAAGCCTCTATATGCTGTCATATTCACCTGCAAAAGTATTCTGTGTGCAGCTGCACAATCTATTGGTTTGTCTTTCATCTTGAACTAATCAACCAAGTCCACGAAGTCAGCTACCCATAGCTGACTCTACCCAGACCAGACATAGAGAAAACAGAGAGACACAGCACAAAAGCCACCCCTAAAACTCCCATCCCAAACCTGCAGGGGGAGAAAACCTAAAAGTCAAAACACAGCAAGGTCTAAGGAACCAGGGAACCCAGCTGATTCGGTCCAGCTGGCCTCTCCATGAGCAGAAGCACAGGGCACCCTAGGGCAGGGGTGTGGCACCCAACATTCCAGAAATGGAAACAAGGGCAGGGAGATCTCCATGGGAAAACCGGGCATGGAAAGAATGCCAGAGTAAAGAAGAATGAGGTAGAAATGAGAGCAAAAAAATCGGCCAGTCAGGTTAGGTCATCAGCAAAGCACTGAAGCCATGAGACCGGTCAGCACCGGGAAGCATGGAGCTGGGGAGGGGTCTGGGGGAGCTGGTGTTGGGAGCCCCTCCTTGCCCACACTGTCCACCCTCTACATGTCTATGGACCACCCATGACATGCTGGGAAGAAATTCACATAGAGAATTAGAGGCTGATGATTCAGTCCCTCCTGGTGGAAGATCATGGGGGCTGAGGGGTGCCCACCGGAGGCTGGATGGTGTCCCTTTAAATCACTCTGCAGAAGAGGGAGCAACTAGACAAAGAGTACCCTGTCCTCACCCTCCGGCTGTGGCCCTACAACCCCAGCTAGGAAATGTGGTCCAAGCGCAAGGGAAGACTTCTGACGCTGAACCTGCAACGTAATAAAGCAGTCAGACCAACCCTTCCATGGCCGTCACTGCAGCCTCAAGTTCCGGCATCAAGATAGTTCCATGAGGCACCTGCTCCCAGTGCCTGGGCATTGCCTTCCTTCACTGAACACCCAGAGAGACCCCCTACTCTGCCTGACCAACAGGTCCCCCACCTCCCACTTTGAGTTTGCCCAGGGTGGCTCACTGTGAGCATGGACAGCAGAGTGCAGTAGAGAGGCCCGGCACCCAGGGCAAACCCCAGGGCAATGGACTGATTCCTCTACCCTGACCTACAGGGCACTGATGCCAGGAACAGGACAGGCTCTCAATGCTCCAGGAGAGTGACTCCCAAGGGGTCTGGCTGCTCCAAACTCTCGTTCCATCCAGCAGAGAGGCGTAGTATAATGAAAACAAATGGATAGGTTTCCCTTCCTCCTACCAAAAGAGAAAAGCTCCAAACTTCAAAGTCCCTTCCGCCAGGAGGAGGCCCCAAGCGTATGGAACAGCTCAGGTTCCTACAGTGGCTGTGTCCCTCTGTTGTCCATCTGAGGCTGGTCACACAATAAGGCAGGCTGTCAGTGGCAAGCTGAATGCATGCAATTTCTTCAAATCATGTCTCACATACAATATGCAATACATCCTGCTTGTTTTAGTATCTTCAGGTATCCCCAGTTGTTCACAGGTGCAACCCTCATTGACTGAATAATCAGTAGATGGTTTTCTGTGGCTGAGATTTCATTCAAGATGGCAAACATGATAAGCCCCACAAACAAGATCCCTACTGTGCTAAGGCAAGTGAGGCAGCTCTGCTGATGTGCAAGGGTCCCCACAGCTACAGTGCAATCCCAGCCCGGCAGCTGGGCGTGATGTGGAATCTTCAGGAAGAGGATTCCGGGAAGCTTTGCTTTTCCTTTCAAAAGGGACAGAAGCAGCTGGCACTACCCAACCACCTGCTCTCATCCCACGTTAATCACGGCCTGAGTCCCAGGTCACAGAGCAACCCGTGCTGTAATGCTAAGTTGTAGGAGATTGGACAAAAGCTAAGATGCTATTGATGGCTACAGGTCAGCTGCTGGAGGTGAAAAGACAGAAAAAAAAATCAGGGTGCCTGGCCGGCGCCGCGGCTCACTAGGCTAATCCTCCGCCTTGCGGCGCCGGCACACTGGGTTCTAGTCCCAGTCAGAGCACCGGATTCTGTCCCGGTTGCCCCTCTTCCAGGCCAGCTCTCTGCTGTGGCCCGGGAGTGCAGTGGAGGATGGCCCAAGTGCTTGGGCCCTGCACCCCATGGGAGACCAGGAGGAAGCACCTGGCTCCTGGCTTCGGATCAGCGCGATGCGCCGGCCACAGCGCATGTGCCGCGGTGGCCATTGGAGGGTGAACCAACAGCAAAAGGAAGACCTTTCTGTCTCTCTCTCTCACTGTCCACTCTGCCTCGTGTGGGCACGGTAAAGCCGCGTGTATTTAAGGCACTGTCTTGGTTCCTTGGTTAGCTGAGATGCTATCCCGCAGGGGGAACAAATGATCCATACTGAAATCCAGGCAGAGTTGGTGGTGCAGCAGGTCAGAGCCCCCTCCAACTCCCATGGAGCTCATCTAGAACCATGGCCCCAGGCTAACACCACCACTCTCACATCCTTGCCCAGAGTCCTTCTCTTTGCTTAGCTTCAGCAAAGGAGCTGTTCAAACTCTAAAGACCGGAGAGGCTCTTTGGTCCTGGTGCAGGGATTAGCGCGGCTGGGAAGTAGCAATGAACCCGTCTGATACTCAGGCCTTTTAGATCACACATGAAAGGCTGTGCTGCAGCACCAGGTTTCCCTGTCTTCCCTCCAGCACCACTGTCCTTTTGTTCTTTTCAAGAGCCCCTGAGCGCCACAGGCTTCAGCTTCTAGCTTCCCATGGAAGTTACGTGGGAAAAAACAGAGACAGGGATGCACCCGCAATGCAGCTTTGCTGGCAGAGGGGCCAGGCACTCCCAACAGGCATGGCCAACAGACATCCAGAGGATGGAGCTGATAGTGCATTCCAGTTTGAACCCTGTCCTCCCACCCATGCCCAAAGCCAAGTGCTGATTGGACAGCACGGGCAGGACTCCTTGGTGGCTGCTTTTGAATGAATACCAGCTTTTCACAGGCTGCAGACCGTGACTCCATTTCTCCGGTGTTTAAAGACAGAAGTGCGGCTGTTAGGAAGAAAGGAAGTACGTGTGCGATGAATGCCGAACTCTGGTTCTGCGTGATTTATTAGAGATGAGTGGGAGGGGGGCACAA